>NC_137921.1:39464233-39804233 GCF_963457725.1 Sprattus sprattus | reverse complement strand
AGCATTGAAGGAAACAGATGAGTGAAATGATTACTCCTAGCTCTAAATAAAAACTCAGTTGTCATGGCAAGTTGTTATGGCAAATATAAATCAGCACTTGTAGGCGTGTGAAATGACACCAGTGTAGTATCACATGTCACTGGAATTCCAATTGAGCAACCTTCTGACATACATAACAACTTCAAATATCTCACATGAAATATCTCTGAAATCTTACTCTTAAGGTAGTCGAATGGTATTGCTGTTACTGGGCGCTCGCAGACAGTCAGGATTTCTATGTATTTCTTTGCTTTGCTTAGCCTTTTGCAGTTTGCGTGCCGTGCCCCTGTTTGCATACAATTTCCATCTTAAATTTACAATGCCCAACAGGGTAAGAGCCAACCTATTATAAAGCTACTACCTATTAGCTATTACAATTGTCAATGATTTCCACATAAGTAAAACAAA
Organism: Sprattus sprattus; assembly: GCF_963457725.1. Classification (NCBI taxonomy): domain Eukaryota; kingdom Metazoa; phylum Chordata; class Actinopteri; order Clupeiformes; family Clupeidae; genus Sprattus; species Sprattus sprattus. The sequence goes on along the minus strand of NC_137921.1, from coordinate 39,803,786 downwards.
GGTTTCATGAACCCAAATCAAATAGGTCTGGATAGCGTGTTACCCAGTCAGTGCGCACTTAGACTCCACCCTTAATCAGAACTTTTTTGGTTCATGAGAGAGCACTGACTGAAGCATTCCCAGCACTCCCGCTCATTTCAAATGAGAACAATAATAAAATAATGAGTTTGAATTTTTAAACATTGTCCAACATTGTTGTTAAACTCATCCAAGAACACTGTACAAGAAAGAATAGAAAGAGACATGAATATATTAAATGATTTTATGTCTTGAGGGTGTTGTGATCCAACATGAGAGGCAGTAGAAAAAACAGATGTATGTGTCTCTTACAGCACAGAAACATAAACAGGGAACGCCAGGATGAGTCATAACTGTAATCCACCCTTAACAACCAGACGGGACAAAGGGTGTGTCAGGGTGAGGTATCAAACGCACCTGACATGACACTGACACATGGCCCTCTGAGAGACAAGCAATTCAGTCAGTGTCTGTAGCTCTGCTCTGTATGTCTCTCCCAAAACCCAAATTATGGAGAAGGCGAATCATGGGTGTGTGTGTGTATGTATGTGTGTGAGAGAGTATGTGTGCTCGCACAAACACGATGGCACAAATTGCCTCCATATACGGTGGTCTGGATTTAGGCAAATTTCAAATGGTCATGTTTACTTTTGTACAGTTTGAAGAAAGACTATTGTCTTGAATTCATAGAAGTAAAGCAGCCAATGAGGAGTTTGTATTCTTCAGCGGAAGTTGAAGAGTCGGTGACTAAACATTTCAGGATGTATTGCCCCTTTTGTCTCTACCTTACTATCCTGTGTGTGCCCACCTACCGTCAGAGCATTCGATATGAAACCTATCCTACCTCCTCCCCTTTCACATCCTGTCTTCTCTCATTATGCAATAGTCCTTGTTTCATGTTCTCTTTACGTGTGGTGCACTCCTCTACAGTGTCCTGCACGTGCACTTGGAACCTGAACTTGGCAAAGAATACGATACGGAAGTCAGACAATTGGATTTTTGTATAGCAAGAAAGCATACTGATGAATCGATGTGTAATGATCACAAAACTGTGAAATGATCACGTTGATGTTTATTTAACACCTCTATGACCACAAAAGGTGTTCAACTAAAATATTGGCACAGAAAAGACAGAGAGAGCTTAATGTACCCTTCTTTCTGAATCTCTCTCTGTCAGTATGCATGCTTTAAATCATCTCTTTCCTCAAGTCACTCTTAAACACACTGAGGCTTTATTTTCATCTGTATGCATCCAAAATACTCTCAGTCTGTTTGACTCGCCCATATTGTTACTCTGTTTTTCCCCTCCTAATCTGCATAGACAAGGTCAGACTTGCTGGTATACATAAAAGAAAAAAAGGACACAGAGAAGCCTGAGGGGAAGGTCGAGCATGAGTCACCCTGGTTGCTTTCCAATTTTCCCCGGCACTGCATTCTTTTAGTCTATCTCTCCGCACATGCTGCACCTCCCTCTCTTTTTCACCTCTCTTTTTCACCCTCCCTCACTCCCAGCCACACCTCATCTCTGTGACACACCCAGGCTGCACCCTGGCCAACAGCAAAGTAAATGAAAGGCAGCATAGCATTAACATAAACATGTGCAGAGACATACACATACATTTACACATTCAGAACATATCCCACATGTTTTAAACCAAGCCAGGTCAAAGGTCGTTCTCCTCAACTAGAGCTGAACTTAGAGGTGTTCACTTTGGTGTATTTCACTCTGACTCAGTGAAAGTCATTTAAATGCCATCCGGAGTCTTAGTGTCTCTATGTGTCTTTAGAGCCTCTGATTCAGTGTGATTCAGTTTGTCGTGTCCTGGGTTGGCATATTTGCATAGTGATTCAAGCTGTTACTTTTTGCCATTTGTTGTATAGTTAACTACTGAAACTACAAACATTTTGGGCCAGAAGAGGAAAGTGTTTTTATTTAACCATTGCTTCTCTACTGTTTTTGAAGGCATGTCAGGGCAATGCATTCGTCAGGCAATAACAACCACACATTTGACCTTTGTGTGGGGCATGTGTAAAAGGGTGGGCGTGTTAGTAACAAATGTTCAGAAAAGTTATTGCTTGCAATGTTAAAACTGGATAATCCAGCTTGGTGCAATACCCCCACCTGGACTTGTTTCTGGAAGGCAGGTGTCTGACTGATGGACATTGCATACAGAACCAAACATGATATCCCTGGCATTTTTTCATGAATGGCAGGGTATTTAAAAAAAAAATTGGTTCATATATGACCTGTGAACAAGTAAACACTTTTAGCAAAACACAGAATTCCAGTAGCATCTTTTGCATTATATTTTGTTACATGTACATTTTGAATTTGATACTTTTTTACAAAGTAATTTGAACCACTTTATCTACGTAGCCTTAGTTAACCAAACTATATTCCTCCCTAGGGTAGCTAGTACCTTGCAAAGCTATGGTTTCAGAATAGCTTCCCCAACACTGTTCCCAGGTGTACCTGCTTCAACAGGCACAGGCACATCTCTTCTCTCTCCATTCTCTCTCTTCTCTCTGTCAGTCTTTTTTTCTGTAACATACACTAACAAGCAAACAAAATATTTATCTATCCATCTATTATATAATTGAGTACAAGCTTGCTTCACCCTTCAAAATTGCAGGTCCATGGAACTGTGGGGATGGCATGGAACAGAAACTAACATGACTTTCTCCACAATTGCCGCATACTTTAGCCTTTAGTCACCAATAAACTTTGTCCAACTTCACAGCTCAACTGATCTCACGGGTGAACGCTACAATTGATCAATAGAAAAGATTTGTTGTGCTCTGGGCCACTTCATGTCAAAGCATGATTCTGTGTGTGCCTTCCTGATTTGATCTAAGGTTATTCTTCACTGAGTGTCCACGTGAAGATTTTAGCTGTGTTGCCAGAACAATTGTAGCATTCACCCAGGAGATCAGTTGGGCTGTGAAGTTGGACAAAGTTTATATACATACGTACATATATATATATATATATATATATTATGGCATGCCGTTCAGGAAATTTACATTTGAATATATATATACAAAAGTCTGAATATATATACAAAAGTCTGAATATATATACAAAACTCTAAGTATATATACAAAACAAAGTCTGAATATATATACAAAACTCTGAACTCTGAAGCGCTCCGTCTGTGTCCGCCATATTGGATTGAGCGCTTCCTATTAAATCAATGGTACCAAAATGTTTGTAATTACTTATTTTCTGCTTCATGAAATACTGTTTTTCTGTTATATTGTAAAATGTAGACATTGATTTCTCACTAGAAATGCAATAATAACACGGTTATTTTACACCGTTTGACTTCACGAAGGATATTTTTAGAGGCAATTCTCCCCATTGAGTTTGACTGGGGTCTGGTCAAAATCTTCGTAATTCCTTGTTTTCTGCTTCATGAAATACTGTTTTTCTGTTATATGGCTCAAATTAAACATTGATGTCTTACTAAAAATGCAAAAATAACACGTTCATTTTGCATCGTTTGACTTAACGGAGGACATTTTCATGAGCGGTCCATTGAGTTAAAACAAATAAAAACAGGTCATGATCCCGTAAAAAAATCTCCAAGTTTTCCGCCGCTACGGTGAGATGCAGTCCAACCAATATATATAGCACTTATTGTCTCTTTACATCTCACTTTTGGGGCCCTATCTTGCCGATCAGAAACGCAAGTAGGACGGCGCCAAACGCAAGTAGCTGTGTGGGCGGCTCTATGGCGCAGTTGCTATTTTAACGGCGGAAAAAACACACTTGCGTCCAGCGCAAGTGTCAAAAGGGTTGGTCCAAAGGAGGTTACTCAGCCATAGGTGTGGTTTGGGCGTAATATGCAATAAACCAATCCGAGCGTCATCTCACATTTCCTTTGAAGAGCGCGGAGCGCATAGTCCATAGCGGCTTGTTATTTTGATGGCGGAATTACCTGGTGGAAGACCGGAAAAGTTCACAGCCGAGGAGACCGACGTGAGATTTACACCAATTTTTTGGCAAGCCATATATAATTACAAGGAAAATAAAGTATTTACCACATGAGGAAATCATTGTGATATCCATATCCAAGATATTGTAAAAATAGGCATACATCTAGCGTACACATTGACCCAAACGATTCAGGTTAATTGAAGCTGCGTGACATTTGATTTAATAGCGTTCTGAATACGCAGACTTTAGACATTGCGCCTCTGACATTAGACCAGCTTTTTTGTGGTCAATGGCGCATGGCGCACGGCGTTGTTTTGAAACTGCAAAATACCACTTGCGCCAGAGAAACGCCTTCTCTGTTCCGCCCCCGCCCATGTCGACGCAAGTTAATTTCGAAGCGCGCCTCTGGAGGGAAAATCGCGCTGTGCGCCGGGTGAAAGATAGGAATGATACATGCGTCGGTGACAATGTCAATTGCGCTGGGTGCAAGATAGGGCCCATGGTGTTTGTCGAACTCACTCTCATTAATCCAGCCTACTGATTTTTGCTTAGCCTCCTATCTTGATCTAATTCTTTTTATTCAGACTTTACATAACTTTCATGACCAAAAATATAAATTGGCCAGCGTTTTTATTTGTTTTTGTTTTTGTTTTTTAAATTAATGTAGAATGGTCGGAGCAAAGCCTCATGGGAAATGCCTTTATCCAGTGAATGTATAGGGAGATGAATGTTGGACTACATTCTACCATAGTGGCGGAGAAAATGTCCTTTGTTAAGTCAAACGATGCTATTATTGCATTTTTAGCGAGAAATCAATGTTTAATTTGAGCCATATAACAGAAAAACAGTATTTTGTGAAGCAGAAAACAAGGAATTACGAAGATTTTGATCTCAACGGGGAGAATCGCCTCTAAAAATATCCTTTGTGAAGTCAAATGGTGTAAAATAAACGTGTTATTATGGGGTTGGCAAGTGTGACGTCACGGATCCAAATCCTCAGCTGCCAATGTATACTGTAATGTTAAAGCCAATATTTACGGTTGGATTGTAAAACGCCTGCTAAGGTTACGAAGGCAAGGAACATCGTTGTTGAAAAGACGAGACCACGAGGATTCATCTACATTTTAAAGTAAGTCGATCAGACCTTTATATCTCATTCAATGAACTCCATGAAAGTGCGACTAACAAAAAGGACCCAGTGCTGTTTGTGCTACCGTTAGCCATGCTACAATTTCAAACAGAATTGTGAGTGTGAATGTTATGACAGGTGGCAGCTTGAAAGGGAAAGTTCAGGCTTCCATGAAGAAAAAAGAATATGAGGTGAAGGTGAGGAGAAACATTAGCTAAAATATGTGGGTGTCTACTAGAAAACTGATGTAACTGTTCGATGTTGACGTTTACTATGTTAAAATTGCTAGCGATGGATCCGGAAGTGACGATTTTGGTCTTGGTGACGCATCGACTTGCCAACCCCATTGCATTTCTAGTGAGAAATCAATGTCTACATTTTACAATAACAGAAAAACAGTATTTCATGAAGCAGAAAATACGTTATTACAAACATTTTGGTACCATTGATTTAAAAGGAAGCGCTCAATCCAATATGACGGACACAGACGGAGTGAGCGCTTCAGAGTTCAGAGTTTTGTATATATATTCAGACTTTTGTATATACATTCAGAGTTTTGTATATATATTCAGAGTTTTATATATATATTCAGACTTTTGTATATATATTCAGACTTTTGTATATATATATTCAAATGTTAATTTCCTGAACGGCATGCCATGAAAAAAAAAAAATATATATATATATATGTGTGTGTGTGTGTGCATTATTGATGATACAGTAGATCTATGTTGATCTAAGCCTATAATATAGTAGGAGACTAAACTCAATTGTTTGACAGTATGAACCCAATAAGTACATCCTAAGGCTTAGAAGCTGTGCATGAGATTACTAGTACCATTTTTGATCCAGTCCAGACATAAAAGATGTTTAAAAAGCTATTTTTACACCTTTAAATCCCCTTTAAACAATCTATACAAATGTAAATAGTTTCATCCAGTAAAATGTTATCTGACAAAACAAAGTTAGGCCTTTAGGCCTATCATTAAATTATTCCCTCAGGATTTGAATGCAGATGTCATTCAAAGAATGCTTTTCCAAGCCAAAACTCCCTTAGGGAGGAAACTTCAGACTCTACAGCGTAAAAAAATTGTATGCTTAACCCTCAAATTGTGTTCGGGTCAAAAATGACCATTTTGAAAAGAGTAAATCAAGAAAAATCTTTCTTTCATCTTTAACTCACAAGGAGACATCCTTCACCTCAGCTTGAATGGATAAAATAAACAACAGATGATATGACGTATATTTCATGTATATTTAAAATGTGTTTTATTGATTCTTACATAAATTGTTAAATACTTACAATACTAATAATAATTACATTTTTATTTTTACTAGTTTTGTGCATGTGAAAATATTTGTATATATACCCTAGTGATTCAACATTATTTAAAGGTGGCTTAAAGGTACAGTAAGTAGTATTTAGTGACATCTAGTGGTGAGGTTGCTGAATTGCAACCAGCTTAATACCCTCCTCTTTACAAACATTAGCCAGTACCTACAGTGGCCGTCAAATGTCATAATAACACCAAAAGCCCTATCTTGACCCAGTGTTATGATTTGTCCGTTCTGGGCTACGGTGGAAACATTGCAGAGCAACATGGCATAGTCAGAGCAGATGTTTTTTTTATCGTCAAAGATCCATGATACCATCACCTCCTGAAACCTAAGGTTTTATGTCTGTACAAGATGTCCTGTCAGGAATGCTGCTCCTATAGGTTCACAGAAAGTATCTCGTGATATGGGGTGGTCAAGAATGGAATCCCCATAGAGTAGAGGTAAAGATGAAAGGTACAGATAGACTTTTAGTATATATAACAATAAGTATATCATGACATCCCCTACACCATGACATGGTTGATCTGGGTGAGTCAGTATTGCTCCACTTTCACTGGTTTATCTGCAGCTCTGTGCTTATGGATGTGGTCATGAAGATTATCATGGCAATTCTGAAATACTTCTAGTTCCATAATTTTAGACTTGTTTCAGTAAACCATATACTATACTCTTAATATACACCTACACTACAAGATGACCTGAATTGTCTGGGCTCTGGACCTTTTACTTAGAGGCAGAGGTAAATTGATGTGGTGAACCATGTATTTGTATATTATTTGTAATTCATTAATTAATGGTTGCCCTTTTAATTCATTAATTAATTTAATATTTGGAGCATGTTAGATTATGAGTGCTATAGGTATGATATTATGAGGGACACTACAACCAAATATATAGCAATCTTAAATAATAATAATAATAATAATAGGCCTACAGAAGACTCTCCAAGTGAGTGCTCCCATGCCAATCTGTCAATATGCCACTCCTTAGCTTTGAATACACAAACACAATCACACAATTGCACACACATACACACTCCTGCTCGCAAAAACACAGCAATAGCTAAATGCAGCTATTTAGGGTGTGTCAGGGTGTTGGTTCCTCCAGTTTCACTGTTTTATCATATGTTATGGAGTGATCGCTCATGTCTGTTTATACATGTGTCTGTACTATATTCATAATCTCCATCAGGACCCATGCTTATTTGATTATCACACATATGAAAGTCACACCATTAGGTTGATTATATAGGATCATTTTCCCCTTAACCCAAACACACACTCACACACAAAAACTCACCTGGCCTGGCCAAATTTCAGTGACGTCTAGCCCATCAGCCTCTCTCTGTCAGGTAAAGGCGTGTAGGGGTGTGTTCACTGCTCAAGACGCCTTTTGAACACACAACTTAGACAGCATCATTTAGCCTTCTTGTCAGCGAACGTCTCGTCTCGATAATTTACATAAAGCTAACTAGGAGTGGAGAACAACGACTGGAATAGGCTATATGATTTCGGAAAATAAGACTTTACCCGCGGCAATGGCACGGGTTTTATCACCCATCACCGTGGCCATTCTTTTTTTTACATTGTCGGTAAGTGAAGTTTGTCTTTTGACTCTTAAAAATGTCTTTACATTTCAGGGATAATTCCTGCCGTCACTATGTTGTTATGTCAAACAAGCAATTGTTTGTGTGTGAAAATATAGAAAAAGACGTAGGCTGTGGGACAACAGGGAATGTTAGGAAATTCCCGTTGAGTCTTTTAGAACAAGACTTCGCGTTAAAGCTGCCGGATGGGCTGTGTTCCTTACACTGAAAAGGCTTAACCAACAGCTCAGTAGTCTGAATCTAGTATAGGAAAAATGAACAGAAAGGGGGAAATCTGTTTTATGACATGAATGAATGTCACACATACTTTGATACAGTAGCCTACAAAGTACCGTAAATGTTTCCGGTGGAAGAATGCAGTTCCGTTTTCACGGATGCAGAAACGGAGTGGGGCGCCCACCGGTAGGGCCAGTTCCACCAGCGGAGACGTAGGCTACTCTAATCCCAGCAATCAGACTCCACTGCCAACACAGAGAGCCTGTTTGTTTAGTGCACCCATTGCCATGACAACAAAGTGTAGCATGCCCTGCCGTGCACCTGAGGCCTTTGTTAGCTTCTGTGAAAAATGCTTCAGCTCTGTGAAACAATCCATAAATGTTGCACATTTATAAAGCCAAGAATGTTTGAATATTGTATTTAAAACTATCACATTTAAAATAGAGGAATAGAACATTTAAAAAGTCACAAATAGTATGCTGATATAATATTCATAAGCTTTTTTTTTGTATTATTACTTCAAATTGTATTACGTTTTTCTGTGAAAGACAATGGTACTGAACAACCATAAGTAGCCTACAAGTGAAGTGTCGGCTAGACAACATTTATTTTGTACATCACGTTATTGTGACATGCACTACAGCATTCATAGGCAAGTATTTACATAATATACAGCAGCAGGAAATAAAATAAAATGGCAAATTATATCAAAGATCAACCAATAATCACAACCCTACTTAAACACATACAGATTCCATTTTGGCCATCTTCTGATAAACAAGTAATTTCTCAATCGCAATAGAAAGGTTAGTCTCTCCATCTCATGGATCTCCTTAATAATATCTAACCAATTATCCACAATAGGTAAGTCGGTTTGTAACCATTTACGTGTGATTGCTTTCTTTGCTGATGCTGTGAATATTTTCAACAGGTATCTATCATTTCTAGTTAGTTCTTCTGGCATATCGCCCAAATAAAGTGATAGACATGATTTGGAATTTGCAAATCTAAAATAGTTTCCCAAACACTCTCCCAGAACTTCGGGCAGGCCCAAAAAATGTGGTAGTGATTTGCACCCACAACCCCTCCAACATGTTTGTGTCAGTGATGTTTGATGTGATTTTAATTTAGGTGTGATAAAAAAAGACAAGGTTTTTCCAACTAAATTCACGGCAATAAGATGAGCAGTCGTGGCCAAAAGTTTTGAGAATGACACAAATATGCATTTTCACAAAGTTTGCTGCTTCAGTGTCTTTAGATATTTTTGTCAGATGTTACTATGGAAGGCTGAAGCATAATTAAATATATTTAATAAGTGTCACTGGCTTTTATTGGCAATTACATGAAGTTAATGCAAAAAGTCAATATGTGCAGTTTTGACCCTTTTTTTTCAAGACCTCTACAATCCGCACTGGCATGCTGTCAATTAACTTCTGGGCCGCATCCTGACTGATGGCGGCCCATTCTTGCATAATTAATGCTTGGAGTTGGTCAGAAATAGTTTTTTTTTGTTTGTCCACCCGCCTCTTGAGGATTGACCACAAGTTCTCAATGGGATAAAGGTCTGGGGAGTTTCCTGGCCAATGGACCCAAAATATCAATGTTTTGTTCCCCGAGCCACTTAGTTATCACTTTTGCCTTATGGCAAGGTGCTCCATCATGCTGGGAAAGGCATTGTTCATCACCAAACTGTTCCTGGATGGTTGGGAGAAGTGGCTCTCGGAGGATGTTTTGGTACCATTCTTTATTCATGGCTGTGTTCTTAGGCAAAATTATGAGCGAGCCCACTCCCTTGGCTGAGGAGCAACCCCACACATGAAGGGTCTAAGGATGCTTTACTGTTGGCTTGACACAGGACTGATGGTAGCTCTCACCTTGTCTTCTCCGGATAAGCTTATTTGCAGATGCCCCAAACAATCGGAAAGGGGATTCATCAGTGAAAATGACTTTACCCCAGTCCTCAGCAGTTCAATCCCTGTACCTTTTGAAGAATATGAGTCTGTCCCTGATGTTTTTCCTGGAGAGAATGGCTTCTTTGCTGCCCTTCTTGACACCAGGCCATCCTCCAAAAGTCTTAGCCTCACTGGGCGCGCAGATGCACTCACACCTGCCTGCTGCCATTCCTGAGCAAGCTCTGTGCTGGAGGTGACCCGATCCCGCAGCTGAATCATGTTTAGGAGACGGTCCTGGTGCTTGCTGGACCAAAACATCCTCCGAGAGCCACTTCTCCCAACCATCCAGGAACAGTTTGGTGATGAACAATGCATTTCCCAGCATGATGGAGCACCTTGCCATAAGGCAAAAGTGATAACTAAGTGGCTCGGGGAACAAAACATTGATATTTTGGGTCCATTGGCCAGGAAACTCCCCAGACCTTAATCCCATTGAGAACTTGTGGTCAATCCTCAAGAGGCGGGTGGACAAACAAAAAAAAATATTTCTGACAAACTCCAAGCATTGATTATGCAAGAATGGGCCGCCATCAGTCAGGATGTGGCCCAGAAGTTAATTGACAGCATGCCAGGGCGGATTGCAGAGGTCTTGAAAAAGAAGGGTCAAAACTGCACATATTGACTTTTTGCATTAACTTCATGTAATTGCCAATAAAAGCCAGTGACACTTATTAAATATTTTTAATTATACTTCAGCCTTCCATAGTAACATCTGACAAAAATATCTAAAGACACTGAAGCAGCAAACTTTGTGAAAATGCATATTTGTGTCATTCTCAAAACTTTTGGCCACGACTGTAGTCAAAGACATATTTTCAAATATCTTCTCCCATTGTTGGGGGGATATTCTTTCCTGTAGTTCTTTATCCCATCTCTCTCTGATATAATTTGTGGAACTGCCTCTTCTCTTAACTATTCCCTGGTAGAGTCTTGAAATCACTGACTTAGAACCACTGGTGTAAGTCTGTGTGATCAACTGTATTATGTCATTCGGTTCAGTATTTGCTTCTTTTTTACCCATTTCTTTTAAGAAGTATTGGCGTAGCTGTAAATATCTGAAAAAAATCTTGTTTTTATAAATTGTTCTTTTCTCTTAGTGTCTGAAACTGTGTAATCTATTGTCTTGTATCAATCTGCAAGAAGCTGTGATTGTCTATTCATCCAAAACCTGGAGTCCATACTGTTTGGAACTAAATCTGTGTGATATGCGACCAATCTGAGTTTTTTAATCTGGGTGGATAGATTTGGTTGTTTGATAACATCAAACCATATAGATAGGGTAAAGGAGACTTATTGATTTAAGTCCTCCTGATGAGTTGTTGCTCATTTTCGGTCACCAATCATTGCTTGTATTGGGATATCTCCACACTTTCTCTTCATCTCCTTCCATCCTGCGTCATATCCACTGTCACACCAAAGAATGACAGGTTTGATCTGGGCCGCCAAGTAATAATCCCCGAGATTTGGCAGTGACATTCCACCTCTAGCTTTATCAATGGTTAATGTATTAATTCAAATCTTTGGTTTCTATCCGTTCCATATGAATCTAGATATTTGCTTGGTCACATACATTAAATTGACTAATTGAAATTTGAACTGGCAATGACATGAATAGGTATAACAACGTATGCATAACAACCATTTTGATGGTCTCAATTTGTGATATGAAGTTTATCAAGAAGGTTGACCAGGGGGGCACTGTAGCTCACTCAGTAGCCTCGACCACGTTCAGGCTTGATGCCCATGGAAGACGCGGGTTTGAATCCAGCCTGATGTAATTCCTCCAGTTCACTCCCCACCTCTTCTCCCTCTCATTTCCTGTCCCACTCTTTACTAACCCATCAATTTAAGGCATTACAAATCTTAAAAAAAAGAAAGAATGTTGACCGGTGGTTAAGACCTTCCTTAATTGTCTTGCTCACTTCTTCATAGTTTCTTTTATACAAGTCATTAGGGCAATGGGTTAACCAAACCCCTAAATATTGAATTGCTTTTGGAGACCTGTCAATGGTAAGCCACTGTTCAAGTTCTACTGATGGTCTGTAGTTAAATACTAATATTTGTGCTTTTTGTATGTTAAGCTTATAGCCTGTCATAAGCTTTTTTTAATGACAAATGTGGTGACATATTGGGTGGTTGAATGAAGACCGGAAATACAGGTTGCGGAGCAGGGACGTGCAAAGGAATTTTGAAGGGCAGTTGCTCTGCCCTGGAAAAAAGGGGCAAAACAATATTTTTTTCACCGCGGCTGCCATGCCCCCGTCATGTCAATATCATTTTAAACTCTCACTAACCGCGGCTGCCACGCCCCCGTCATGTAATCGCAAATTTTCACAATATAATTTTAAACTCTCACTAACCGCCGCTGCCGCTCCTCCGTCATCTGATCGCAAATATATATCTATATATATATATAGATATATATTTCCTTCGGAGGGGCAACTTCAGTCGAAGAGGGCAAACGGGCAGTTGCCCAAGCAGAGTATTCAGCTTCATGACCATCTAGGCCAGCGTTTCTCAAACTATGGGCCGGTCCGCGACGAGGAAGCTAGTGGTCCGCAGAGCCTACACTCGCGATTCGGGCGACTTTCACTCTCGGAGTTCTGGCTGTCATGCTTTGAGGAATATCCCCATCTTAGTGAGATGGCAGTGAAAACAATGATGCCTTTCCATTCTACCTATCTGTGCGAGACAGCCTTTTCTCACCTCACAGCAACAAAGACAAAATACAGAAACAGGCTTGTCTCAGAAAACACGCTTAGAGTGGCCTTGTCATCGTGTCTTCCTCGTTTTGATCGGTTAGTCGCGAGAAAGCAGGCGCACCCGTCGCATTAGGTTGGCGTCATTAATCTTTGTCATTGCGTTATTTTCTGCAACCCAAATTGTTAATAGGTTAATGGGGTAGGCTATTGTTATTGTTCACAGTGGTTCATGTTCAGCCAAAATAAAATAATAAAGAAATCTCATGATAAAAAAGTGGTTCATGTTCAGCCAAAATAAAATTATAAAGAAATCTAATGATAAAAAAAAAAACATAAAAAAAACAAAAAAAAAACTTTCCTATCACAGTCAAACATCAAGCAAGTACTTGCTAGTCAGGCAGAGAGTAGTCCAGGGCTGCTTCCAGAAACCTGCATAGTTCAGTAATTCGCCTATAGACCTTGGTACGGCAGTGGCGCCAAGCTCATTCTCCATATTAAACGCCAAGTGTAGTGGCACATTTTTTAAAGCTGTTTTTGTAAGGTAAAATCGCTAACCCTAACCCTAACAACAAAGTTTGAGAAAGGCTGATCTAGGCTATACAGTACAGCTTGTGCTACAACATTTTGTATTATTACAGAATGGGCATTGTTTGTGTGCCTCACATTTTGTATTTTTTCAAGAACTTTTTGCCAGAAAGGCTTTTCATGTTGCATTTTTATCACCTGTCCCTCTTGCTCTATTTAATGGTTGTGCCATTTGTTTCTTCTTTAAAAGAAAAGGAAATGGGGATTCTATAACCCATGTGTAGCTTTCAACCACAGATTGAAACAACAATTCCATGTCAAATACTTTTAATCATCATGCTATCACATGAAGGAAACTTACACAACACTAAACAAAACTAAGTTGTAAAGACCATAAAATGATTAACTTCTAACTCCAAGACAGTTGTCTTACTGGAAGTGGACTGTTAAAGTTTTTAGTAATGTCAAATGTTGATTTGTTTGAGGAGAATAGTTTTGGGAGGATTCCAGGCATGGAATGTACTGTTCTTGAAATATGTTGTCGAAATATATTTCAAATGTTTGAAGAATGTGTTGCTTTTCACAGCACTTGAGTTTTGAATAAGAGCTTTGCACTTGTGTGCTTGTGTGTGTGTGCTTAGGTAATGAGACTGAAGCAGTTGCTGTGTAGTTGTAAAATGTATATGTGTGTGTGTGTGTGTGTGTGTGTGTGTGTGTGTGTGTGTGTGTGTGGTAATATTAGAAAGTCTGTATAGTTTTACAGTAAATCTGTCAAAATGTTCTCCAAGCTCTCCAATCTCCTATAATGAGTATGCCCTGGATGCTGTGAGGTGTGCTTGTTCATACATTACATTTACATTTTACATAAACATTACATTTAGTCAATTAGCAGGCGCTTTTATCCAAAGCTACGTACAAAGGAGAGAACAATCAAGCTACGAGTAATAGAGACCTAGAGTAACAATAAATACTACTTTACATAAGAATTAAAAAGTGCTGGAATGTAACTACTGTAAGTGTGAGTTAAGTTTTAGTTAGAGGAGATAGTATTAGAGGAAAGATAAGGAGAGGTAGAGGAAGGGAGAGGGGGTGCAAGTTAGGAAAGGAGGTGCTCTCTGAGGAGTTGGGTCTTCAAGAGCTTCTAAAAGGTAGAGAGGGACGCCCCTGCTCTGGTAGTGCTACGCAGCTTGTTCCACCAACGTGGAACTACAAATGAGAATAGTCTAGATTACCGTACTTACACAGACAATAACAAATGCCCTTACAAGAGCATTTAAGTAAGTGGGAGCAGAACCAGCAATCACTCTGTAAGCAAGCATTAGTGACTTGAACTTAATGTGAGCAGCTACAGGCAGCCAGTAGCGCTCAATAAGTAGAGGGGTGATACAGTACATGTCTTCTAAAGAGAGGGCGATAATGTGAGAGCATGTTGTGTTAGCAAGTATGCATGTATTTGTCTGATTTGTGCCTTTGTGGTCTGAAACAGGTGGCTATGTCTGAGAGCAGACCAAGGTTCATGCACAAACGTGAATGGATCATTCCCCCAAAGGTGTTGCAAGAAAACAAAGACTACACCCAGGAAGATTTTATCTCCAAGGTGAGTCACGATTATCTCTCTCTCTCTCTCCCTCTCTCTGTCCCTCTATCTCTTCCTAGCTCTCTTTCTCTGACACATACACACACACTGGCACACTTACACACTCAAGTGCACACAATAAACAAAAGTAAGCAACACCTAATCAAAGTGAAATTCCAATCATATGTCGGTACAAAACTCCAAGAAACAACTGTGTAATAAAAATAATTAATGATTTGGTTACTGTTTGAATGAATTCATGATTTGCCGTACAGTACATCGTATACAAACTAAACTTATTAATGTGCTATCCTATCCTGAAGAATGCATGAACAGTTGAGGCAGACTTTTCACAAGACCCTTTTTGTTTTTGTTTGATTATTTATGTCAGATCCGCTCAGACCTGGACGATGCAAACAACAGGCAGGTCGTGTATAGCCTGAAGGGAATTGGGGCCGACCGGGACCCTGTCAATGTGTTTGTGGTGGATAGCAAAACTGGAAAGGTCAGGGTCACCCGCATTCTGGACCGGGAGGAGATCCACGAATACAATGTGAGTGTGTGAACTGGCCTATGCTCTAAATCTAGAAACCCTAATATTTAAAAGGACTATTTGGCCCAGGTATGAAAACAATGTGGCCTGTCAGTCAGAACAGATTATTTATGAACCTACTCTTCTTTGCATACACTATGTCTTTTAAGTAATTACAGTGCATGAAATGCCCTGTATTGTTATTCCTAGGCTTCTTATACTTCTTATTACAGTGCATGAAATGCCCTGTATTGTTATTCCTAGGCTTCTTCTTATTATTATTATTACAGTGCATGAAATGCCCTGTATTGTTATTCCTAGGCTTCTTCTTCTTCTTATTATTCTTGTTACCTTTTTCTGCGATTAATTCAGCCCGAACCGCTTAACGTAGAAACTTCATTCAAACTTTGTCGCGTAGGTCTTGTAAACCAGTGGTCCCCAACCACCGGGCCGCGGCCCGGTACCGGTCCGTGAGGCATTTGTTACCGGGCCGCACAGAAAGAATAAATAATTTATATCAATTCCGCTGTATTAATTATTAGCGTCTGAAAGGTGTTTTATTTTGAAAAACGACCGGATTTTCCCGGACGTCACATTCGCCTGTGCCTTTTGTCACGTCAAGACGCTTCTCGTTCAAGTGATACGTCACTCACATAAGCCCACAATCTAGCGAAAATTAGTAAAAAAACATCTTTGGAGAGCTTCTTTGCAAAGGTGAAAAGGCCAACTAAGGAGCCAGAAGAGGAGCCTACGACCTCAAAAAAAGAAAGCTTCTTTCAACAGACAATACCAGGAGTCATACTTAAAATACGGGTTTATCGCAACAGGTGATTCTCACGCACCAATTCCGCTCTGTTTAATATGTGGCGACAAGCTAGCACCAATTAAGCCTTTAAAACTGCTTCGGCACATGAGACCAAGCAACTGATTCAGAGTTTTGGTGAGTTGTATTTTTCATGCACTTAACATTTGTAATACAATGGTGTTGGCAGCAAATTAACTCCACCTAACGTTAATGTTAGCTTTTGTGTATGAGCAGACCGGGCTTCATTCTATCAAATTCGCGGTTGCTTCACGGGTGCAATTGAATGATTCACATCAATATGAATGGATGACGTGTAAAATGACACCTTGAAGCCGGTCCGTGAAAAAAAATCCCTACATTAAACCGGTCCGTGGTGCAAAAAAGGTTGGGGACCCCTGTTGTAAACGACACTTATGCTATGTATTTTTCACTTTTCTAAACTTTATACTTTTTAAGATATTAAACAAAAACAAATATAAATTTCTCCCATTGACTTACATTGGGCCATTATGACATCATAATAGGGTCTTTAAACTGGCTTGCACCTGTGCTTTACTGACAGCTGCGCCAAATCAAAGGAACCTCTTCTCTCTCTGTCCCTCTCAATTTAACTGTAACTAGGAACATTAAGACACCATCCATTCTCAATTTTTTTGTTCTCTCCATCTTTCTCTCTCAGTCTACTTTCTCTCACACTCAATCTCTCTTCTTCACTCCATTTTTATCTCCTTTTTTCAATATTTTCACTCTTCTTTCCTTCTTCCACTCATCTTTCCTTCTTCCACTCTTCTTTCCTTCTTTCACTTTTCTTTCCTTTCTTCACTCTCCTTTCTTCTTTCCTTCTTTCACTCTTCTTTCCTTTTCTTCTTTCCTTCTTCAACTATTATTTCCTTCTTTCACTCTTCTTTCCTTTCTTCACTCTTCTTTCTTTTCATCTTCCACTCTTCTTTCCTTTCTTCTTTCCTTCTTTCTTTTCTTCTTTCCTTCTTTCACTCTTCTTTCCTTCATCCTCTCTTCTCTCCTTTCTTCACTCTTCTATCCTTTCTTCTTTCCTTCTTCCACTCTTCTTTCCTTTCTTCTTTCCTTCTTTCACTCTTCTTTCTTTTCTTCTTCCTATCCTAGCTTTTGCATTTCATGCACTGGTATTTCCTTCAGGAAATGCATTTTCTAGTTATTATTACAGTGCATGAAATGCCCTGTATTGTTATTCCTAGGCATTTTCTTCTTCTTCTTCTTACCTTTTTCTCGAATCGAAATTTTCCCATTGACTTACATTGGGCCATTATGACATCATAGTAGGGTCTTTAAACTGGCTTGCACCTGTGCTTCACTGACAGCTGCGCCAAATCAAAGGAACCTCTTCTCTGTCCCTCTCAATTTAGCTGTAACTAGGAACATTAAGACACCTTCCATTCTCTACTTTTTTTCTCTCCATCTCTCCATCTTTCTCTCTATCCCTCTCAGTCTACTTTCTCTCACACTCAATCTCTTTTCTTCACTCCATTTTTATCTCCTTTTTTCAATATTTTCACTCTCTTTTTCTCTTTCACTCTTCTTTCCTTCTTCCACTCATCTTTCCTTCTTCCACTCTTCTTTCCTTCTTTCACTTTTCTTTCCTTTCTTCACTCTCCTTTCTTCTTTCACTCTTCTTTCCTTTTCTTCTTTCCTTCGTCAACTATTATTTCCTTCTTTCACTCTTCTTTCCTTTCTTCACTCTTCTTTCTTTTCTTCTTCCACTCTTCTTTCCTTTCTTCACTCTTCTTTCTTTTCTTCTTTCCTTCTTTCACTCTTCTTTCCTTCATCCTCTCTTCTCTCCTTTCTTCACTCTTCTATCCTTTCTTCTTTCCTTCTTCCACTCTTCTTTCCTTTCTTCTTTCCTTCTTTCACTCTTCTTTCTTTTCTTCTTCCTTTCCTAACTTTTGCATTTCATGCACTGGTATTTCCTTTAGGAAATGCATTTTCTAGTTACAGTGCATGAAATGCCCTGTATTGTTATTACAGTGCATGAAATGCCCTGTATTGTTATTCCTAGGCTTCTTCTTCTTCTTCTTCTTCTTCTTCTTCTTGTTACCTTTTTCTGCGATTAATTCAGCCCGAACCGCTTAACGTAGAAACTTCATTCAAACTTTGTCGCGTAGGTCTTGTAAACGACACTTATGCTATGTATTTTTCACTTTTCTAAACTTTATACTTTTTAAGATATTAAAGAAAAACGAATCTAAATTTTCCCATTGACTTACATTGGGCCATTATGACATCATAATAGGGTAATTAAACTGGCTTGCACCTGTGCTTCACTGACACCTGCGGCAAGCCTCCAAGGGTCCTCTTCTCTCTGTACCTCTCCATTCAACTGTATAACTAGGAATATTAATAGACACCTTCCATACTGTACTTTTTTTCTCTCTCTCCTTCTTTCTCTCTCACTCTACTTTCTCTCACACTCCATCTCTCTGCTTCACTCTTTTTTTCTCCTTCTTTCAATATTTTCACTCTCTCTTTACTGTCTTTATCCAGAGCCACTCTTGTTCAGTCTTCTTTCCTTACTTTGTTTCTTCCTCTCTTCTTTCCTTTCTTCTTTCCTTCTTTCTACTCTTCTTTACTTTCTTCTTTCCTTCTTCCACTCTTCTTTCCTTTCTTCTTCCCTTCTTCCACTCTTCTTACCTTTTTCTTTTCTTCTTTCCTTCTTTCACTCTTCTTTCTTTTCTTCTTATCTTCTTTGGCTCTTCTTCCCTTCTTCCACTCTTCTTCTCTTTCTTCACTCTTCTTTCCTTCTTCCACTTTTCTTTCCTTCTTCCACTCTTCTTTCCTTTCTTCTTTCCTTCTTCCACTCTAATTTCCTTTCTTCACTCTTCTTTCCTTTCTTCTTCCCTTCTTCCACTCTTCTTTCTTTCTTCCACTCTTCTTTCCTTTCTTCACTCTTCTTTTCTTTCTTCTTTCCTTCTTCCACTCTTCTTTCCTTTCTTCCTTCCTTCTTTCACTTTTCTTTTCTTTTATTCGTTCTTTCTTAACTTTTGCATTTCATGCACTGGTATTTCCTTCAGGAAATGCATTTTCTAGTTCTTCTTACCTTTTTCTGCGATTAATTCAGCTCGAACCGCTTAACTTAGAAACTTAGTTCAAACTTTGTTGTGTATGTCTTGTAAAGCAGTGGTCCCCAACCACCGGGCCGGGGCCCGGTACCGGTCCGCGAGGGATTTGTTACCGGGCCGCACAGAAAGAATAAATAATTCATATAATTTCCGCTGTATTAATTATTGGAGTCTGAAAGGTGTTTTATTTTGAAAAACTACCGGATTTTCCCGGACGTAACATTCGCCTGTGCCTCTAGTCACGTCAAGACGCTTGTCTCGTTCACGTGATATGTCACTCAAAAAAAAAGCCCCCAAACTAGCTAAAATTAGTAATAAAACAAACATCTTTGGAGAGCTTCTTTGCAAAGGTGAAAAGGTCAACTAAGGAGTCAGAAGAGGAGCCTACGACCTCAAAAAAGAAAGCTTCTTTTAACAGACAATACCAGGAGTCATAGGCTACTTAAAATACGGGTTTATCGTAACAGGTGATTCTCACGCACCAAGTCCGCTCTGTTTAATATGTGGCGACAAGCTAACAAACGAGCCAATGAAGCCTTCAAAACTGCTTCGGCACATGGAGACCAAGCACTGATTCAGAGTTATGGTGAGTTGTATTTTTCATGCACTTAACGTTCGTAATACAATGGTGTTGGTCAACCTAACGTTAATGTTAGCTTTTGTGTATATGAGCATACCGGGCTTCATTGTATCGAACTCGCGCTTGCCTCACATCAATATGAATGGATGACGTGACTAATAAGTGGTGTAAAATGACACCTTGAAGCCGGTCCGTGAAAAAATTCCCTACATTAAACCGGTCCGTGGTGCAAAAAAGGTTGGGGACCCCTGTTGTAAAGGACACTTATGCTATGTATTTTTCACTTTTCTAAACTTTATACTTTTTAAGATATTAAAGTAAAACTCATACAAATTTTCCCATTGACTTACATTGGGCCATTATGCCATCATAATAGGGTCATTAAACTGGCTTGCACCTGTGCTTCACTGACACCTGCACCAATGTCCCAAGGCTCCTCTTCTCTCTGTCCCTCTCCATTCAACTGTATAACTAGGAATTTTAAGAGACACGTTCCATTCTCTACTTTTTTCATTCTTTTTCTCTATCCCTCTCCCTCTACTTTCTCTCACACTCCATCTCTCTGCTTCACTCTTTTTTCTCTCCTTCTTTCAATATGTTCCCTCTTCACTCTCTCTTCACTGTCTTTATCCAGAGCCACTCTTGTTCACTCTTCTCTCCTTTCTACTTTCTTTCTTCCACTCTGCTCTCATTCTTCTTTCCTTTCTTCTTTCCTTCTTCCACTCTTCTTTCTTTCTTCCTCTCTTCTTTCCTTTCTTCTTTCCTTCTTCCACTTTTCTTTCCTTCTTCCACTCTTCTTTCCTTCTTTCACTCTTCTTTCCTTTTTCCACCCTTCTTTCCTTTCTTCTTTCCTTCTTCCACTCTTCTTTCTTTCTTCCTCTCTTCTTTCCTTTCTTCTTTCCTTCTTCCACTTTTCTTTCCTTCTTTCACTCTTCTTTCCTTTCTTCTTTCCTTCTTCCACTCTTCTCTCTTTTCTTCTTTCCTTCCTCCACTCTTTTTTTCCTTCTTTCACTCTTCTTTCCTTTCTTCTTTCCTTCTTCCACTCTTCTTTCTTTTCTTCTTTCCTTCTTCCACTCTTCTTTCATTTATTCACCCTTCTTTCCTTTCTTCTTTCCTTCTTCCTCTCTTCTTTCCTTCTTTTACTTTTCTTTCCTTTCTTCTTTACTTCTTTCACTCTTCTTTCTTCTTCCTTTCTTAACTTTTGCATTTCACGCACTGGTATTTCCTTCAGGAAATGCATTTTCTAGTTATTATTGTGACACACTGCTGCAGTCAAGATAATGATGCTCTTAAGACTGCCAGTGAAATTGATGTTGCTTGTTCCTCTAGCTCACTGGAGTGGCTTACTTCACGAATGGCAGAATCGCAGAGAGCGACCTCAATCTCCGGATTAAGGTGGGGGATGTCAATGACAATAGCCCTGTGTTTGGCACCATCCCCCCTGGCTCGGTGGACGAGCTCAGTCCAAAAGGTGAGCAGCACTGTCCCTCAAGAGTCAATAATACTGGGGTCAAAGAATTTAGCAGAAATAAATAGAAGGGACATCAAGTTGTGTAACGGTTGTGGTTGGGTGAGTGATTGATGACAACTACTTTTAAGCATTAAATAAAATTGCAGAAAGATAATTAAAGTATTTATTAGAGATCTAAGAGAGGTCTTAGGTTAAATTGTCATGGTGATGTTAGTGACATCGTTCTCCTCTTCCTGCTACAGGTACATCCATCATGCAGATTACAGCCACAGACAAAGATGAGCCAGGCAACCTTAACTCTAAGATCAAGTACACCCTGACCAAGCAAGAGCCCCAAGGGGACAAAATGATGTTTATGATCAGTCCGGATGGAGAGCTGAGTGTCAAAGAGCCAAACTTGGACAGAGAGGTTAGCCTATTGTGCTTCCACCACATCCCCAACACCAAGCAATAGGGCTTTGCCTCGTTCAATATTGTAGTTTTCTGTCATATGCTCCTGTGCTGATAGAGCTAGGTGCTAAAAACAGCAAAGCCATGGTCTGTTACCCAGGGAGCACCAATACTGATGAAAAAAAGATTGCACTGTATGTTGCTTTGGATAAAAGCATATGCTCAATGAAGAAAAGTAAAAGCCTATGCTAATTCTTCCCTCTGATTTTCTCTCTCAGACACACGACTCCTATGTTCTGACTGTGGAGGGGGCTGATCGCTATGGAGTGCCGGGAGGAACCACAGGCACAGGAACAGTCGTGGTGAATATTGTTGATGTCAATGACAACGTGCCAACCCTGCAACAAGAGGAGGTAAACAAAATCATTATAACTCATCAAACCACAGCCCAAAATTGCAGAGGAGGGTGTCCTCAACAAGCAGCAGGGTATTATACATACATTATTGTATGGCAACGACAGAACAAGCGTTCTGATTGGCTAATGCCTAGTCATGCCAGCCGCGTATTGCCCTCCTCACCGGTCAATACGGATCCGTATTGCCCTCTGACGACATTTACAAAATGAGTGAAAGCGATCAGTCTGAGTTTTACTATCCAGACAAAAATGAAAACATCAACAGCCATGAGGAAATTCAGAAGAAGCGCAGATTTGTTATTGCAAGTGATAATGAAGACTAGAAACTATAGTTTGAATCACTTGTGTTGTAACTTGACTGTCAATCAAAGCCATTTGAGGTGTGCTGTGTTGTCCACTTTTTATTGATCATTGTAACTTGTAGTTAGCAAGTAATTGGTTGCTACTCAAAACAACATGTTTTCTTTTTACAATTGCCATTTCTTTTCATTTACAAAATGAAAGGAGCGATAAATGCTATATAAATATGTAAAAATAAATAACTTACTAACAGCGACTGTTCGGTCATGCTGGAAAATATCAAACTTCAGCTTTGGTGTATCAACCTCGCTATCGCTCGGTCAATACGTTAAAGCCTCATTTTGATATTTCCCGGCATGACCACACTCTCGGTTAGTAAGTAGTTATTATTATACGGCTCTTCAGAATGTTCCAAAAAGTTCAGTTAATTTTAATGCGCCACCCCAACGTTCGCAGGTCTGTAAATTCTTTATATTCACAGCTGCGAAAAAATAATGTATGACCGCTGTCATTGGCAACAGGTTTTTTGCTTCTAATTCACATCTTTCATATCATTTCGCAAGTAGTCCAGTCATTTAACGTAATGAAAAGTCATTGTAGCATTATTTCAGCAAGTAATGGGTTGCTACGCAACACCTAAACCTTTACATTTCTATTTGTGTTAACACTATTTTTGTTTTTTGAATCAATTTAAAAGTATGGCAGAATTTATTCTAAGTGTGTTATTAGCAAAGGCTCAAAATGGCCTCCATTTGTTTTCTGTCCACAAAGCAGCAAACCAACTGATTAAATCAGCTGAGCTCTTTTTATCAAACGATCCGTTGCTCAGCTGTATCAGGTGTTCTCCTGAGTATGGGTGGTGAAACCCTACAGCCAAACGAGCCCCCTTGTGCTAGGGGAGAGTCCCATCCCAGTATCCCAGCTCAGGTTTCTGCAGTACTTTCACCTTCAATATTGGGTATGTTAAATAACAGATAAGATACTGAAGTAAAAGGGGAACCTAACTGCAATACAGGCGAGCTTTCAATATTAGCATCTTTCTTTAAATAAATGCCACTGTATTGACTTAAGGTATGCCATGGGGAAACTGTGGGAGGTGAAATGATGCAACCATTTCATAACTGGCCATTTTGTATATCTACATTTCAATTATCCAATCTGTAGTTGAAAACAAAATAGCGACTATATAATGTATATTTCTGTATTTGGTCGATATTAGCAGAGTGGCGTCACTAATCAAGAACAGTGTCTATACTGATCATGGTCCCAAAGACCACGTACCTGTGGAATAACCCATCCATCACCATCCAAAAGCAGAAGCTAAAGTGGAAATCATGGAGTGACAATGGAATAAAAACTATTGGGGATATTATTTCAGATACAAACGTAAAGCCTTTTAATCAACTGGTAACAGAATTCAATTTAACTAACAAGGAACTCTTCAGATACCTTCAACTGAAGAGCTGGATAACAGATCATTTTGAGATGTTACCCAGCTCCTCGGAACCCCCAGTTATTCAGAGACTATTCTTGAATCCAGATGAAAACAAGAAATGAATTGGAAAAGTGTATAAAGATCTTGTTGAGGCTCAGGAAAGTAATTATTCATTACAGAAAATATATGAGGGTTGGAATAAAGATCTTAACATAACTAACTCTGACAGTATATGGAAGGAATGTCTCAACAAAACCAATACGATAACCACCAATGAAAATCTGCGGCTCATACAATACAAGCTCATGACTAGAATATATTACACAAGATCAAAAATAAATACATTTGATGCCTCTTTCTCTCCTGTGTCAAATGTGGCATATACAAGGAAACAATCATACATGCCTTCTGGGAATGTGAGAAGGTCCGCAAGGGATGGTTAGAGATTCAAAAATGGATGACCACTACCTGTAGCATCAAACTTGAATTTACAGCTACGAGATGCATATTCCAAAATACAGACACACTTAAATATCCCATTGGATGGATGGTCATGTTTGCCTCTTTGGTGTATAAAAAATTAATTCTGAAGGATTGGAAGGGTTCCGAGGCCCCATCAATACAGCAATGGAAGGGTCTAATGAAATACTATTTAAATATTGAAAAATCAATGTTCGAAGACCGGAACAGAAGGCAACAATTTAATAAGGTGTGGCAGGATTTGTTTGAAGCCTTGTAAAGCCAAGAAATAGGGAATGGGTGTGGTGACTGAGAGATGGGAACCAAGTGTGTGTGTGTGTGTGTGCGTGTGTGTGTGTGTGCGTGTGTGTGTGTGTGTGTGTGTGTGTGTGTGTGTGTGTGTTGGGGAGGGGGGGTGGGTTTGTCTGTGCGTGTGAGTGGTGGGAGGGTGCCAGGGGGCAGTTGAGTGTCTGTGTTGCACGTATGAATATGAGTGTTGTTGAAATCATAAGGAGGTGTATAAACTGTATAACATTACAAAGTATGCTGATACCTGTATTGCCTCTTGTATGCAATAATAAAAAATAATTATATAATATACTGATCATGTCTGTTTTTTTGCAGTATGAGGGCAATATTGAAGAGAACACCAAGAATGTGGAGGTCATGCGGATCAAAGCTAACGACCTGGACATCGACGCTATAAACCAGGACTTTGAATATGTCATTGTCACTGGAAATGAGGCAGGCTACTTCAGCATAGTGATGGATCCTCATACAAAGGAGGGGATATTGATGCTTGATAAAGTGAGTGCCCACAAAGAACACATACTGATGAAAATGTACTGTGCTGTAATTCAATTTGAATAATATAAAAATATAAATGAATAAAGTCTTACAGTTTTACCTGATTGTCCCTCTTCTGCCATGTTGTGTGTGTAGGAAGTTGATTTTGAGGATGTGAAAGACCTGAAACTAGGGGTGGGGGTGAAGAACACAGCCCCATACCACGTGAGTGTGGATGGAGGAGGCGTAGGAAGCATCAATGTAGGAGGAGGCGGAGGTGGCGGTGTACCAGGCGGTGGTGGAGGAAGTGGAACAGGAGGAGGAGGTGGCGGAGGAAGTGGAACAGGAGGCGGAGGAAGTGGTACAGGAGGCGGAGGTGGACCAGGAGGAAGTGGAACAGGAGGCGGAGGAAGTGGTACAGGAGGCGGAGGTGGAACAGGAGGAAGTGGGACTGGGACTGGCGGTGGATCAGGAACCGGAGGTGGATCTGGAAGTACCACCACATGGACCCCTGTGACCTGGCATGGCAAAACCTACCCTCTGAAGATCAATGTGAAGGACCAGCCTGAGGGGCCAAGGTTTGATCCCAAGATCAAGGCCATCCCCATCTCAGAGGACGGCAAAACATTCAACATCAAGGATGTCATCGCCACCTACACCGCTTTAGATGGAGACACAGGACTGCCAGCAGAGAATGTCAGGTGTGTGTGTGGTCCTACATGTATATGCTAACACTGGGGTGCCGTCCAGATTCCTCTTTAAAATACACTCGCCTTAATGACCATCATCAGAGCAGTTGAGATAGTCTGGTATGTCTGGATTAAGTGTATTCCTGGTTGTTTGAGTTCTTGGGAAACATGGATAAGAATTTGTTTACATGAGCCTTGTCCTGGCCAGGACCACACTTAGTTTTACAGTCATTTTTTAAGATGTTTCTAAAGGATTTTTTTCTAAAGAAGTCAAAAGGCCTTCATAATGCTCTCACCACACCAGTGTTACTGTCAGCAGTTACACTGTCGGAAGTGTGTAACTTTGAATTTAGTTATTTGGTAGAGTGCTCTAATTGGCATGCTGTCTTTCCATCTCAGGTATGCTAAAGGAACAGACCCTGATAACTGGTATACCATTGACCCTGAAACAGCTGAGATCAGACTCAACAAGCTGCCAGACAGAGAGTCCTCATTCCTGCAGAACGGCACGTACCTGGCAGAAGTGCTCTGTCTGACCCAAGGTTTGTTCTTATTGTGTGCTCTCTCTCACACACACACACACACACACACACACACACACACACACACACACACACAATGCGTACCTGCTTCAAATATTCAGTGTGCATTTTTTGAGAAACAAACTAATTAGTTTTATCAGAGGGCACTGCCTACATGAACCTTGCCCTGAGAGGGTCAGCCAGCCTTATTGACCTTTATGAGTTCAGCATAAAGACATAAGCTGAACAGAACCAGGACTTCCTTATTGTTTCCATGTTGTCAATAACCTAATTTACAGCTGTGAAAAACTGCAAAAGTGTAGGGAAGTCTTCTAGCCACTAGAGGGGGCAATAGAAGATCATATCCTCCCATCCAAGCCATGACTTTTTTGAACTTCTACCTTCTGGTAGACGCTAATCCATGCGGGCTGGAACGACAGGCTTCAACAACAGCTTCTTCCCCTCTGCTGTCAGACTCCTAAACTCTCAATGCTGACCTGGAGTATTTTTTTATTTTTATTTTTGTTTTCCCTACCCCCTTCTCTCCCCTCCTACTGGCCTGAGCTACCTATGACAAAAAATACCACCAACATTGTTGTGTGGCAATAAAGTTTTATCTTATCTTATCTTATATCCAACTATGCCATAAACCAGAAAACAAGCAGCCAACGCCCAATTTACAAAAAGTTGATGGAGGTAATTTCTCTGCCACTAGAGGGAGTAGCACACTTTTGTCTGAGGTAGAAGTAAAAGGCAATTTACATGTAAACCAAACCTGCAACTAAACAGGTTGCATATAAATTCCTTTGGATTACATAATATTACTCCCGTATAAGTATTCATATGAGTGTAGATGCCACTCTGAAAATAAATAAATAAATAAGATAGATATTTGTAGTTTCCATGCCTTTATTTACCACTTTGCATTCATAGAGTAAGCTGGCATACATCATACAGCTGTTGCTCATCCTTGTTTTCCCTATCTGCAGACATGCCCACCAAAACGGCCACAGGCACTATTGCCATCCAGGTGGAGGACTTCAATGACCACTGCCCAGAGCTAGCCTCCCGCCTGGTCACCATGTGCACGGCCCAGGAGGTGATCTACGTCACGGCTGTGGACCCTGACATGAAACCCAATGGCGCACCCTTCAAGTTCACCATCATCCCTGAGGGCACTAAGGGCCAATGGAGCATTGAGCACTTCAATGGTTTGTCATGTTGTTTCCTTTAGCATTTGATATGTATAATACAAAATTACATTCATGAACATAAAGATTGAGCAATAATGCCAATTGTCTAAAGGCAAGCAGTTACAATTACAAACAAAGCTATTCAGCAGAGCAAAATGGAAAGAGCAAGTTACTAACAGACAACAGCATACCAGAAGGGTCTTGCATAAAATGCCATTGGCAAATAAATGCATATGAGGAAAGGAATGATATACAACCCAAATAGTGTGGGATGTGTTTGCCTAAAAGGCAGGTGATGGTGGTGCACTAGCTGGAACTGGAATAGTTCAACACAGCGCTGTTAATAAAGCACTAGCTGCTGCAGGGTGAACTAGTGTTGTACCTCATTCCTCTTCTTCAGAAAACTGTGGTTGTATATAAGTGTGTAAGTATCTAGAGGGGCAAACTAATTAGCTGGATCTGCCTAAGTGAACTTTGCTCGGAGGGGGTTAGCCAATTCACGCAGTACAACATACATAGTATGGGACCTAGAGTCATGCCTCACGCAGCTAAAGGCATTAACAGCCTTCAGATCCAGTAGATAGTCAGATCATTAGCACCCTACAGATCCAGAGCACACCCCCTCCACTGACATACCCCTTGAACAATGCCCAACCCCTAGTGCAGAGGTCGCCAACCCGCCGATCGCGATCGACATGTCGATCTCGGAGACTTTCCCTGTCGATCTCCAAAATAAAGATTTTTTTTGTTTTTGTGAAGTGTTTTCCGAAGACCATAATCAGAAAAGATCTCTGGATATGAAGATGAAATCTGACACATAGTTTCATCGTTAAACTAATAAAATAATTGCTGTCTGTGGTTCTATATGGGCTGTGGAAATAATTTAGAAAAATTATAGTTTGAGATGGATTGATAATTGCTATAATTGAGAACCCCTGATTAAGTGTGTTCTTGGTCACATCAATTTGAAAGCTGGACCAAAGTGTTTGATTTCATTCAATTACAACTAGACCCAATACATATATAAGATAAGTTGTAAGTACAGTCTCGAGTCTGTATATTATTTTTCTCTCAACGCCTCAATAGGTACCGCATTTTCCGGACTATTGGCGCACTTAAAAGCCTTAAATTTGATAAAAAAACGACAGTGCGCCTTATAATCCGGAGCACCTTATACAGCCGCGGAAAAAATTAAGAGACCACTTCAAAATTATCAGTTTCTCTGGTTTTACTATTTATTGGTATGTGTTGAAGTAAAATGTACATTTTTGTTTTATTCTATAACCTACTGGCAACATTCCTACCAAATTTCAAATAAAAATATTGTCATTTAGATCATTTATTTGCAGAAAAATGACAATTGGTCAAAATAGCAAAAAAGATGCAGTGTCTTCAGATCTCGAATAATGCAAAGAAAACAAGCTCATATTCATTTTTAAACTACACAATACTAATGCTTTAACTTAGGAAGAGTTCAGAAATCAATATTTGGTGGAATAACCTTGATTTAAAATCACAACTTTCATGTGTCTTGGCATGCTCTCCACCAGTCTTTCACATTGCCGTTGGGTGACTTTATGCTGCTCCTGGCGCAAGAATTCAAGCAGCTCGGCTTCTTTTCATGGCTTGTGACCAGGGGCGGCCCTAGCACATTTGGCGCTCTAGGCGAGCTTCACTCCTGGCGCCCCCCCCCCCCCCCCATTGCAACTTTCAAACGCTATTTTGCCTTGTAAGACTGCAATTATTTTACATAAACACACACCTGTATAAACTCAGTCCCAACACAGAACAACGACATGCAATGAATAACAACAGTAAGGAACAGGTACATCGTTAGTGCATCACACATAGAAAAGTATATGCGCCCGCCGCACGGCATTATGGGGCGACTATGCTGGCATGTTACAGTATGTATTATCATTATTTGTTAAATTTAGCTTTGTGGCGAAATGTATTTCCTCGCTTCAATGTGGTTAAAAGAATAGGTTACGTTCCTTTGCGCGTAGGCCTATGTGATATTGTTGGAGGAAGTTTGATTTGTAACTAGAGCGGCTGTTCCCATATATCCATGCACATGTTCGTCATTCACAATAATGTTTGATAAACCCCTGAAGAAGTTGTATTAATGTTTTCCCACGTGTTGCCTATCTGCTCATTATACACTGTTTCTCCAAAATCAGTTTGATCTCTGAAATACTGTGTTCATTAGTGTTTTCATGATAACGTAAGTTATGTCCATAACTATGGATCTATGAGACCGAACGATGACCGTCACCACGGTCTACACCATGAATGATACCTCTTCTCGTTACCTATCTCGAGACCATAATACCAAAAGGGTCATGTGAGTGACCGGGGCTGACCCCGCAGCATAAAGCACGTCCGGGGACACGCCCCCTTTCTCTTGCCTGGAACGCCTCAGCCTGCCCCGAGCGACAAGAGATGGTGACGGTCATCGTTCGGTCTCATAGATCCATAGTTATGGACATAACTTACGATCTATTTCGACCTCACTCAGACCGTCACCACGGTCTACACCATGGATGACTCATACCATCAAGGTCGCGAGGGACAAGGAACTACGCCTCTACAACCTCCTCGCCACAGAAAGCACCGCTTCGCTCAGTGGAGCTGGTGCTGCCACATTGACCCTATAAAAACGCGCAAAAGTGCAAGGTGCACTCCATGAGGCAGCTGCGCAGATTTCCGCTACGGAAACCCCTCTAAGAGCAGCCCAAGAGGTGGCCATACTTCTCGTCGAGTGTGCCACCAAGTTACCAGGAACAGGCAGACTTAGACTGCCATAGGCCTGTGCGATGGTGTCAACCACCCAGTGTGACAGGCGCTGCTTGGACACAGGATTGCCCCGTTTGGCGCCGCCATAACAGACAAACAGCTGTGAATGGGTGTGCCTCAGAGACTGCGTACGTGCCACATAGGTTCTTAGCGCCCTTATCGGGCACAGACTCCCCAAGTTCTCCCCAGGTAGGGCGGGTTCTGGGTGGAAAGAGCTGACCTCAATCACCTGATTCACCATCTGCGAGTTCACGACTTTAGGGAGAAAGGATGGGTTCGGCCACAGTGACACCCCAGTGAAGACGGCCTTCCACCGAAGACACGGCTCACTGACGGACAGAGCATGAAGCTCGCTGACCCTCTTAGCGGAACAAATCGCAAGGAGAAACACTGTTTTTTGTGTAAGAAACTTAAGGTCAGCCTGGTCTAGTGGCTCGTAGGGGGCCAGAGCCAGTGAGTGCAGCACAGTGGCCAGGTCCCATGATGGAGCTCTCAACGCCCTGCCTGGCCGCAGGCGGCGTGCCCCCTTGATAAATTGAGAGACCAGGGGATGTTTCCCAACCGTCTGTCCATCGACCGGCTGGTGACCGGAAGAAATGGCTGCTGCATAAACTTTAACAGTACTGGACGCTCTTCCCAAGTCCAGAAGTGACTGAAGGAAGCCCAAAATGCTGTGCACGGAACACGTCACTGGGTCTACCTGTTTGATGTTACACCAGTCCAAGAATGCGCCCCACTTCTGGCTGTAGCAAACCTGCGTAGAGGGAGCCCTGGCACTCCTTAGGGTGTGCATAACTGCCTCCCCTAGCCCCTGCGGGAGGGGCTGAGGAGTGGCCACGCCCACAGCTGGAGAGGTGCTGGATTGGGGTGCCAGATCTGACCACCTGCCTGAGACAGGAGGTCTGCCCTGACTGGAAGGGGCCATGGCTGCCCCTGAACCAGACGGAGGAGAGCGGGGAACCACCATCTCCCTGGCCACTTGGGAGCTATCAGCAGGACCTTGTAATGGCCTGTGAGGACCTTGTGGAGGACATAGGGGATCAGGGGAAGAGGAGGGAAAGCATAAAGCTGGCACAGCGGCCAGTCTTGGGACAGAGCATCCTGGCCCAGAGGTGCCCATTGGTCCCTCATGGAGAACCACCTGTCGCAGTGAGTCGTCTCTGACGACGCAAACAGGTCGACCCGAGCTCTGCTGAACTGAGACCACAGTTGTGCTACCACACTCGGGTGCAGTCTCCACTCGCCCGGGAGAGGGCCAGTCCTGGACAGAAGGTCTGCCAGCTCGGTTCTGCACCCCCGGAATGTACACTGCTCTCAGGGATGCCAGACGGGTAAAGGCCCACACCAGAAGTTTCCAGGCTACCTGGAGGCTGCGCAGGGACCTGGTGCCCCCTTGGTGATTTATGTGGTACACCGTGGAGGAGTTGTCCGATCTCACTAGGACATGTCTGCCCCGGATAAGGGGGAGAAGTTCCATGAGGGCAAGATGGGCTGCCCTCAGCTCCAGCACGTTTATGTGCTCGCCACTCCAGCGGGAATCCCATGTACCCCGCACTGTCCTGCCTTCCCAAACTGCACCCCAACCGGTTTGGGAAGCGTCTGTCGTCACAACCGCCCTGCGGGATGGGATGTTCCCCAGTGGGGCCCCATGACCTAGGAGGGCCATGTCTCTCCAAGGACGTAGTGCGTGCCTGAATGGCCTTGTGACCTTGAGTTTCACCCGCCGGTCTCACAGGGGATGAAGGTTGAACGCATTCAACCACCTCTGCAACGGCCGAGCTCTGAGGAGGCCTAGTGGGACCACTGCAGCTGCCGCCGACATAGTACCCAGCAACCTCTGATACTCCACCAGCTCCAGACGTCTGCCAAGACGGAACCAGCTCACCAGCGCTAGGAGCTTGGACACCCTCTGTGGGGTTAGCGAGGCCCGCATTGTGACAGAGTTTAGTTGCAGTCCCACAAACGTTATGTTCTGTGTGGGACGGAGGTTGCTTTTCTCCAGGTTCACCCTGAACCCTAGGCTCTGTACATGCTGGATGACACTGTCTGTGTCTTTCAGGACTTGGGCGCGATCTGGGGCGCAGATTAACCAATCGTCCAAGTAAGGCAGGATCTTCACGCCTGATGCCTGGAGGGGGGACAAGGCTGCTGCCACCACCCTTGTAAAAACTCTTGGCAAGAGAGACAGGCCGAAGGGCAGAACCCTGAACTGGTAAGCCTGTCCACGGAAAGCAAACCTTAGGAAAGGTCTGTGGAGTGGGCAAATCGGTACGTGAAAGTACACGTCCTTCAAGTCGAGGGACGCGAACCACTCCCCGTCTTCGACGGACATTAAAATTTGCTGTGTGGTCAGCATTTTGAATGGCAGCGCTTTTACGAACCTGTTTAGACGCCTTAGGTCTAGGATCGGGCGCAGACCTCCGTCCTTTTTCGGAACTATAAAATACTTGGAAAAAAACCCAGCGCGCTGTCTGTCGGAGTTTACCCTCTCGACAGCTTCCTTCTCCAGAAGGGTTAAAATCTCTCCATTTAAAACTTCTGCCTGAACTGGGTCTTTGACCACGGTCATCAGAACACCAGAGAAGGGAGGGGGGCGCCGCCGAAATTGAATCCTGTAGCCGTTCGCCACTGTAGCCAGCACCCATTGGTCTGACACGCTCTCTACCCAGCTGCTCAGGCATAGCTGGGAAACGGCTAAGGCAGGCGGCTTCACACCGCTAGGAGGCTCTACCCCGAGAGCCTGCAGCCTTGGGGGGTTGCTGCTTCTGGGGTGATGCCCTGGGGAAAAAACGCCGCTGGTGTGCCGGCTGCCGCTGTGGGGGTCTTCCGCCCCTAGGGACGGCAGGCTCCACGAACTGTCCCCTGCCAGTGCCGCTAGCACGGGACTGAAAAGGTGTAGGGTAAGGGCCTCTGTGCCGGTATGACGTAGCGGCCCCCCTGCCAAAGGTCAGACGAACTGACTCTCTCGTTTGTCGTGACTGCTCAGCCGAGTCGAAGACACCCTGAGAGTCGGGATGGAACACTTTCCCCGGCATCACTGCCATCTTGATCAGGTCCTTCCTCACACTCTCTGGAAGGGAGGTCTGTGCCAGCCAGATCTGCCTGCGTGCCAACACCGCTGAGGACATGGCAGCGCCAATGTCCCTGGTGAGCTGGGAGTGGGTGATGAGCGCAGAATCCACCAGCGACATGGTGTCCTGATCCTCTGGATTAACAGTCTTCCTGATCGCTGCCAACAAGATGGCCAGCGCATTACCAGAGCGTGCCGCCCGTGCAGTCGCATTGTAGGAACGGCACACAAGGGTGTCCGTCTTATGGCACTCCCTGACTGGGCACCTGGGGTCAGCAGTCACCCGAGCTGGGCCAAGAGATGTCAGGGCCGCTATCTCCCGCTCGACTGGTGGCATGTCCGTCAGGCCCGAGCCTACCTCAAGCTGGTCTTTAGTCAACCTGCGACACCCAGGGTTAAACTGCGGTGGGGCCGTTGGATTATTCCATGACCTCTTAAGCATCTGCAAGTAATCCGGCGCCGCCGGGACAGAGATGACAGGCTGGGACTTGGAAATGCCAGCCCAGACCCCCTGGGCTGGAGCCTGGGCTTCAACCGGCGCACTCAGACCCACAACCCTTGCCGCAGAGAGGACCCTTGACAGGACATCTGTGGCTGAAAACTCGCCCTCTCCTGTGCTCTCATGAGTAGAGCCCGCAACCGCCAGCGAAGACGTGTGCCTCTCCTGCTCAGTCACTACACTAGTGTCAAGCAGAGATTCCTGTGCATACAAAGACAAAATGTCCTCTTGCTCAGCACTCTCACCCTGATATGAGGGCAACTCCTCGTGAGAGGGTTCACACAGAGCGACGGAGCCACTACCTGTGGTAACGTGCGCTTCCACCTTACCCAGCCTCTCTGAGAGGCCCTTTATGGCAGCCAAGATCTCAAGATGAGCTTGCTCCTGGGTTACGGGGTCACTTACGCGTTGCCTCTTGGAAGACTTAGCCGCGCTGCGTGCCAGTTCACCCCCAGCAGAACGTGCGCTTGTGCGCCTCTTTTGCGCTCTAGTACCCTTCCTGCCCCCTCTGACTGAGGGAGATGGGGAAGACGCTCTCGGGGTTTTAGCCTGCCCTAACCTCTCTGCTCTCAGCGCCCGCTCGTCCAAAGGGAGCTCCAGAGCGGCCACGCATGGGTTCTCAACATCCTCAGTCACATGTGCTATCCCCAGGCAGATGGGGCATTCTCTATGGCCATCACGAGGGTCCATAGGTGCCGAGCAGGACCAGCAGGCATGGGAAGCCATCTCAAGGCTATGCTAAGAGCACACTGCAAGCAAGTGCCTTATCAAGGTAAGCAAGTAGGTAGACTTACCGAGTGCGAACACCCTGCTAATGCAACAGAACCCCACTAAACACCCACTGCACGCGGACGCACTGTTTGGGCCACCAAAACAGGAGGACTTATTGTGTGCGGACACACAGCCTAGACACGACACACCACGCCCAAATGGGTAGAAAACAAGACTAACTGTGCACGGATGCACTGCTTTGTGAAGCACTGTTTAGGGCTGAGAACAGAACACACTGCCTATGAAGACAACAAAAAAGGCCTACTGTGAATAATAATAATAACATTCCTGTTGAGACTAACAACCTGTATACTTACCGCAACTGACTGACAGGAGAATGGCTAACTGCTGGAAAAACAATACAATCTAGCTGTGTGCGGACACACTGCTCAGTTAGAAGAAAGCAACTACCGTCTCCCAGAGACTACTACATATAAACAAAATCAGCTTAAAATGAAAAATAAAGCTTCTTTACCCAGCAGTAGACTGGCGACAGTGAAGGCTGACCATGCGCGGACGCACTGCTTAATCAAACAAAAGAAACAGGCTCACCGAGTGGGCACGATAATACGTTAGCAAACAGCAAGGTTTACTGTGCGCGAACGCACTGCTTAATTAACAAAGAAACAGGCTCACCGAGTGGGCACGATAATACGCTAGCAAACAGCAAGGCTTACTGTGCGCGAACGCACTGCCTAATTAACAAAGAAACAGGCTCACCGAGTGGGCACGATAATACGCTAGCAAACAGCAAGGCTTACTGTGCGCGAACGCACCGCTTAAACAAACGAAAAACGCAGGCTCTTAAGAAGTGTTGAGCACAACTACGGCCTAGCAAACAAAGTTTTACTGTGCACGAATACACTACTTACCGCACGAGGGAAGTCAACAAACAATTCCCACTGCCCAACTCTGACAATACAATAAGATACGGACTTACCACACAATCCACAGGGACACTAGGCGCCTGCCGCGAAGGAACGGATTGATCTATCGTGGAGTCCAAACAGCCAAGGGAAATTTCCTTAACACACTTACCGGTCCGAGATGAGGCGAGAAAGGCAAGAGAAAGGGGGCGTGTCCCCGGACGTGCTTTATGCTGCGGGGTCAGCCCCGGTCACTCACATGACCCTTTTGGTATTATGGTCTCGAGATAGGTAACGAGAAGAGGTATCATTCATGGTGTAGACCGTGGTGACGGTCTGAGTGAGGTCGAAATAGATCATATTGTAGCAACCCTTAATGTGTATTGTACATCATAAGTCCACTTGCCTGCACCTTGCGGAGTCGCAATATCAAAAGTTTCATCTGAGTTAGCGACGTTAGAGGTATAATAATAAGTCCTGTTATCCGGCCCGTCTAGTCATGCACGCCGTTGGGGTTAAGCTTCTCACAGGATATACGCACATTCGCACCAAATGCCTCGCTATGCTAGCATGATTTAACGCATTATTTGGCGCTCCCCCTCTAGATGGCGCTCTAGGCGGCCGCCTAACCCGCCTGTAGGAAAGGCCGCCCCTGCTTGTGACCATCCATCTTCCTCTTGATCACATTTCAGAGTTTTTTTTATGGGATTCAGGTCTCGAAATTGGGCTGGCCATGACAGGGTCCTGATCTGGTGATACTCCATCCACACCTTTACTGGCCTGGCTGTGTGGCATGGAGCATTGCCCTGCTGGAAAAAACACTTCTCAACGTTGTACTTTGCCTGGCTGAGGTTTGTAAAAGACCATAAGGATTGAACCAAAGCCGACTGGAGGGTCTCCTAGTTCGTCTTCTCTGATGAGTCCAATTTCACAGTAGGTGCAAGACTCTGTGGCTTGTAGGCCTCTCCAGGTCTCTGTCTAACCATCAGACGACCATGTGTTGGGAAAAGCTGAAAATTGGACTCATCAGAGAAGACGAACTAGGAGACCCTCCAGTCCACTTTGGTTCAATCCTTATGGTCTTTTACAAACCTCAGCCAGGCAAAGTACAACGTTGTCCCGTAAGAAAAACTTGCTTCCTTTTGCTCTGACAATGTTCCCCAACTCTGAGAAGTGTTTTTTCCAGCAGGGCAATGCTCCATGCCACACAGCCAGGCCAGTAAAGGTGTGGATGGAGTATCACCAGATCAGGACCCTGTCATGGCCAGCCCAATTTCGAGACCTGAATCCCATAAAAAAACTCTGAAATGTGATCAAGAGGAAGATGGATGGTCACAAGCCATGAAAAGAAGCCGAGCTGCTTGAATTCTTG
This sequence comes from Sprattus sprattus, assembly GCF_963457725.1. Lineage (NCBI taxonomy): Eukaryota > Metazoa > Chordata > Actinopteri > Clupeiformes > Clupeidae > Sprattus > Sprattus sprattus. Next base: position 39,766,741 of record NC_137921.1, on the reverse strand, counting down.
CGCCAGGAGCAGCATAAAGTCACCCAACGGCAATGTGAAAGACTGGTGGAGAGCATGCCAAGACACATGAAAGTTGTGATTTTAAATCAAGGTTATTCCACCAAATATTGATTTCTAAACTCTTCCTAAGTTAAAGCATTAGTATTGTGTAGTTTAAAAATGAATATGAGCTTGTTTTCTTTGCATTATTCGAGATCTGAAGACACTGCATATTTTTTGCTATTTTGACCAATTGTCATTTTTCTGCAAATAAATGATCTAAATGACAATATTTTTATTTGAAATTTGGTAGGAATGTTGCCAGTAGGTTATAGCAGTGGTTCTCAACCGGGGGTACGCGTACCCCTGGGGGTACGTGAAGGTAGTCCAGGGGGTACGTGAGATTTTTAAAAGATATATTCCAAATTAGCCTCCATTCAAAAATCCTTTAAAAATAGTTATTATACGGCTATTCAGAATGTTCAGTCGATTTGTATGGGCCATAGCTATGTGGGTTAAATGTCTGCGTTCGCAGGTTTGTAGTTCCTTGATTTTCACTGCTGCGAAAAGTTTATATCCGCTGTCATTGGCAACGGCTTTTGTGCTTCTAATTCACATCTTTCATATCAGTCCGCAAGTAGTCCGGTAATTGAACGTAACGGAAAGTCATTGAAACTTGAAGTCAGAATGCGGGTTGCTACGCATTTGCGTGAAGAACTATGTTTTTCTTAGGGAAATCACGGAGGAATGTCTTCTATTGTTTTGGCAAGTAACTGTAGCCTATAATAAGCGCGATTCGCGAAAACATGGAAGCTGAACAAACACACAACTGCTGCTGCACACAGATATGCGATGGCTCTCTCGAGGGAGAATACTTAACCGGCTGTTGGAATTACGATCTGAGTACACACCTTTCTGATTGAGCACAGATCTCCCCAAGCATGCCACACAGACTGGCTTGCAAATATATGCTATCTGGCAGATATATTTAGCAAATTGAACGAACTGAATATGTCTGCAGGGAAAGGACACCAGCATTTTAAACCTGTATGACAAGGTTGGAGGTTTCCTGAAGAAAGCAGAGCTGTGTTGAAGAGCCAGGGGGATTTAACAGGGGAATTTCACCTGCTTTCCTCAGGTGGATGATTTTCTCTCTAGTGAGGATGTGGACAGAGCTCCTGTCAAGTTAGTCATTGTGGGACATTTGACCAATTTGATTCGAAATTTATATTTTCGAATGTCTTACTTTCCTGACATGAAGGAGAAATATACACAGCTGGATTGGGTGAGAAACCCATTTCTCTTGTCCAAAGCACATGGAAGCAAGCTACCTGTCACTAATCAGGAAAGACTCCTGGAAGTGTAATCTGACTGGCCTCCAGATGAAGTTTGCCAAATCCACACTCACACAGTTTTGGATGTGTGTGAAGCAGGAGCACCCTGACCTGGGAGAGAAAGCTTTGGAGCAGCTACTACCCTTTTACTCCTTATATTTATGTGAGGCCTCATTCTCTGCAATGACTGTGATCACAATAAAGCAGAGAAACAGACTGTGTCTGGAGAAGAGCTTGATCACAGCAGTTGCCTTCCTGCCACCAAGACTGACAAAGATTTTCAGTGAAGCACAAGCACAAGGTTCTTACTAAAATGTAATTGCAAATGCACTCAGTTCAACGCGACAATGTTCAATGTTCAATATTCAATATTCAGTGTTGACAGTTTAATAAATCAGACAATGATGGCATAGCGCTGTGAATTACATATTCTTTTCAATCAAAAATGCTTGGCGCTGGTTAGGGGGTACTTGGCTGAAAACATATTTCACAGGGGGTACATCACTGAAAAAAGGTTGAGAACCACTGGGTTATAGAATAAAACAAAAATGTACATTTTACTTTAACACATACCAATAAACAGTAAAACCAGAGAAACTGATAATTTTGAAGTGGTCTCTTAATTTTTTCCGCGGCTGTATATGGATTAATTCTGGTTGCGCTCTGTCAAAATGTTTTAGTACGACTTTGGTAAACTACAAAGCTGCGCTGTTTGAAGCATTACTATGGAGTTAGATTAGTTTCATAATTCACAAACCAACGAAACGCGTTTCAAACCAACGAAACGCGAGTCACAAACAAAGGGAACGCGATTTAAAACAAAAGGAACGCGATTCACCAATGTATTTCATGTTTCACAAATGTATTTTGTGATTCAAAAATAAATGACACTTGACACATGACATTTGTTTGCAACCAGACGAACACGAGTTACAAATCCCTGCATTCGTTCGTGTAGATTTTTTGAACTTTCCTAACGCACGCAGTTTCACAAATGCATTTTTTCTAGAAGATATTCTCTGCAGCCAATCAGATCTCTTCTAATTTCAGCCAATCACGTTATGGTGTGTATGTGCACTACAGCCATAGTTATAAGACGGACATTCGCTCGGTCCTGCCTGAGATCACGAGCAATGGCATATGCCCACCAAATGTTAGTGAAATATAGCTATATATGAAACTAATCTAACTCCATACATTACGGCTTCCGTATTTTATATAAAACCTCGAACAGTACATTGCTTCCGACCACTGCTGGTCTATTTGCTGGTGACTCAGTGTTGGAAGTGCCTTCTCTACAGCTAGCTTGAAATGAGAAGGTGCGCGGGGGACAGTTTACCTCTGGGTCTCCCAAATGGAACTTGTTAGGTTTGAATTTTCCTCTGCTAAAGTAATAAACTAAGCCTACATGGTCATAGGCAAACTCATTATTCTCATTTTTGTCATTGTGAGTACCGTCTTACTTTCACCACTGATGTTATGCTAGGCTTAGGCAAGTTATCTCTGGTTAAAACTAGCTAGCGTTAGCTATTCGCTAGCTAGCTAGACAGCTATCGTTATGCTGTTAATTATCGGACTTGTGTGTTTTTGCCAAACGTTCACGTTGTCATTTTAATCCATTAACCACTAAAATGAGCACATCGATTGTTAAACCATTATTAGACACTGTCAGACAACTGACCTAGCAGGTAGGCTAGGACACTGCCCTGTCAGCATAGTAATTTGCTATGGAGTAATGCTGGTAGCGTTGCTCTCTATCCATTAAATATGGAATGTATTTCACGTGTAGAACCTATTTAGAATGGCTGCCCTTACATAAAACGGGGTCAGCTCATTTTTCCGACGCCCCATTGGTCCGATGCGTCAATATTCCGAAAATGTCCCATTGATCCTACAGCCCTTAGTCTTAGATAGATTTTCACCAATAAATTGAAACCCTTTGTCCCGACAGTTCAATGTTCCGACCAAAAGCTGCTTTAGATCACCGTCACCTCATGATAAAATAATGCATGCCTACAGGCCTACAGTATTAGCTATTATTGTTACTATAATTATATAGGCTAAATCGATAGAAAACTGTGAATCTCAAAACCAAAGCGGAATCATCTTTCCATGACAGCTCTCGAAAAGCAGCGCAAACAGGGTTCTTTCCATTAAGCTATCCTCCCGTCCTCGAACTGTGCGTGGCTGCAGTAGACCTATGTTGCTGTTAGCCCATCCGTAGTTGGTTTGTTTTGTTTATTTTACATTTGCAAAGACGCTGCTGGCCTAGACTTCTCTAGCTCGACCAAAAATCGAAATAACTTGTCCGTATCTGTCTCAATTGCGTCTCTGGTGTCTGGGCGCAAAGTAGAGCAGCTACAACGTGCGTCTGTCCTTACAGCGGCAGTCTACTTGGCACCGGGTAAAAGAGGGGCGAGGAACATACGACCTGGGGAATTATGTTGACCGACCCCAAACAGCCATTGTTCGGAACATTGAGCTGTCGGAGCAATGGGTTTATGTTAATCATTTCGAATTAGTGGGCTGTAGGATTAATGGGAAATTTTCGGAATATTGACGGGTCGGACCAAAGGGGCGTCGGAATAATGGCATGCTACCCATAAAACGGCAGTAGAAGACAAGCCAAGAGACTGGAGACAAACAGTAGGCTACCTCTGCCTAAAGGAGGGGGAAGTGTGAGAGCATATCAGCATGCTAACGTTATACTTATTAGCAGCGAGGCTAGCTAGCTACTATGTGTTTCTATGTGTTTTTGCTTTATGCGCCTTATAGTTCGGTGCGCTTTATATATGGAAATATATCGAAAATAGACTATTCATTGACAGTGCGCCATATAGTCCAGTGCGCCCTTTAGTGCGGAAAATACGGTAGATCTTGCCTTCAGCAAGGCAAAGGTCGGTGTTCTTGGGCCTAAAAAGTTTGGTGACCACTGCCCTATTGGAATGAACATGCACACCTTCAAGTAAAGGCAAGCCTTTGCTGCAATAAGCCAGGGAAATAGCCTTCACAATTCAGTGGGAGAGCTGCTGCTTAGCCAACACAACCCTCTTTGAGTGTGGACAATTCCCAGACAAACCGGGCAGACATAGTGGGGAGAAAAACGAAACCCTGAGGACAGGGTGCAGGGTGAATGGAATGCCTGGTTTTCCTGTGGTCAATGAAAGGCAGTGAGCTCATACTAGTCAACCGTAAGTTAGTTAGTTAGTAGTTTAGCTAGTTAACCTTTAACTGTGTACTAGCACAGGATCTGATACTGTATTATATGGAATGCCTATAACACTAGAACAAGTGAAGTGTATTTCAGCTACACATAGAGTGGAACAACAGTCAGTTCGGCTGCGGTCTTGGGCTGCACTTATCTAGTTGCAGAGCTTGCTGTTCTACCTGCAGGGCATTGTAGCCTCACCTCATCTATTCCCCAGGCTAAGCTAATTTGATGATTTAAGAGAGAACATGTCTTGGCCGGAGATCAGAAAGCTTTGTATGGCAGCAATAAAACGAATCTGTTGAAATTTCAGACCTTTTAGTTCCTTTGAGAGAAATGAAACACAATAGTCTGTACTGCTGAAACTGCTGGGGCGATATACAAAGGTCCCACAGTAAATGTTAAGTAAAGCATGACATTCTGTGACTTATCATTTCACTCCCTGAATCATTTTATTTTTTACTTTTGGTTATAGACACCACAGCCATCTTGCGTACCCATGAGCCTTTGTGGCCTGGAAATTACAAGGTGACCCTACAGATCCACGATCAGCAGGGCGAGGCGTGCCCAGACCTACAGGAGCTGGATGTGTCCGTGTGCACCTGCGACGACACAGAGTCCTGCAGCCTTCGCGGGGTGGGGCCGTCGGGGAAGCCCGGGAGCAAGCTAGGGCCTGCCGCCATTGGACTAGGCTTCCTGGGTGCACTCCTCCTCCTGCGTGAGTCTCTTTTTCTCCCTCTCTTTCTGTTCACTTCTTCTTTCTCATTTTAGCCCCACATTCCTTTGACCTTCTCTTACAAGGCCTCCCTTTTCCCTCCTTTTTCACGCTCGTCCACATCTTCTGTCCCTCTCAACTCACTTTTTCTTACATTCCTCATCCCTCGTGCCACTGGACTTCTCCTTCAAAGTGCTCCCTGCTTCTCGTCCCTTCCTCGGTTTAACCTCCTTTCTGCTATTTTATTATGGTCAGACCAAATTAGCAGCAAACTCTTTCGGCTGACATCTCACAATGGGACATGCCCCTTGCGTGGTAATTCGTTGAGACCCAATTCAATCACACCTTTAGGCCTAATTGATCAGTCCCAACTCCGCCTACCTAAACATACTGCACAGGCCCAATCTCTCATTCTTCTACACTTGCTAGACGTCGAATTAGCTTCATTGGACAGTCTCACGCTTACGATCCTGTGCTTTCCAGCCCTTTTATTAGCAAGCTAGCTTCCAAGCTAACTAGTTCCCCTCTCCAGCTAGCCTACTAGTTATTGCCTTCTTCTTCAGCTTACCCAGCTTTCTAGGAGCATGTCTGTGTCTGATGTGTTTTCTGCAGCAAGCTGGATGAGCCTTGCACCAAGTAGGCCTAAGGCTGTGAATGACCTTGTAAGGGGCATGTCCCATAGTGAGATGTCTTACTCATCTTCCTCAGAGAACCGTGGTACAACCTTAACCTAACATTATGCAAGCAAACACACAGTACAAGCATAGAAGTGTATTAATGCAAGTGTCTCTCTCTCTCCCCCTCTCTCTTTCTCTCTCTCTCTCTCTCTCCCTCCCTACAGTCATCCCATTGCTGTTACTTTTCTGCCAATGCGGGGGAGCAGGACTGGGTGCAGGCGGATTTGCTGAAATCCCATTTGGTGCCAAGGAACACTTGATCTCTTACCACACAGAAGGCCAGGGGGAGGACAAGGTAAATAATTTTGTCAAGACGTACCAAGATATGTTTTAATTGCAAATCTATCTCCCAGTTTCAACATGTTATTACTCCCTGAGGGTATAATATGCTAGTCTGTGAAAACCAAAGGCTTAAGTGGAATTACGAGTAAGTCTGCGATGCTAGAACCCTAGTTTAAAGAAATCACTGTAAAAGTTGTAGTGTCCATTCAAAGTGAAAAGTTAAATGTCTTAGGCTGATGTCTGAGGTGCTACACGCTGCGCAAACACAGCCATGTAGCAATGGAGATAACAATTTAATGAACGATTTTATAGCATACACATAAAAGACATTTCAGTCTACCAAACTTCATTAGAGTGAGTCGATTCAAAATAAACAGAAAAATGAGTTTCCCTGGCTTTGTAATTATTTTCCAGCTTAGTTATGGAGAGTGGTTTGGGTTATAGTGATGATACTAGTGGGGATGGGCAATGTTGCTTAATGTGCCTATTATGGACTTGATGATGATTAAAGGGAGGTGTGGAGAGTATGTGTCCTGGGAAAAGATTCAACCTATCAACAGCAACAGCTATTACAGAAAATGTATTTGTTTTGGGTTAGGGTTAGAACAAATTTGTTGTTCTTACCTGTTCATGTTTTTCTGGTAACAAATTTGAACTCCCATAACCTCTAGTGTGTTCAGACTAAATACAAGTACATTTGTCTTGATTTTGACTTTGACAAAGCAGTTTTATACTTGTCAGTGGTGAGTGTGTGAGTGTAAATGTCAATCAGTGCGGGCACATGATGGCAGCACTCCGATCCCATCCAATTCTCTCCATGGGGTCTCCATGGGGGGTTAACTGCTTTATCTCAAAGCACATGGCAGTGACCAATCTAGATCTTGGCTGCGTCAGTTCAAATCAAATGTAGAATGTTTACATCTGCTACCGTTGATTATACAGTAAATACGTTGTGAAATGAAACAAAAACACACCACAGTTAAAGTTGTATTAGTATTGATTGATTCACATCAATATGAATGGATTACATGACTAACAACTGGTGGAAAGTAATATGAAAATATTTGTTCACTGAATTAGCGTTCTGTCCCAAACAGTTGCGTTCCAGTTTCAAAGTTTCAGTTTCGCTTTCAGTATTTCAACGTGAATGAGAGGGAGCACAAGAACTGAGCGTCTAGCAGCGTTTATCATATCATATACATTATATATGATGCATTTATATGTCTGTGGGCACGATCTCAAGCACGTGCAAAAGTTGTTGTTGTCCAATTTGAATCAGATACGAGAGACACATGCGCGCCCAGTCCAATTACCAGCGGAATCGAATCGTGTGTCCAGGGGTTTACATCGGAGTCCAGTCGGACTCAAGTCGGACACAATGAATCTAGTTCTGGGGAGACACATGTGTCCAATATCCAATTTAAATCGGACTGAAATCGGAAATTGGACACATGTGTCCACACTGAATGCCATTATGTGAAGTACACATCAAGGACATACTAACCCTTATTACAGAATGCATCAAAGTTATGTACAATTACCACTAGGAACCATGCTGTAAAATAGCTTATAAAACAATTGGGTCTATTGCGTAATTTAGCTGTTTCTGATTGGACGAGAGACGTTTCATGCTATAGGTTATTCGTCAACATACCAACAGTTACGGGACTTTTCACAGCTAATAATAAATCACTCCGCGATGAAAAATTTGCGTTGATGATAACCGTTAATTCAAAATTCTTAAAATTCCAAACCAAGATGTTGACAATGGAACTATTTTTTGTTGCGAAGAAACAATGGCGAAATAAACCATTTTTAATCATTAACTTCGTGTTGAAATGTTAATTTGTTGACAGTAGAATTGTTTTATAAAAGCAATATAGCACTCGTGGGAGTGGGGTAGGTAAGGGATAATCCCTGCGGCCTCGGTGGCTACGGCTGAACGCCACCCGTGGGATTATCCCTTACCTACCCCACTCCCACGAGTGCTATATTGCTTAATTAAGGTCAATATAAGGCAATTATCTGAACTGCAGAAATTAAAATCTTAGTAAGATGCAGCCTTAAATCAAGGCAATATATGCTTGTTTTTGGTCTGACCAGATATTTCTTCTTATCAGGCACTTTACTTGCTTCAAGCATTTCAGTCCTTCATTTTCTTAATAAGGTATTAGGTTAGGCTGAGATTTTATTACTGGTTCTGAGCAAGCGCGACCCTACCCACCGTGCATGATATTTACCACAAGAGGGTGGATTCGAGGGCAAGAAATATCATGAGGGATGACTCACACCCCAATGCCAGCGCCAACGCCTACTCAGTCTGAATTCAATTCTGAGAGACTTAGGAGGAGTTTTTACCCACAGGCAGTGAGACACTTGATCTAAAAAAAAAAAATTCAGCACTCTTTCCTTACTTTTATTTAATTCTTTGATTTTATGTTTGCACAGTGTGCAGCGTAGACCCTTAAACATTTCACTACATTTGTGTATGTGACAAATAAAGCACTTGAATCTTGAAGTTAAGGCTTGAAACTTGAATTGCCATAACTATAAGGCTGTTGGATATTATGTAATATGCTTCCACGTTTATTTGTAATAGGGATTTTGTTTGTCATCCATCTACTGTGCTGTCTTTGCTCCATTAGTAAATGTGATCTCTCTCTCTCTTTCTCTCTCTCTCTCTCTCTCTCTCTCTCTCTCTCTCAGGAGGTTCCTGTCATGGCTATAGCTTCACAAGCAGTAGACTCGGGCGGTATGATTCAGATGGCCAGTAAAGGAGGCCTGGCCGCGGCAGGGCCTGCTCTTGGCGGAGCTACAGCAGGTCTGATCAGCTCCAGGTCCACCATGGGTGGCGGCTTCTACGAGTCCAACATGGAGATGAACTACATGGACCAAATGATGGGCCGCATGGGCGGAGGAGAGCAGGGCAGTAGCTTCATGTCAGAGTACAGAGAGCAAGGGGCCTACGACCAGCTGGCACTCCCAGACGCCTTCCTGGCACACTACTACAGCCAGGTGGGCACACAGCATCTTCTCTCATTCTCATTATCAGTCATTATCATCTTTATCAGTCTCTCTTGCCCTCAATCTATGTCATACTGTTCTGTTCTGTTCTGTTCTGTTTCTGTTCTTCTATTGTTGTTGTCTGGTCTGGTCTGTTCTATCTGTCAGTTCTGTTCTTTTTGTTCAGTATTGTTTCGTGTGTCTGTCGGTTTTCTCTCTGCTCTACTCTGTCTGTATACCTCACTGCTATCTCCAGTGCGCAAACCATTCACTATCCCTATTTTGGTGTAAGTTTTAGTTTTTACCTCACCTGATGAATTTTCACTTATGAAAGTTTTTAAATTAATAACATGTTTATATTACAGAAGGCAGAATGTGTGGCAGTGGGTTCCTCTCAGAAGGACAATCTGTTGGTGTACGACTACGAGGGACAGGGATCCTCCGCTGGTTCGGTGGGCTGCTGCAGCCTCCTTGAGTCTGACAACGACCTCGCCTACCTGGACGACCTGGGGCCAAAGTTCACCACCCTCGCCTCCGTCTGCAGAGGCTCCGAGACCGAGACCAACGTCACATTCTCAGCTCCTCCACTGCCCAAATCTGCTCTGACCACGCAGACTGCCGCCATCTCCTCAGCGACTGACTTTGGCACCATCAACATGGGGGTTGTTAACGACACAGCATCATCCACCCGGGTGGAGAGGACCATCACCAGCAAGGAGCAGCAGCGCCCCGCCCCACCTCCCAACATGCATCTGCATGAGACTATGACCATGCCCACCCAAACTGTGTTGGTGCAACAGCAGCCCATGTACTACATGGTTGAGCCTCAGGTTCAGAGCACAGTGCTGCTGGCCGAGAGGCCCCCAGTGGGTCTGGGTCAGGGAGTGATCCTGGTGAACAGGAGCCAGGCAGCCACAGAGAGGGTGCTGCTGCAGGAAGGTGGGCTAGTGCAGGGAGGAGTTCTAGTGCAGGGGGGAGGTCTAATACCAGGAGGAGGTCTAATGCAGGGGGGAAGGCTAGTGCAGGGGTCTCAGGGGCTGGTGATGTCCCATGGTGGGCACATTCAGGGAGCCCAGGGGTTGGTTGTCCAGGGCTCGCGCCCTGCACAGACTAACCTGGGACGAGCGGAGAGCCTGGTGCTGCTGGAGCGAGTTGGAGGGGCAGGGGGGCCTGCGAGGAACTCGGGCCTCCTGAAAACAGGCAGTCTCTCTGGCTCCCAAATGCTGCTGCTAGATGGGGCCGCGGGGCAACAAGGGGGGCAGATTCTGCAGGGGGGAGGGCAGGTCTTACAGGGAGCGCAAATCCTCCAGGGAGGATCGACTCTTCAGAGAGGGAGTGCAGGGGGATCTCAGGGTGTGATGTTCGTCCAGCGCTCAGGTCAAGGGTCAGGGGTCAGCAAGGGCTTACACAGCATAGTGACCAGCACAGCATCACTGAATGACAGTGCAGAGTCCAGCGGGGAGTCCACACTGCAGCTGAACAGTGGGCCAAGCTCTCAAAAAGTGGTCTTCCAGGAGAGGAAAGTGGTGACCAGTCAGATTGGCACAAGACAGCAGCAATAAACTGAAAAGATTTTTTATAAAAATCTCTGGCAACAATTCATTTTAAAAATTCTGTGGGGCAACTTTTGATGCAATAAATTAGAGATAAATTTGAACTTTTTATACCAGGTCATTGTATGTAAATGTTAAAAGCACCTTTGTGGCAACACCTGTTTTTAAAAGGACAATGAAATGTCATTGCATGGCCACATCATTCTTAAAATAAGTATTTCTGAGTATAGCTGAGGTTATAAAGACGACACCTTTGTTTGACACCTACTGTATATGCTGGGTCTGTTTAGGCATGGCAGGCTGTAGAAATGGTGTGACTCAATCACACACATCTGCTCAGACAAGGGCGTTTTTACTGGCCTGAAATCAGGGCAGAAATGAGTAAAAGATACCGACTCTCTTCTCTCCCTCAGGGGGAGCCAATTGGAATGTGCTTGTACAGGCAGAGAGGTTTTAGTTGGAGGTTCAGCTTGTTGATAATATGCCATATGTGGATGGGATTTCTATGTACTCTTTACTTTGGCTAAGATTTCATTCCACTGTCACCTTCATCATTTTTACATTTTTTTATGTGTTTTTTTTTGTTTGTTTTGTTTGTGTATACTGTTGAGTGTTCTGGTGCACTATACAGTATCATATTGTCTTTGAAGGTGTATGTTTTTCATCTGATACGAAAGCTCAGTTGGTCCTGGAAAAAGGGTTACTTACAGTATGTAGTCATGTGAAATGTCAATGAGTGGATTCAAATCCAATTTCTTTTGTTTGTTTCGCACATTTAATTAAAAAGGCTATACTCAAAATGTTGATCAAAAGGACCACATAACCACACCACACCCACACACACACCTACTAATTCAATGAACCTCTTTGGAATGTGTATGCCCATGAAAAGAGCCTCTGGGCTTTATTCTCTTTTTCTGGGAAACAGAACTACACCTTGGGACAAAAACACTTCCAACAAAAGTAAACTAGGGTTGACAATAGAACACCATCTGCATTTAGCAAACTCCAAGGTATTTCACTTATACACAAAACAAGATGTTCAGTTGTAAATAACAGTCACGCAAAATGGAACCCTTATGTCCATTTTTATTGTATTGCTTTTAAAATTCTATTGAGGTTAGATTACAATGCAGTTCTCTGGTCTGGTCTGGTCTTCTTTTCAGTGTTTGAACTCAATGAGCAGTACCATATTACTGGGTATCTTTTTTATATTTCTTTCATTTAAATAGGCAAACAACTGAAGAGTGACATATGTACAATGCACATACCCTTTGCACACACACACACACACACACACACAGAAACAATTACAGTGAATATATAGTTTGTTATCGTGTATTTTAGTTGTTGAGCTACTTTGTTACCATGGATTTTGAAAATCCTAGCAAACATTCTGTTTTGTTAACCTCAATCAGTCTACTTCTGCAGTAAAATAGTTCTCTCATATCAGGACGACATTCATACTTATCAGTGTATTCTCTTCTCCTACTACAACATTTCCTCCCTCTATCTGTGTTTAATTCCTATTTTGTGTTCATTGCATACTTGCATGTCATTAATCTAACCTCTAAACTAGTTTGATTGTTCTTCCTCAGAACTGCAACTCTGGTCAAAGATTAAAGGTTAACAATGCTTAATCAATTCTTGTAAAGAGTTTTGCCAAGCCATTTTACTGACCAAACTCTAAAACAGGACTTTAAAAGCATGCATGTGGCAGCATGGGTTATGTGGTTATAAACCATAAGAAATTGACTTGGTGGTGGCACTGACATATTCATTGAGGTAATTATTTACTTTTGAGAAATCAACTATCATCATATCATTTCAAACAGGCTTTTGCAGGTAATCCATTGTGTGGTGCTGTTTGTGTCAAGAAATTAGCTTATTGTATTGAAATGTACCAAACAGCTGAGAAAACTGTATTGTTTAATGTTAATAATTACAATTATTGTAATCAGAATGCATTCAAACATTGAACAAAAACACATAAGACGCTTGTGTTCCACAAGAGGTCCAGGCATGTAAGTTACGCAATCATGCAATCATGACCTGAGGCAGGCTGCAATGGCAGTCTGACAGATGGATTGATTACATATATAATTAGAATGCGTTTCGTGAACGAACTGCGAGTGTGCTTGCTCTGTTGCGGCAATGACAGAGAGAACAAGTGCCTTGGAATTAGTCTCTTCCCCTCCTAGTCTCCTAGAAGAGTGAAGAAAGTAAAGAAGAGTGGAAGAAGAAAAGAAAGAAGAGTGGAAGAAAGAAAGAAGAGTGGAAAGAGTGAACAAGAGTGGCTCTGGATAAAGACAGTAAAGAGAGAGTGAAGAGGGAAAATATTGAAAGAAGGAGAAAAAAAAGTGAAGCAGAGAGATGGAGTGTGAGAGAAAGTAGAGTGAGAGGGATAGAGAGAAAGAAGGAGAGAGAAAAAAAGTAGAGTATTTGCAGGGCTCTACGCTAAGGTTTTTCCCAAGGAGCACATGAAGAAATTTAGGTGCACAGCAGGGTTTTTTTTACGCAGAAGCAAAGCATGTCATACTCATTTGCGACCTATAGTTACAAACATTGTATTTTCCAACGTTTAACCCCATTCATGTTCAGTTATTCCAAAGCAATTTAGCTGGTAAATTGATCAAATTACTGCATTTGTTCATACAACGCTTTGGTTGACCTCTTATCAATTGTTATTAGTAGTATCTTACATAGCCAGCTTTACTTAAAAGTTTATTGTAAGATATAGCTTGTTAGACTTAATGCAGTTAGAGTTAGACTGTAGGTCTAGTATCTAACGTAAGCAACACTTTTACTGTATAGCTAGAGCACGTGTATCACATTGGTTTATAGTCTGTCAAATTAGTTCTAGTTATTGGTGTTCGTTGGCATAAAAAGTTAGTCTCCTAGTTAGTACATCTGATTAGAGCTAGCAACCATGAAAAACCTCTTCTGAAACTAAGAAGGATAACTATGACTAAATGTGACTAAAACTAATATGCATTTTTGTCTTAAGACTTAATCTAAAATAGCTGCAAAAATGAATACATCTCAATATTAATTTTGGCAGCTATTTTAGATTCAGTGCATATTTGTTTTAGTCACATTTAGTCATAGTTATCCTTCTTAGTTTCAGTCTAGTTTTCGAAAACTGAGCACACTACAACAGCTACGCTGTGTCCAGGTACATCCTCAAACGTTTTTCAGTTAACCTAATGATTCAAGGTCTCTCATGAATCATTACTCCCAGGACACGGGTTAATGTTAACTCACGCTATCGGTCACGCTTAATCCTCTCCAACCACATTAGCAACTAAATAAACTGGTGAGCTAACAAGTTAACCATTCTTTCAGTATAAGCTACTTTTGCATAGCCCCGTACAGCTAGGATAGCTCACGTTACCGTAGTAGGAATACAAGCCTTAGCTCACTATATTCACACAACTAAATTCATGAATTACTTCACAGGTTTACTTCACAACTTGAATTAAGGAAAATTATCCCCCGTTACGGCTAGCTGAAACTGCCAGTGGATACTCCCGTTACGTAGTGTTAGTTAGCCTTTAGCCCAGTACTCAGATATTACAGCTGCTTAACACAGCTAGGATAGCACTGCTTAACACAGCTAGGATAGCTAACGTTACGGTAGTGGGAATACAAGTTTTTCAAGTTCGCACGTACCTATTTATGCGAGTGAAATACTCGCACTGTAGAGCCCTGGATGGAAGGTGTCTCTTAGTAATTCCGAGTTATACAGTTGAATGGAGAGGAACAGAGAGAATAGGTTCCTTGGCGCAGGTGTCAGTGAAGCACAGGTGCAAGCCAGTTTAATGAGCCTATTATGATGTCATAATGCCCCTTAGTTCTGCCATGCAAGTCTATGGGGGAAAAAGGGGATGAAAAAAGAGGAATAAAAAAGGAGTGGCAAGGAGTACCGCCACGAAAAGATATAGCAGGTTGCACCGGATCGGGCCGGACGTTTCGGTGTTTGAACAGCGTCTCTATCTCAATCGGGCGAGGCGTAGTTAGCTGTAAGAAAAACGGGGAGAATAAATAAAGAAAACTTATGAAGAACAATACTGTGCTTCCCTTCGGGCAAGCACACTAAGGCCCAATTTACACACAGGTTTTCGCGATGTCGGCGACAACTGCGCGACATCTGCACGTAGATGTCGGGGCGCATTTACACACACCGCAGGAAGTTTCTCAGTTTGCCTCTGTTGATAGCGATGTTGCCTAGCAACACTGTCCGTAATATGCCTAACAGATGTCGGGTCGCGTTTACACGCACTTTGAAGATGTCGGGGACTCCCGATGGGCTGTCGGGCGAATGGTACGGGGCTGTCGGCTGAAATTCGGCCGACATCGGCACACCGACAGTTAAATTTGCATTTAGACGCTGAATAAAGCTGTCGGTGTACAGATGTGTGCCGACATCGCGAAAACCTGTGTGTAAATTGGGCCTTAATACCACTTCCTGAACGCAATTGTAAGCTTTCATGTTTCTCAGTTTCCCACGTTCTTTCTAACGGCCATTAACCATATATTTCTTGGTCTGAAGTCTGCATACTTCAGGTGAGAATTACTCTTTGATATGCATATTATACCTGGGAATATGTTGTTGAAATGAAATATCTTTACAGTTAGTCAAATTAGTCTTATACCCTCCGACTTCCATCCCCCAAATACACACACCCTCTGTGTCCTATTCCCAGCTTTGTTAGCTTTGTGTTTTCTGACCTGTTTTTTTCTCCTAATCACAGTTTTCAATTACGGGATGTGGCCAACCTTGGTAAGGGGAGGAGCCAATGTAGTTTACTGCACCAAGGGAGGGTCAAAAGGAGGAAGTTAGACAGACACCAAGACAGAAGGGTATATTTGGGAGGAAAGAAGAGCTTTAGCAGTATTGCACTTCAGAGGACTCAGTGCTCAGGAGATACACTGGCAGAGGACGGAGCAGCAGAAAGTGAAACAGCTCTTTGAAGAAAGGAAGAAAAATGACCATGTGATGCTCATATATAATTTCGTAAATATACATGATTATATAAAGAAAAAGAGAAAGAGAGAGAGAGCGCTGGTCAGAAAACAGAAATCTCCCCCATCTGCCACTGGACTAGCCTTTGTGCTGGGTACATTGGGATGGCCTTCAGGAGTCTGCTCTTACTGACTGGACTGGCTCTTGTGGTGAGTAGCCGTAGGTTTTCTATAAAGTGAGATATCTCATATCAGGACTAAAACATCTCTTCCCTTTCTCTGTTTAATTCCCATTTTTGTGTTCATGGCATACTTAGATGTCATTAATCTAATCTCTAAACTAGTTTGATTTTTCTTCAGAACTAAATCACAGAACTGCGGCTCTGGTTAAAGATTAAAGGACTGCTGTAGGTAACTGGTAGGGTCTGAGTGGTAAATGCTGAGCAGGGACTGATGGTTTTCAGGGTGTGACTGGGAAGCACACTGGTAGAAGCAGGTAGAAGATTATTGTCCATAGGTGTAATGGTTACACACAAACTTGCCTGGATCGCTTCAGGTGAAGAGCTGGCTATGTTCTGCTTCCAGGACAAGTTAAGAAGCTGCCATAACAATGAGTGATATGTGTTTGTTGCTAGATTTATGTACAGTGCCCTCCACAATTATTGGCACCTTTAGTGAATATGAGCAAAACATGTAAACAGGATCTCTCTAGATCCTTCAGATTTGCTTGTAGACTCCGCTTCAGCTCACCCCACAGATTTTCTATGGGGTTTAGGTCGGGGGACTGTGATGGCCATGGCAAAACCTTTATTCTGCAGTCGGTGAACCATTTTTGTGTTTATTTTGAGGTGTGCGTCGGATCATTGTCCTGCTAGAAAGTCCAACCACGGCCCATTTTAAGCTACCTGGAGGGGGCTGTTAGGTTTTCATTTAATATCTGCTGGTATTTAATGGAATCCTTGATACCATGTATCCTAACAAGATGTCCAGGGCCTTTGGATAAAAACAGCCCCACAACATCAATGATCCGCCACTATACTTCACAGTGGGTATGAGGTGCTTTTGTATATGGCTATCTTTCTGTCTACACCAAACCCACCTTTGATGTTTGTTGCACAAAAGCTTTATTTTGGTCTCATCTGACCATATTACTCAGTCCCATTGAAAGTCTGACCTACATTTGGCAAACTGTAGGCGCTTTAGTTTGTTGTTGATTGATAGCAGAGGCTTTTTTCTGGCAACCCTCTAAAACAACTTGTGGTGATGTAGGTCAGGGGTCCCCAACCTTTTTTGCACCACGGACCGGTTTAATGTAGACAATTTTTTTCACGGACCGGTTTCAAGGTGTCATTTTACACTTCTTATTAGTCACGTCATCCATTCATATTGATGTGAATCAATCAATTGCACCCGTGAGGCAAGCGCAAGTTTGATAGAATGAAGCCCGGTCTGCTCATACACAAAAGCTAACGTTAGGTGGAGTTAATTTGCTGCCAACACCATTGTATTACAAACGTTAAGTGCATGAAAAATACACATATTAAACAGAGCGTACTTGGTGCGTGAGAATCACCTGTTGCGATAAACCCGTATTTTAAGTATGACTCCTGGTACTGTCTGTTAAAAGAAGCTTTCTTTTTTTGAGGTCGTAGGCTCCTCTTCTGACTCCTTAGTTGGCCTTTTCACCTTTTCAAAGAAGTTCTACAAAGATGTTTGTTTTTTAACTTATTTTCGGTAGTTTGCGTGCTTATTTTTTGAGTGACGTATCACTTGAAGCAGACAAGCGTCTTGACGTGACATGAGGCACAGGCGAATGTGACGTCCGGGAAAATCCGTTCGTTTTTCAAAATAAAACATCTTTTAAACGCTAATAATTAATTCAGCGGAATTGAAATAAATTAATTATTCTTTCTGTGCGGCCCGGTAACAAACGCCTCACCGACCGGTACCGGGCCGCGGCCCGGTGGTTGGGGACCACTGATGTAGGTGACGTCTGATGGTAGTTTTGGAGACTTTCTGACCCCAAAACTTAACTAACCTCTGCAATTCTCCAGCTGTGACCCTTGGAGATTCTTTTGCCAGTTGAACTATCCTCCTCACAGTGCGTGGGGTCAATGTACACACACCTCCTCTTCCAGGCTGATTCTTAACATCTCCTGTTGCTTTAAACTTCTTAATTATTTCCATGATAGTGGAAATGTGTATTTTCAACTGTGTGGAGATTTTCTGATGTCCATTTCTTGATTTGTGAAGCTCAACAACTTTTCGTCAATGTGTTCTTGGGTCTTTCCCATAGTGATGAATGTCTAAGGGAAATTGGCCTGTGTTACCTCATATTTATAGCCCAGTAAAACAGGTAGTCATGGTTGACCACTTAAGAGTTCCTAATCAAACAGGTGAACTTAAAAATGTAATGACTGGAAATATACTTCCGTTAGATTTTAATTATAAGATCTAGGGGTGCCACTAATTGTGGAACAAATGTTTTGGAGAATAATATTCATTTAATGTCAATATTTTACTTTTTTTTTTTTTTACATTTTTGTGAATATTTTGAATAGGATAAACAGCAAAGACATTTTTTTTCATAGCCTGTTTTGCTCTTATTCACTAAGGGTGCCAATAACTGTTGAGGGCACTGTATACCTAACTTTCCAAGGAATCTGACTCAAAGTTACAGCATGATTGTGCTTGTTTTAGACATAGGTGTGGGCCAGATGGCAATGTTCTTATGCAATGTTCTTATGCAAATATATAAAGCTAGTATTAAGTCTGTCAGATGGAATGTTCTAATGCAAATATTGTCCTAATACAGGCTTGAGGGGTCAGAGAAGCTTGAGGTCTTCTGGTACTGAACTCTTTAACAGTTTGAACGGCCAAGACAAATCTGGAAAATCTGTGTCACATACACGAATACTCCTATTTTTCATTGCCTTCAAGTTAATTTCACCGGGCATGCTTGACATGGCTACAATGTGGGTAACTTCACCAGTATTTTCTAACAGAGTACAGCATGCTACACTTACAAATCAGGAGTGAAATTGCGTCCTTTTGAGGGTTAAGAGCCATTTGTTGGCTATTCCATTGGCTATTTTGCTGTTAACGCTTTGCTGTTCTCAAATGTACTTGGATACCTTTTGTGCTGTGTTTAAATATTATTGCTTGACATTTTGGCCCACAATACTTCACTTTTCTGCCATCAAGAGATTCTTCATTGTATGATTCAGACAGGACATAATGATCCATATCCAGTTCACAGGCTCAGCTGAAACACTACACTTCCATGGCCCCTTTGTTCTCAGTATACACTCAATTCCCCTCAGGGATTCATACATGTGGTTGGATTTGCCTTGGCAACTTCTTGTGGTCGGGTTGTTAGAAGTTGCTTTCACACAGACCTAATTCTGTGGAATGACACCCATGTATGCAACATATTTTTACTCCCTAGTGGAAAAGAAGTGCACCTGCATCTATAGAGAGACATTCCATTTCTCATTTGTATCTTGATTTCTTTCTTCCTTCTATGCACATCACACAAAACTTGATATTCTTGTGTAACTGCACCAAAGTTTCACAGACTTAGCTCTGAAGACGAGGTCATAGTTTGAGGGCCTGCCCTTTCAACATAGCCTAAAGTGAGGCCAAATGATAAATGTCACTAAAAGACTGCTCCACCACTACTATTTGTACAGCCACTATAGTCTAAACAACACATATATACCTGTGGAGGGCTCTCCTCCTCTATCCTTTTCCTGAAACCCTGAAGCACTGGAAATATACCACGCCTGTGCAGTGTAATGCCTTGTGAGATGAGGGCAGACAGACTGGGGATGCTTGTCTTATCACTCAGGTCATGAGCCAGAGACAGCTACCCTCAATCTTGTTTATTCGCACACTGAGAGCCTCGTGACTTACAGTATGGGCAGAACACTACAGCTCAAATGCTATGTACTGCTGAGGTTTTTTAGCTTCCCGTGATTCAATTGGACAACACAGGTTTTAAAGTGCTTTGTGAATGATTTATTAATGTTTTTTTCTGGAATAAAGGCCGCATATCCATCATGAGATTTGCCCTGCTCTTCCGCCCTTTCTTTGTCAACATCCTGTGTTTTCTGTTGGTTTGTCATTTTAAGTGTATGCTGCATGGGTGTAAGGTTTTGTTGTAATTGTTGATATATATATATATATATATATATATATATATATATATATATATATATATATATATATACAGTCATGGACAAAAATATTGGCACCCCTGCACTTCTGTCAGATAATGCACCACTACTCCCAGAAAAGTGTGGCAATTACAAATGCTTTTGTATTCACATGTTTATTTTCTTAGTTTACATTGGAAAAACACAAAAAAATCTGAGAAATAATGCCAAATCTGACTTTATTCCACATAAAACTCAAATCAAATTATTAGCACCCTCAACTTTATAATGGGTAGAACACCCTTAAAAATAAAGAAATACAAATAATAAATAAATCTGAAATAAATAGCTTCCTGTAACCATTAATGAGGTGTCTTACACCTCTCTACTGGAATTTTGGACCACTTTTCTTTTGCCAACTGCTCCAAGTCTCTCACATTTGAAGGGTGCCTTCTCCCAACTACTGATTTGAGATCATGCCCCAGTTGTGCTATGGGATTAAGATCTGGACTCATCTCGGACACTTCAGAACTCTCCAGTGTTTTGTCTTAACCATTTCTGGGTACTTTTTGAATTGTGCTATGGGTCATTGTCCTGCTGGAAGGCCCATGTCCTCTGACGGAGACCCAGCTTCCTGACACTGGGCCCTACATTGCGCCCAAAAATGATTTGGTAGTCCTCAGATTTCCTGATGCCATGCACACAGTCATGGCATCAGGTTCCAGAAGCAACATTCATTAACAATTTCCATTCAGAATGTCAGCTGAACGTGAACAGTCAGACTAACAATAGGCGTATGAACGATTTAAAAACAAAACAGTATGCCGATTGTTTTTTTATGGTACCAGTGAGCTATAAGTATTTTGCATACCAGTTAGCATTAACGGCAGCGGTTTTACCATTGGGTTTAGTGACTTGGATTTTTGGAACAGGTTTCCCTGTTGTTTTGGTACTAACCTTCTCTCTGTAGCTCAATGAATGAAACGGTTTGTTCAATAAAACATAACAATATCAACAACGTTTTCCATTGCATATCCTCTTTATTTGCCATCTTTCTACAACAATCTTTAAGTGTGACGAGTTATCGATATCCTTCTGCAGAATGGTTGAAGAGGGAAACTTCTTTCGGTATTAACGTCTAATCCCCTCCCTCCAACGCCAAAAGCGTTGTTTATTGGTTAAGCGATGTTGGCGCAGACTCAGACCCTAGGGAGGTCTTTCCTCCCTTGGGCAATGTAAGTCAATGAGCCCCAAGAACCGCCAGTATCAGAGACAGATTCCATAGGCTAGGTGCACGAAATACTCAGTGTGGGCTGTTTGTTTCCTGTTTAGCCAGGTGTATTTGAACCTGCCGCTATTCTGAATGTAATTAGCGTCTACACGGACCTGGTTAGGGGTTGCACCTAGTGAATCAGCGTTACGATAAAGAAGGACGTGTAGACACCGAGCGAATTACATTCAGAATAGTGGCAGGTTCAAACACACCTGGCTAAACAGGAAACAAACAGCCCACACTGAGTATTTCGTGCACCTAGCCTATTGATCTCAATGGGAGCCAAAGGGAGGACGTCCTCCGTGCAGTAATTTCTTGTTACGATAGGGGGTGCTAATGTTATTTTAACTCAGGGAAACAAATTATAATATGCATAGTATTAAATACTGATATCAAACTGCATTTTTAAAGGAGTTTGGTCAGTTCAATTACAAAAAATACATTTATCAAAAAGTTTGGGGAGGTTCTTCCTCCGTTTCCTCAATGGAAGAACCTCTTCTGATGTATATATATATATACGTATATACAGCCGCGGAAAAAATTAAGAGACCACTTCAAAATTATCAGTTTCTCTGGTTTTACTATTTATTGGTATGTGTTAAAGTAAAATGTACATTTTAGTTTTATTCTATAACCTACTGGCAACATTCCTACCAAATTTCAAATAAAAATATTGTCATTTAGATCATTTATTTGCAGAAAAATGACAATTGGTCAAAATAGCAAAATTGATGCAGTGTCTTCAGATCTCGAATAATGCAAAGAAAACAAGCTCATATTCATTTTTAAACTACACAATACTAATGCTTACACTTAGGAAGAGTTCAGAAATCAATATTTGGTGGAATAACCTTGATTTAAAATCACAACTTTCATGTGTCTTGGCATGCTCTCCACCAGTCTTTCACATTGCCGTTGGGTGACTTTATGCTACTCCTGGCGCAAGAATTCAAGCAGCTCGGCTTCTTTTCATGGCTTGTGACCATCCATCTTCCTCTTGATCACATTTCAGAGGTTTTTTATGGGATTCAGGTCTCGAAATTGGGCTGGCCATGACAGAGTCCTGATCTGGTGGTACTCCATCCACACCTTTACTGGCCTGGCTGTGTGGCATGGAGCATTGCCCTGCTGGAAAAAACACTTCTCAGAGTTGGGGAACATTGTCAGAGCAAAAGGAAGCAAGTTTTTCTTCCGGGACAACGTTGTACTTTGCCTGGCTGAGGTTTGTAAAAGACCATAAGGATTGAAAAAGCGGACTGGAGGTTCTTCTAAGTTCGTCTTCTCTGATGAGTCCGATTTCACAGTAGGTGCAAGACTCTCTGGCTTGTAGGCCTCTCCAGGTCTCCGTCTAACCATCAGACGACCATGTGTTGGGCAAAGCTGAAAATTGGACTCATCAGAGAAGACGAACTAGAAGACCCTCCAGTCCGCTTTTTTCAATCCTTATGGTCTTTTACAAACCTCAGCCAGGCAAAGTACAACGTTGTCCCGGAAGAAAAACTTGCTTCCTTTAGCTCTGACAATGTTCCCCAACTCTGAGAAATGTTTTTTCCAGCAGGGCAATGCTCCATGCCACACAGCCAGGCCAGTAAAGGTGTGGATGGAGTACCACCAGATCAGGACCCTGTCATGGCCAGCCCAATTTCGAGACCTGAATCCCATCAAAAACCTCTGAAATGTGATCAAGAGGAAGATGGATG
Source organism: Sprattus sprattus (assembly GCF_963457725.1). Lineage (NCBI taxonomy): Eukaryota > Metazoa > Chordata > Actinopteri > Clupeiformes > Clupeidae > Sprattus > Sprattus sprattus. The sequence goes on along the minus strand of NC_137921.1, from coordinate 39,743,895 downwards.
GTCACAAGCCATGAAAAGAAGCCGAGCTGCTTGAATTCTTGCGCCAGGAGTAGCATAAAGTCACCCAACGGCAATGTGAAAGACTGGTGGAGAGCATGCCAAGACACCTGAAAGTTGTGATTTCAAATCAAGGTTTTTCCACCAAATATTGATTTCTGAACTCTTCCTAAGTGTAAGCATTAGTATTGTGTAGTTTAAAAATGAATATGAGCTTGTTTTCTTTGCATTATTCGAGATCTGAAGACACTGCATCTTTTTTGCTATTTTGACCAATTGTCATTTTTCTGCAAATAAATGATCTAAATGACAATATTTTTATTTGAAATTTGGTAGGAATGTTGCCAGTAGGTTATAGAATAAAACAAAAATGTACATTTTACTTTAACACATACCAATAAATAGTAAAACCAGAGAAACTGATAATTTTGAAGTGGTCTCTTAATTTTTTCCGCGGCTGTATATATGCGTGTGTGTGTGTGTGTGTGTGTGTGTGTGTGTATGTGTGCAGGCCTTGTCTGAGGGGGCAAGACAGAGACAAAACTCTCAACGGAAAAGACAGAAGAGAGAATGGATCATCAGTCCTAAACTTCTGACTGAGAATGAAGATCACAGACAGCTGGATTTTGTGGCCAAAGTAAGACATTTTGTGAGAAAAGTTGGTGACCTCTGCAGACATAATCCTAAATATTCATCATAATATGGCGTCTATTCATAGAAGACAGCTAGTCCCCACATACCACTGAGGTTTTTCTTTTTGTTGTTATGTGTATAATTAGAGAATTACGGATGCTTTGCAATCATGTACTAGCACTATACATAACACAGTATAGTGCTGGTGAAATGATGTTGCCATGGATATCCAAACAGATCCGATCAGACCGGGATGATGGACTTCCTGTGGTCTACTCCCTGGAAGGGCCGGGTGCAAACAAAAACCCGGTTAACCTATTCATAGTCAACAAAGACGGCCTAGTCAAAATTACCGGCATTCTGGACCGAGAACAGCAGTCAGAATACAATGTGAGTGAGATTTACATCAGGACACATTTACAAACACGTTAATTCTGTAATAATATACACAGACCCATCAACGCACATTTACCTTATGGTCAGACTTACACTTATCTTTGGAAAGGTACTCACCTTATACAAACAATTATCTAACCAATGTTAAAATTCCTTTGAGGATGTGTTTCTAACTTTGTGTGTGTGTGTGTGTGTGTGTGTGTGTGTGTGTGTGTGTGTGTGTGTGTGTGTGTGTGTGTGTGTGTGTGTGTGTATGTGTGTGTGTTTGTGTCTGTATTACAGATGACTGGTTATGCAAAGTTCAAACATAATGATTCCCTGGCAGAGGCCCCCATTGCAGTACATATAAAGGTAAAGGACATGAATGACAATGCCCCAGTTTTACCACAACTGCCAACTGTCAGCGTCTATGAGGATAGCCCAGAAGGTATGTCTCCTCTTCACCACAACTACAAACACATGTTTACACGAAAACATTGAATGTATGAATGTATGTGAATTTTTCTGTTAAGCTAAAACAAAGTATCCAGTTGCTTTAAAAACTGAGATCTCTGTCTCGATGTGCAGACTTCCATGCTAGCTCACCCAGGGGCGCTGCCAGGAATTTTGGGCCGTATGAAAGATTGTAGGGGAGAGGCATGTTTGCGCGCGCAGCACGCGGCAATTTTTTGGGGTGCCCATTTGAAATAAATCTTCATTATCAATGATAAATATATTGTATAATGGGCTGAAATGGAAGGCACCCAATGCATTCACTTTAATTATGTCAAATTAAGATTCACTAGCATTAATAACTGATTATAAAAACCAACATTCTATAGGTAGGGACTGATATTATTGTTTCGAAATACTAGAGAGATATATTAATGCAAAGAATAGAGAGATGTCGGTAGTTATTTCTTGTATTTCGAATTTGCTCGTTCACACTAACAAAATAGCTAGCTAGCTTGCTAGCTTAGTGTTAACATAGCCCACTACATTACAATATTCCCTTTCATTAACCTCAAGTAAACCTACATTTGAGCAGGTAACAATCGTTAACAACTACAGATAACAGATACAGCCACATTCTGTAACTACCTGTACTTACAATTTCACTCCTTGCACCGTTTACTTTGAGCTAAACTCCATGGCTATAATCCTGGCTGTCTTGAAGAGACGTTAGGCAGAAACAAATACATTGTAACGCTGGTTGCACAGGTTATGCAGACGCAGACCACTTTGATTGACTGACACACGCACACATTGTTCAAATCATACGCTGGACACTTTATTAGTATTTCTACATGGGTTTAGATAATGATCAGGCTATAATAAGACCACATCGGCTATGTAATCGCTGACAACCGGGACGATTTCATAGTGGTTGGTGTAAACCGGGACATTAGCGTCCCGACAGGTTTTTGCCGGGACGCAGGACACGCAACTCAAAATCGGGAGGGTCCCGGTAAAACCGGGACGTCTGGTCACCCTAGGTTAAGACCTGACCTCAGCCAGCCCAGCCGCTCTGTACACCTGCTGCCTGCCAGTGCCAGCATCTCGCATTTCGGATGCTGTTCGATTCAACGCATTGCGCGTTGCGGCCGAACCATTTTGCAAGCGCTCAGGGGGAAGGGCAAATGACAATATGTTAAATAACTAACGAAAACGTTATGGAAATCGACAGTTGTGAGTTTAATACGTTTATTTCCAATTACCATTTCTTTGTAATGAGACATTTTAAAAAAAAGGCAAGAATATTAATATTATATTATTAATTGACATCCGCGGGCCGTGGGCCGTGCTGCGTTGGGCTGGGCCGTTAGAATCAGTACCACCTTTCCCCACCAGTCAGCGCCCCTGAGCTCACCACACTACAAAGTAGATCCAAAGGTATAGCAATGAGAAAGATATAGCATACTTGCACAGACATGGCTACACTGAAGAATGTGTGTCGAACACTCAATGCACAGTTTAGACACCTTCCTTTAAACACCAAGCCAGAACAAAGATATTCTTAAATAACACGATCGATGGAAATGTGCATGGGTAACCTATTTATAGATATGAGGAACTTTGAACTATAGGTGATATTTCCTTATCCAAGTGGCACGAGGTAAGATCTTGGAGCCATTTTTGTCGGGGTTTTTTTTAAAGTGGGAGTGACACTGAGACAATTAAAATGATACAACTTCTGTACACCAAATACATTTCACCTGCAAATTGTGGCTAGTTTTGACCTCAAAATGGCCTGTACCCAAGAGAAGGGGAGAAGGGAGGGGGTACAGGAGAGTGAGAGGGGCAGGAGGGGCAATCACTTCAGACAAACCTCAGAAGAGGCAGTATAGATTATTATTCCTCTCTGTAGGAACATTTGTGACGCAAGTGCATGCAACGGATGCGGATGAGCCAGGAACCGCTAACGTGGCTATCGCCTACAGCGTGGTGAAGCAGGAGCCAGAGGATGGCAAGATACTTTTCCGTGCTGATAAAGCCACTGGCAAGATTTATGTCCAGTCTGAACTCGACAGAGAGGTACTCTCTCTCTCTCTCTTTCTCTCTCTCACTCTTTCTTTCTCTCCTTCTCTCTCTCTCTCTCTCTCTCTCTCTCTGTCTCTCTGAGAATTCCCTATTCTACCAGAAACTTTATAGAAGATATCTGTACTTTTGGAACTCCAAAATTATTAAATCTAATGCAAATAGGAAATTGTATTTCTTTAACTCGTTTCTAAGGCGTGATCGTGTTACAAACAAATAACTTTGGGCTGGTAAGCATTTCATATGCATTACTATCTTCCTGGGATCATCACTGTGATGCTCGTCTCCCCTTCCACAGAGAGCCAGCTCCTACATCCTCACTGTCCAGGCAGCAGACATGGGAGGTGAGCCAGGGGGACAGACAGGAACATCCACCATGATTATGCACATCTTGGACGTCAACGACATAGTCCCCAAACTGGAAAAGGATGAGGTGAGAGTGCCATCATCATACAACTTAAATGAATTCCCTTAAACAACGTACGTTTTGTTTGTGCGTCATGTTAACGCAACCTTGCACAATGTATTTGGTATTTATTCAAATCCATTTCTGATTCTAGAATGTAGAATGTAGAACAGGTGTGATATTCGGTTCACTGGTCTTCTGCAAGCTCAAACAGGAGTGAATTAAAATTACTTTTTTTCTGAGCTGGTAAATAATGTGCATATTGGTAAAGTAAACATAAAGAAAATGTTTATTATTTTTCTTTGATGCAACTTCCGTTTTTTTAGTTTTCAGTAAGTATTGATGAGAATGTGGAAGATGTCGAGGTTATGCGCTTCAAAGCCTTGGATGATGACCTTAAAGGATCAGACAATTGGCTAGCTGTGTTTCACATTGTGTCGGGAAATGAGGATGACTACTTCAGCGTTTACACCGACCCCAGGACTAACGAGGGTGTGCTGATGCTCAAGAAGGTATGATAGTCTCGCCAGCCAGATGCTGTCTCAGTTTTTTCTGTAACAGCGGAGAACTATCTTGTATCAAAGATTTACAACTTTGGTTACAATATTTTAAGGTTTGAGAAATAAGATGTGGGTGCACTGTAGAAGGAAATTATTGATTGATAGCCTTCCATGTTCTTGATGACACTCATGTGAGGCTCTGCTCCCTTTCTTGAATTTGCAGCCTGTTGATTTTGAGGCAGTTCCTAACCTGAACTTGGGGGTTGTGGTGATGAATCAAGCACCTGAAGGAGCCAGGGTGCCAGGAAATGCAGGAGGCTCTGGTGGTGCCGGTGGAGGAGGAGGGGGAGGAGGAAGAGGAGGAGGAGGAGGAGGAGGGGGAGGGGGTGGTGGGGATGGAGGAGGAGGAGGAGGGGGTGGTGGGGATGGAGGAGGAGGAGGAGGGGGTGGTGGGGATGGAGGAGGTGGGGGTGGAGGAGGAGGAACAGGAGGGCCTGGTGGAGGAGGAGGATCAGTAGGAACAGGAGGGCCTGGTGGAGGAGGAGGAACAGGAGGGCCTGGTGGGGGAGGAGGAACAGGAGGAACAGGAGGGCCTGGTGGAGGAGGAGGAACAGGAGGAACAGGAGGGCCTGGTGGAGGAGGAGGAACAGGAGGGACAGCAGGGTCTAGTGGAGCTGGAGGAACAGGAGGGCCTGGGGGTGTAGGATTGCCTGGTGCTGGAGGAGGAAGACCTGCTGGGGTTCCAGGAGGTACGGGGACTCTTGGAAAGCCTAGACAACCAGGGACTGGCGGGACTTTGAGCATTTCTTCAAAGTATAAAAGCTACCCAGTGAAGGTAAGTGTAAACAACAAACCAGATGGGCCAGTCTACCGCCCAAGCACCAAGCCCATCTCCCTCCCAGAGGGCAAAGGACAACTCTCCATCCCCAAGGTCATTGGCACCTTTCCAGCCACGGATGGAGATTCAGGAGAACCGGCCCAGGATGTCAGGTCAGGACTTTCCCCACTTTATTTTCACCACAATGCACTTAATATTAACCACACATGTCTTCCTCAGCAAAATGAGCCAAGCTATTGTTTCCACTAAAAACTATCCAATGTTATTTTGAAAAAGTATACCAGGTGTTTACATTCATTACCTCAGTCGTCATTTGCCTTGATTTCATATTTCCTGTTTGAAAGCTACAGGCTGATGTCAGATTGATTTCGCTTGAAATGTGACAGGTATGCAAAAGGTTATGACCCTGGAAACTGGTTCACCATTGATGAGGAGACAGCTGAAATCACCCTTAATAAGATGCCAGACCGAGAGTCTCCGTATGTGGTGGATGGGACCTACTTGGCCAAGATTCTCTGTATGACAAATGGTCAGTGTTAAGGCTTCCTTCATTTTCTAGTCAGTGCCACAGTGGCTTTCATTGCTGTCCTCACCTTTATGTTCTCAAAAACTTAAATACAAAAAAAGATACTTTTAAATTCTTCCCCTTATCTTTAAAGTGGCATTATGTAGGAATTGTACTTCAGGGTTAAGATTAGCTGTTTTACCTTAAAATAACTACAATGCGCTATAAAGACGTTTAATATGGAGAATCGCCTCTGTGCCATTGCCATACCAGGGCCCATAGGCATATTACTGCATTATGTACGTTTGCCTGAGGCCACCCCGTTACTACTATCCGAACTAGTTAGTAGCTTATTTGCCATCTTACTTTGTCTTTGTTGCATTTGCTTTATGTTTGACTGTGTTAGGAAAGTTGTTGACTCACAAGGTTGTCATAGTGTCAAAGTAAGCAAATTTCAAGAAGTTTCGCTAGGTTTAGATGCTAGCATCTCGTTAGCGATTAGCAATTTCTCCATTGTGCTACTTTAGGAGTGTGTCTGTGCCTATGTTCTTCATTTAATTGAAGTTTCAATGTGAGAGAAGCAGCAACAACCACATTTTAAGAGTAAGAGGACTTCCTCTTGCACTTTACTGAAATCGTTCTATCGGTTAATTGGCTGCCTCAGTCTCAAGCATCGAGACATAGCAGGTTAGGCACAGGCTGTTAAAATAGGTTTGTATTACTCTATAAACCTGTCCAGGTGCATACTGGAAGCTATTTAATCCTGCTTTGTTTAAAGATTATGGCCTTGTTATTTGAGCATTGGTTTGTATATTTGAATGTATGTGTCCGGAAACAGGCATGCCCACCCAGACAGCCACGGGGACCATTGCAGTGCATGTGGAGGACACTAATGACAACTGCCCCACACTCACCAGCCACGTGCAGTACCTGTGCAGTGACACTAAGGTGAGTGTAGCTTCCCCCAGATGTATGGTCCAGTCATGAACTGATGATAATCCGTTTATTGGTAATCCATAAATTCATTGGTACAAACAGACATTAAACACCGTAAAAACTTGTGCCTTCATCGGAGGTGCTAAACAATGTATCATTTTTCTTTTCCTTCTACCGTTAATAGTAACATTCTATGTATATATATATATACGTATGTCATTGATCTTGCGCGAGCAAGGAACTCATTTAAATAATAATAGTACAATACGGCAAATCAATTAATAACAATAGGAACCAACACAACAATCACTATAGAATCTTCGCAGAGGTTGGGTCTGTTACACTCCCACCAAAATTATGAGTATTATATAACAGTGTTAACACACATTTTTCAAACGTGTCATGGCTATATTCAATACATATTATATACAAATAATATAATACACATATTGGTGTTAACACGCTATTCACTACGAATAATTTTCTATATAGAAATGGCAATAAATATGAACTTTTCACCTAAAACACCATATATGGTTAAGAATTATCCACAGTATTAACACACATTTTTCAAACCTTTCATGGCTACATTTAAAACATATTATATACAAATAATATAATGCACATATTGGGGTTAACACGCTATTCACTACGAATAATTTTCTATGGGCCTATAGATATGGCAATAAATATGAACTTTTCACCTGAAAACACAATATATGATTAAGAAGCTTTTAACAAAAGGACCAGTTTCTGTACAGGGCACTCTAATAAGGAGGGCCTACCCAAGCGCTCACTCTTTCTGTTCAGTCTTTTATCTCCCATGGAGATTTTGACTCTTCTTACAAGTCCATCTTTCCCTTCGACAGTCTCTATAACCCTTGCAAGTTTCCACTCACCTCTAGGTGACAGTTCATCAATGTCCATTACAACGTCACCTGCTTGCAGGTTTCTTTTTGGTGAGAGCCATTTCTGTCTGGCCATGATGGAGTGAAGATACTTCTGTTTCCAGCGGCTCCAGACCTCCCCTGCTAGATGTTTCAGCCTTCGCCGTCTCTTTCTTCTGTACAAATCCTTCCTCTGAAATGTGCCAGGCAGAGGCAGTGCTGGGTCTGTCTTCATTTGGTTGAGGTGACTGGGGGTCAGAGGATCCAGACTGTCGGGCCTGAATAAGGTGTTCACGTTGAGGGTGTCATGGTTGTGAGCTATTATCCGCCTTGTGACATAATGCTCCTTTTGGATGGAAATAGGATGTTTCAGAGACTCTGAGAAAGACGAATGGCGGAATTTTCCTCCCACCTTCACTTCACCTTTCTCTATGATTTCCTTCATGTATCTTGTGTAAACTTTTTTATATTTCTTTTCTCTGTAAGACTTCTTTCTCCTGTTGTCATGTAAGTGTGGGCGTTGCATAAAGGGTAATGGCATCTCATAATGTCCCTGTCCATTTAGTGTTATGCCTTCTTTCAGATTGTTCAGGAAAGTTAGATCTTCTTGTGCTGCTGACTTGAAGTCTGACTCTAGGGCACTGATTACATCCATGGGAGTTACTAGAGGGAGTTCCTTTACAGAGACTTTGTGCAGGCTGGTGTCTGTTCTGTCTGGGGTTGTTGTTGAGCAGCTTACAATACTCCATCCTAAATCCGTACGAATGGCATAGGGCTCGTCATCTGCAGCTGCCTCAGTTCGTTTTGCCGCGATGCTTAGGTTTTCAGAATGTTGACTGGCTTGCGACTGAGAGACAATACTGCCAGACTGCGCGTCATGGGCTGGTAGCAGATGAAGACGGTGCCTTTCATTTTCCTCGTTGAATTCTCCGTCTATTCCTGTTATACGCTCTGCAATAGTTTTTATAATGTCTTTCGATACAGCCTCACACGCAAGGATTCTCCTTCTAAGTAAAGCGGATGGTGTCACTCTCTTTCTTAGATCATCATAAAGTTTCAGAATTTCGTTTAGTCGGTCTTCAATTTCATCTGCCATAGCATACTGTTACAACAGACCCAACCTCTGCGAAGATTCTATAGTGATTGTTGTGTTGGTTCCTATTGTTATTAATTGATTTGCCGTATTGTACTATTATTATTTAAATGAGTTCCTTGCTGGCGCAAGATCAATGACATATATATATACATAGAATGTTACTATTAACGGTAGAAGGAAAAGAAAAATTATACATTGTTTAGCACCTCCGATGAAGGCACAAGTTTTTACGGTGTTTAATGTCTGTTTGTACCAATGAATTTATGGATTACCAATAAACGGATTATCATCAGTTCATGACTGGACCATACATCGGGGGGAAGCTACAGTAAAAACTTGTGCCTTCATCGGAGGTGCTAAACAATGTATCATTTTTCTTTTCCTTCTACCGTTAATAGAAACATTCTATGTATATATATAGGTCATTGATCTTGCGCGAGCAAGGAACTTATTTAAATAATAATAGTACAATACGGCAAATCAATTAATAACAATAGGAACCAACACAACAATCACTGTAGAATCTTCGCAGAGGTTGGGTCTGTTACAGTGAGGGTGCAGTGACACTCCAGTTCACCATAGCAGGACAGAGCTGTTACATCTCAGTGTAAACCCCCTCACATCTCCAATGTGTCTCTTTGATCCGTCAAACCTTCAGTTCTGCTCAGCACTCCAAGTGTCCTCTTTCTCCTCCTCACTAAACAGTGTTGTGTTTTTACCCTAAATGTCCCTCCTCTCTTCTCTCTGGCATCTATTCATCCTCTTGCCAACTAAATCACTTCCCTCCATCCTCTCTCTGTACCCCTGCCCTAAACACACACACACACACACACACCTCATACCCAGGACAGAATCTATTCTACAGTAACTCAGATCTTATTGTGAAGGTGGTGAATGTGACAGCAGAGGATTTGGATGGAGACCCTAACAGTACGCCGCTTGAGTTCACGCTGCTGGATACGGGTGTGGGGGTGAAGTGGAGGCTTGAGCAGACCGGAGGTGAGTAAAGCAACGCTTAGATGATGACAGTGTGGGTACACAATGTGTAACTGCCCAATACTGCACAAATGTGCATTCTTTTTTTGTAATTCAACTTTTAAATACATTTTCATGTCAAAAAAAGAAGAAAAAAACAGAGAAGACAGCATTGGTATTGTCCAACATAAATCTCCAGCTTTGTTTTTGAGTTTGAGTTGGAGGGGTCCTATTTAGAATCACAGAAGGGATTTCAGCATATTTCCAGTACAGAAACTCTCCTTTTTTTATCATTATTATTATAACTACAATTATGGGGGGCATATGTATAACAATACCAAGGTCACTGTCTATCAAGTTCACTTAGCTTTCTTTTAGTTTGATAAAAAAAAAAGTTTTAAAGTTAGCTGTTCTAACTTTGGATGTGAATGGGGAGAAGTGTGCAGATACCAGGCAGATATGTGTGAAATAGTGATGTCATATATAGGGGGATGCACTAATCTCTGGTCTCTCTCTCTCTCTCTCTCTCTCTCTCTCTCTCTCTCTCTCTCTCTCTGTAGATGCTTCAGCAGCGCTGTGGGCTGAAGATGGTCTTTGGCCTGGCCTCTATGAGGTCACGTTTGAGATAAGAGACCAGCAGGGGTTGGCCTGTCCTGACAGACAGGTCCTCGAATTGGAGGTGTGCACCTGCCAAGAGGGCTTGACTTTCTGTGCTTTAAAACGGGAACAGGTGCAGTCAGGGGTTACAACCAGCAAGAAGTCTGTCCAATTGGGAGGAGCCGCAGTGGGAGGGATGTTGCTAGGCCTCCTCTCCCTCCTGTGTGAGTACACTTGCCACCTAATGCGGAGTGTGTGTGTGTGTGTGTGTGTGTGTCCGTGGCGTGTCTTATTCCCAAACATCTTTAATGACAACTATCCCTGCAAAAAGTACTAACGTGTTAATTCATCACCTGTCCTATCTTCTTTCTTAAATGTGGTGAAACAATGATTATCTTACATGTACACTATATAACACCAGTGTTACGATTTGCGGGCGATGTGCAAAACTCATACGCACGACTCAGAACTCAGTAGTGAATGAATGAGAAACGTTTTACTTGCAGGATATGGTACACAGGTAGGCAGTCAAGCAGCAGGCAATCATAATCCAAAAGGGCATAGGCAGGAGAATAGTCAGGGTACAATCCAAGGTCGGAAACACAAGTAAGCAAACAATAGAAACTGGGCATAGGCAGGAGAATGGTCGAAGTATAGTCCAAGGTCGGCAACACGAGAATCTTTATTAATATTCAGGGAACTCCTGGAACACAGAGAAACACAGAAAAACAAACACCTAACATGAAATGGAGAAGACTCCACGAGTAACAAGAACACACCGACTATATACACCGTGGATAACGAGGGTGAAAACGGTCAAGGCGGGGAAGCAACTTTTGATGAATCGCCATAGAAACGAATTGATTAGCACTAACCTGCTCCAGCACAGGCTAACTTAAAGTAACAGTATGCAACAATTATACTTCAGGATTAGGGTTAGGATAAGCAGTTTTACTTTAAAATAACAGCTTGAAATTTTTTTTAAAAAATGACTTTTAATATGGAGAATCGCCTCCGTGCCATTGCCATACCAGGGTCCATAGGCATATAACTGCTAAATGTAAGATTGCCTGACGCCGCCCGGCTTTCTACTGTCTGCCGAGCTAGTAAGTAGCTTATTTGCCGTCTTGCTTTGTCTTGTGTTGCACTTGCTTGATGTTTGACTGTGTTAGGACAGTTGTTGAGTAACTAGTTTGTCATAATGTCAAAGTCAGCACATTTCAAGATATTTTGTTAGTTTTAGCCGCTAGCATATCGTTAGTGAATAGCAATTGATCCGGAATGCTTCTTTAAGTGTAGCTGGATAAGCTTGCCACACCCCCGGAAAAAGGAGGAATCCCATTGACCGATATTAGAAAGTTAGATTAGCGTAGGGAGAGAGTTCTTTGCGATCGAAGAGATCCATTATTCCATCATGTCGAGTTCTTGTATGAGCGCTACCAATCAGCCGACAAGGAATTATGAAGACCTTCTCGAGTCATTTATTGCAAACACCACAGTCGAACATTGACTGTCTTGCGCTTTTTTGTGAGTGGTACATTTATGTTGTGTCTGCGATGCAGAAAGCAAAGCACTCATAATAATATGACAGTGTTATTAGTACACCATAGCATATCATTATTGTAGAAAATGATTAAGGTGGACTCATAATAAGAATAGAGAGAAATACACACAATTTCTTTTCATTGCTTCAATTTATTGCATTTGTTATTAATACATTTACATTTAGTCATTTAACAGACGCTTTTATTCAAAGCGACTCACAAGGACATGTAAAAACACACGAGGTTGGAGGTGAGGGGAATCTAACTAGCAATCTTGCAGTTTGTAACCGGCAGCGTTAACCTCTGTCCCAGATCACACTTGCCGTTACGTATTCATACATAGACATCAGCCAAAAGACATCCTCACACACCGTTTCTTGTCTTGCTCTCACAGTGGTGGCGGTTTTGGCTTTTGCCATGATTATGGTCTGGTATTCTTCTTAAGCGTTCTATTCATCTCCTACTCGCCAGAGGAGAAAAAAAGCCTTTTTCTTTGAGTTTAGAACCATTATACCGTTAGAAAATCATTGTTTTGGTGATGGACCTTTCCTGCCTTTTAAAGAAGGACGTGCACGCGCAATTGCCCTCATAAGTCTAGCCTGGTTGAAATTAACCACATGATTTGGATGCGGATTAGCAATTGATTTCCTGATATTTCCTGTTCTCAATCAGCTCGCTAATGTTAACGGGCTAAAAGGACAATTGATTAACTAAGCTTCAGCCCTACGATAAACGGGGCCTTGATAACCAGTCCAAGTGGACACAACAGCCATTAGTGAAATTCCCCATAAGAAACATGCCTATTAATACAGTTTGGCTGTCGTGTACTGTTTGACTATGTTGTTATGTATATGTGTGTTACAACTACTATAAAATCAAATGTGTGTTTGTGTTTTTTTTTTGTATGTGTATGTGTGTGTGTAAACAACTAGTGGTCTCACTGATGGCTTTGTTCTGCTCCTGTGGAGGAGCCAGTGGGCTTGCAGGAGGCTTCATTGACCTTCCCTTCGACGCCAAGACTCATCTCATCTCCTATCACACCGAGGGAAAGGGAGAGGACCGGGTAATTACACACCAATCACACACACATAAAGACTGACTGGAATTCATGATCGGTAAAGATGGCGTTCCCACATTACCAAGTCTGTTGAAGCAGAATGATGGCTAGCAGTTTAGGGTCAAACTGCATCAGAACAATCAAATAAACCAACATGGTTTGTACACGTGGGTGTGCATGTGCGTGTGTGTGTGTATGGTTTCCACTTTTTGAGCAGGAAGTTCCTCTCATGAGTGTTCCGGTACTGATCTCTAAAGAAATTCCAGTTACTGCTTCCGCAAACATGGCTACCACCACCATGGTGAGCAGGCAGATGCAGGAGAATGCATTCAGAGGCTTTTCTGACTATGATGAGCCAGAGATGGGGGACATGGACTTCAGTGCCCATAGGGATTATACTTCAGATCTGCATGAGATGAGAGAGGAGGATCAGCTCTCATTCATGGCACTACCAGACACATTTCTGGACCATTACTTCTCACAGGTGTGTGTATGTGTGTGAATGTGTGCATGTGTCTCTATGCATTTGTCTATAATGAGGTATTCTTAACTTTGAGCTGTTCTTTGTAAGGACATTTCCTTTTTGTTTTACAGAAATCAGAACACACAGCAGTGACTTCTTGTCAGAGGGACAATCTGTTGGTGTTTGAATACGAGGGACGGGGATCCCCCACTAACTCAGTGGGCTGCTGCAGCCTCCTCGAATCTGAGGATGACCTCCAGTTTCTCGACGACTTGGGGTCAAAGTTCACCACCCTCGCCCAGATCTGTGGATACTCCAAAGTTACAAGCCCAAGAGTGGACCATCAGATTACACCTCCCATGTCAGAAATGGAAACAAGTGTCATCATGACAACCAATGTTAAAAGACCGACAAGGGAGTCCAAATCCTCAAGCATCAGCAACCACGAGGCACCACCTGTGCGCATGAAGAGAAGCTTTGTGGAGGAACACAACCCACCCCCACTTCCCAGGATGCAACTGTGTGAGACCATGGCCATGCCCACCCAGACTGTGTTGGTGCAACAGCAGCCCATGTACTACATGGTTGAGCCTCAGGTTCAGAGCACAGTGCTGCTGGCCGAGAGGCCCCCAGTGGGTCTGGGTCAGGGAGTGATCCTGGTGAACAGGAGCCAGGCAGCCACAGAGAGGGTGCTGCTGCAGGGGGGAGGTCTAATGCAGGGGGGAGGTCTAATGCAGGGGGGAGGTCTAGTGCAGGGGGGAGGTATAATGCAGGGGGGAGGTCTAGTGCAGGGGGGAGGTCTCATGCAGGGGGGAGGTCTAGTGCAGGGAGGAGGTCTAATGCAGGGGGGAGGTCTAGTGCAGGGGGGAGGTCTAGTGCAGGGAGGTCTAGTGCAGGGGGGAGGTCTCATGCAGGGGGGAGGTCTAGTGCAGGGAGGAGGTCTAATGCAGGGGGGAGGTCTAGTGCAGGGGGGAGGTCTAGTGCAGGGGGGAGGTCTAGTGCAGGGAGGTCTAATGCAGGGGGGAGGTCTAGTGCAGGGGGGAGGTCTAGTGCAGGGAGGAGGTCGAGTGCAGGGAGGAGGTCTAATGCTGCAGCAGGGCAGGCACGTTCAAGGGGCTCAGGGGATGCTAATACAAAATGGTCCCATGTTACAGGGAGTCAGCACCCCAACTAGCCCCACGCTACTTTTTCAGGGTGGTCATACCCTGGTTCAACACACTGATGGGTCACAATGTGTGGTGCTCGTGCAAAGGCAGCCTGGAGATGTAGCACAGATGCGAGGCCAGACATTCACCCCTGCACCCCAGCAGATGCATATCCCCAGACATGAGAGGGTGGTCCTAGTGGACAAGCAGGTAGGGATGAGGCAAAATGCCCCAGGAAGTGTCAGAACACTGTGGCCAACAAGTCATTCAAGTGAAAGTCTAACAATGCCAGCCTATGAAAGTGGTCACATGAGCAGTGAGAGAGTTAATATGGCACAAAGCAACATTACCCATGTTCCAGTACCACATCCCCATTTCAGCACAGGGTTCCTCGAGGGGTTGGGGGGCCCGGGTCCAGGTCCGGACCCAGCAGGACAACCAATGAGCATACGTGTAAAGGAGGCAATTTCTGTTGCTACCATTCCAAAAGTTCCTCATATAGCACCAATAACTTCACAGATTGAGACTGAGCTGCAGAAGAAAGTGTTTTTTGAGGAAACTGTTGTGGATTTGACCACAGACACATCCCAACAAGAGGAGGTCTCAGTGGAGATCCAGGGGAGCGCTTTGGCTGAGGAAGATGTGGCAATGGAGGTTGAGTCTAATAAACCTGAACCTAACATAAAAATAGACAGCGTGGAGAAAGCCACAGTTGTGCCAGAAGATCTGTATGATGACTTTGGTGAGTCTGATGTGGACACCACTGTAGACCTTTGGGAAAGCCTACCAATGTCCTCGCAGGACGTGACCGTATCATCACAAATGTCTGCGACTGAGGACCCTACCCAACACAGTGTCCCTAATGTGGCAGAGGGGAATTTAACAGGAGCCATACTTGGAAACACATATTCTGGGTGTACAGTGGATCAATATTCATCTGACACAACTCTTCTATCTGTACCTGAGGTGTCCCCAGGTGACTCTGACATCATTGATCTGGTAGCAGATCAGATCAGTGCTGGTCACTCACTGCAGTGCGATTCAGAAATGGTTGATGATACAACCTCTCTGTCAGTGGGTGAATTGGTGTCTTCAACAAACGACCCACATGCTAAGGAGATTGAAAATGAGGTATCCAGTATATCACTGGAACACAATCCTGAAGCCGAGGAATCAGGCTCTTGGGATGGAGGGGGGAGGTCTTATGGGGGTGCAGGGGGCAATCATCCAGGGCTCTGTCATGGCAAAGAGTGACCGGGCGCCAAAAAGAGCCTGGGTGATGTAATTTTGGCTTTCGAACGACTCTTGAGTGACAGTTGCTATACCAACAATAATGGCATCACTTGGAACTCTCGTCGTCTTCTTTTGAACTTTTGATCCTTGACCTTTTTTGAGTTTTTTCCTGAAGACACCTATGGGGATGTAATTGTAATGCAATGTATTGAATTGACTTTGATCTTGCACTTATCTTACAGTAATATATGAAAATGGCTACTTGAGTATTTGTAATTGCTTGTGAAAACAAGAATTAGGGGCCGGAATGTTGTAGCCGTTTTGGACAATCTTGCCTGAATTTAAAGTTTGCATTTCCCCTGGGTTACTTTGGTTGTGTTATGTGATTATATTGTTTCTTTGTTTGCCTGTTGTTTCTTTATCTGCTTATTAGACTACCATTTCATTGAAGTTTAGGATAATTGTTAGATGTCACCTGGACCGCTCATTAGATGCCACCTGGATGGCTTATTAGTAGCGTAACCTGAATGGCTAATGAGGAGATGACTTGGTAGCAAATGTTGGGTTTAGTGTTGGGTGTTGGGTTTAACATGAATGTTGGGTTTAACATGTTTTTTTGACCACTTTTCGGTAGTAGTTTAGCCTTTTTAGTTTACTGTCTTTAATGTTGCTTTATTGAATGAATTTAAAACTTGTTTATGTTCACCTTTTTGGAATCAAAATAAATGGATTATTCTTTTAACTTTGGAGTACCTAGAGTGCCTAATCCACTACCTGCTGACCAGACCCACGGCCTTGACTGGATCTTGGAATTGGAAAATTAGAAACCAGCAGCACAGCACAGTCCTGGATCTCTGACCATGTTTCTGATGAACGGAGGACCGACACTTGGGCCCGGATCCCCTCTCACCAGCCAGCCTCTGCTTGCAGCCAACGCGTGCGGCTCGCCAGTGCTACCTGTGGACGGAGGCATGAGGCAGGAAGCGGAAATTCGGCTAGACACCATGCAGCGGGATTCTATTAAGGCTCAGGTTGTGCATGGGTCTCAATTTTTTGTGGAAGCACAGACCTTACCCAGAGGTCTGTGACAGCTGGGAAAGTGTGCATAAGAACTGCATGGCATCTTTCAACTTAGCACCTAATGTAATAAGCTCTACCTGGTGATCAACATCAATCACCTCTTTCTAGGAACTGTAAATAGTAGTGATGGGCAAATTAAGCTTTGGTGAAGCATTGAACCATTTAGGCACATTGCTTTAAAAATGTGTTCATTACTTGAAGCTTCAGTAACTTCAGTAACCTCTCCTGGTAATGTGCCAAGGCTGCAACAAATTTAGCCACGCTAGACAGTGGCACAAGGCTTTAAGTTTAAAACTATGAGAATCTAGTGTGCACGCACCAAATCCCCCCCCCCCCCCCCCCCCCCCCCACACACACACACACAATATATATATATTTTTTTGTACATTGCGGTTCACAAGCCGCCTCGGGTAGCTGTTTTTCAGGTCCACATCAAAGATACATTTTGTATATTCATTAGTATATGGCCTTTTGCCTGATCTTCTGTGTTTTTTGAGTTATCTGCTGTGTGTTGGATTACCGCTGATTGCAATTATAAAAGAAACCAATTACATCCTGCCATTGGGTCCTCACTTGCCTACTTGGCTAAAGTGTCGGTTAGCCAAACAAGTAACTCAGGTTTAATCCCTGAGAGAAGCCTGACCACAGTCCTGGTATTTTTGTAAATCATTTGTGATTTTCGAGTCCTTTGTTTAGTTAAGCCTATGCAACATAGCCAACGTTGTTGTTTTTTCCTGCCGTGTCTTTTCCCTTGAGTTGCACTGTTGATATATTCTTCTGAGTGTTTGAACATTTTTTTTGTTGTAGATTTTAAATATTATGTGGGAGCTATTAAAGATTGTTTTTTGGCACATCATGCAATTGGGTCCTACTACTTGCTCAGTGAGTTTGTCACTGAACCAGGAATCCGTCTCCGGACTCCGACCCTGACATTATGTGGCAATTCATGCACTCATGTCAAACATTGGCTGAACATTGGCTGTCAAACAAAGGCTGAACATGTCAGTTTTGATTATTATAATAACTCTCCAAGGGTTGCATAAATTGTGTATTGAAGAGCATTTGCTCTGGCTTGTCAAGAGTGCAATAAAAAAGATTCATTTTTACGAATAGATTTTGTCAAATTTGCATATAAGTTTTCTGGAATTCCTCTACGTGCCCAAACCCCATCCACGTCTCAATAGTCTGTCTATGCTTGCAGTGACGGGACACCACAATTATCAAGCTGGTTTAGAGTGAAGCATTTACAGTGAATCAGAACACTGACACAAGCTCACACCATACGCAAGCATAAAAATAGCTCTACTTTGTACACAGTGTCCTAGACAAGATTGGATGATTATAAGATCTTCCCTTCTTTGTCTTGGAAGCTGAAGGGGAATGTTTCTATTTATTTTCTTCTCTTGTTCCTCTATTTCTGAAAACACACTCCAGGGGACCAGCAGGTTCAGGAATATGTTTGTACTAGCATGGAACACATTTAACAATTTACACATTACATGCAGTTGCTGTTGTTTTAAAGTTTATGCAGAACACAACCTTGCTGTCAGACAATTCTGACTTATGTAAAGGGTAGGTTGATATTGGGATAAAATAAAGGTCTTACCAACTTAAATGAACTCATGTCATCTGTGGGTGTAAGTCCCTTCTGTCTGAACCTCTAATCAATTAATTGTGGGTTATGTTCTTTATTTGTACAAGACCCCATAATGTGGTAGATCAAATTATTTTAAATGAAATTTAAATAAGAACATTTTAATTAAACTAAAGATGCTTAAAGTTGTTGCATTTTCACACCACTAAGTATATTTCAATCAGTGGTGGAAGAAGTACTACAGTTTCTTACTTAAGTAAAAGTACAAGTAAACAGGCAAATGAAAGTAAAAGTACAAGTAAAAGTACTACATCAACAATCCTACTTAAGTAAAAAGTAAAAAGTACTCACTTTTAAATTTACTTTTAAAGTAAAAGTAAAAGTACTCACGCAATGGGTTGTCTCAATGTCTAGGCTGTCCCATTTTGATAAAGAAATAGCGACTGGTAATAAATGCCTCTACAGATGTCACTACTAGTAATAATTATAAGCAACAACATTTGTTAATTGGAAAGGTTGGTGTACTTATTGGGCCTATTGTCTGTAATACTGTTCACACTCTATCTTACAATTCTGCAGATGACAAGTTATCTACCAGGGATTATTTGCAAAGTTAATACCATTAAGCCAAACCAATAAAAATATCTTTTAATCTTTTATTTAATTGTAAACGTGTAAAAAATGGAAATATGAAACATGAAAAACAAATGGAGTTGTTAAACTGGTCAATGCAGAGTTTTATGCTCTATTGATTGCAGAAAAGAAAAAAAAAACATATTGTAACCCAAGAATTGCATGCCAGGCAATAACCAGTCAATACAAAAGGCAAATCTTCACGTTAGCTTGACATTGCTAAACTACCAGCTTTATCTTACCACTACGTTAAATAAATAATCAAGGTACAATCGTGTTATTTTGATGCTATTGCTGTATGTCAACATGTATTTTTGCTAGAGAATAAAATCATGTCAGTAACCGCATACGATATGCAAAAGTCATTAACTTAGCATAGCAAGAACTCCGCATAATTTGACCTGTTTCTCCAAATTTGAAGGCGATTTTTTTTAGGTAGACAAGAAACGCACTGAAACCTCCACGGGTTATTCTTAGGGCCTCTGAACTTGAACATGTCCTCAGATGAGGCTGACTCTGAATCCATGCTGAAAAGTTGTTTGTTAGTCAGGCTGTTTGTCGAATGTTTAAGCAAAACAGGCAAGGCTACCGTAGTGCTGCTGCTGCTGCCAAATACAAACTCTGCTGTCATTGGAGCTGATAGAGCCACCTGATTGGCTGAAACGTCCTAAAGCAACGCAATCCATATTTTTGTGTAGGCAACATTTTGGCAAAACTGTGTTCATAAAATGTAACGAATAACGACACATATTGTAGAAATGTAGCGGAGTAAAAGTATAGATAATAGCTGCAAAATGTAACGAAGTAAAAGTAAAAAGTATGCACTATTATTTTTACTTAAGTAAAGTACAGATACGTAAAAATGTAACGAAGTACAGTAACGAAGTAAAAATACTTCGTTACATTCCACCACTGATTTCAATATACAGTATATCAAGAACTTTCAAATTGGGCTTAAGCATGTCTAAAAGTACACTTGATATACTTCAAGCTGTTCCAAAATAACAAACTTAGGGGCCGAACACACCGAGAGAGGTGTTTCTAAAAACACGTTGCTAGCAAAACCATTTTTTTCCTATGGTATGGCGCACCTTTTTGCGGCTCGTAAAAAAGAACCAATACGTATCGATATCCGTTTGTAGCTGGTACGATACCACTCCATCTATGCGTAACAGGCCAAATTAACCCCCGCCCAGATTAAACATGGGTATACTTTGGCCCAGGCCAGATTAAACCTGGGGATAAACTGTTTTAGGCCAAACTATTCACAGGTGTGTAAAATAGCCTAGGCCACACTAGACTAGCAAAAAAAATATATACCACTTTACACTACTGATATCATGGGGGTATAATCTGGCCTGAGGGGGTATGAATTGGCCTAGGCCAATTTAAACCCCGGATTATAAATTGGCCTAGGTTAACAATACATCTACTGATGCGCAAACTTGGACACATCATCAGTGTTGTTTCCTGGAGTCACTGGGTGTTTCGGGTCTTGCAACAGACACCCTCCTCCAGGCGACCAGACCGAGGCTGATCAGACCCTGGCCTGTGTCCAAGTGGCATGCTACCCCCACTGCTCTCCCCTCTTCAACCAGAGCCATCTAGACGCTTTCTCTGCTGCCTCTACGTTGTGACTGATGGCTCTTCTTCAGTTGGCACCTGTTATGCCCAGTGTGCCGTAGGCTTTGTTCAGGGAGTGGCTGGCAAATCCCCGACTTCCCACCTCCACTGGCATACACCTTGTCCTCCACCCGTTCCTCCGACAATCCTCCTCCGCCATAATATACCTGGGGTATAATCTAGCCTAGGCCCCTTCAACCACAGGTAGAGTCCGGACTGGGGGTATACTATGGCCTGTTACACTGTATCAAAATGTAATTGCCATGAACAAATAAAATGACTTGAACCGGTCTTTGCCCGATTTAAAAGTTATGAACCGGTTCACAAACGTTTGTCTCTCTGTTAAATTGGTACGCAAAACACTCACTCACTGACCTATTGCATTTCATCTCATTCAGAACAATGACAGCCTGTCATTGGCCAAAGCCTGCATAGCATTAGCCAATCAGGCCTGTATTTGCACAAATAACGCCACAAGGTACATGGAGGTATTATATAGACCTAGAGAGAATGACAGATTACAACTCTGATTCATTTCAATGGCCAATGCTATGCTAGCTATGCTATTCATTTCAATGGCCAATGCTATGCTAGCTACACTATTCATTTCAATGGCCAATGCTATGCTAGCTACTTCAGCTGAGGAAGATAAATCGTTGTTGATTGCGTGATTCTACAGACATCCTCGGATTTAAATAATTATAATTATAATAAATAGGAGAATATTTCTATCATTAACAATTAGGGATTGGGGTAAAAAATCAATTCAGTTACAAATCGCAATTGTTGTGTGTGACGATTATAATGCCATGCTGCCGCCCAAATCAATATTTTGCTTTAGCTTACCCAGCTACTACCACATAATCAATCTCTCATTTTATATGCAAAGACCTTTGTCCATAAAGTATGGTCGATAATACAGGTTTTCGTAACATGATTTACACTTTAGAGCCGAGGTACACAAAACCATCAAGACGTTTCTTTTCTGACACAGCCCTGCCCAAGATCTACAACGATACCCAAGCACTAGCTTTGCATAGCCTACATGCAAACAACAGTGAAGCATAGCCTACTTTTTGTTTATTTCAAAGTTTATATTTTAAGTAGGGCCGTCAAAGTTAACATTTATCTATGAGATTATTGAGGACAAGATCAATGCGATACAATATTTTAACGCAGTTAACGCAACTTTGTTTACTTCCGGTGTGCGTTGACCTCTGACATGAAACAGCCATGTGCCTGCAGTCAGTTAGATAGACACCGAGAGTTGAAGATGGATAGAGCTGAGTTTCTGTTTAAGAGGCAAAATGACGGAACAATCGACGAACCTAGAGAAATTTGTAGCATTTGTCAAGCTGAATTTAGCTATCACAGAAGCAGCTTGTCTTTAAGTTATCACCTTAATGCAAAGCACCCAGCAGAAAGCAGTCCCAGGTTAGATGGTCGCCAACCCACACTTCTCTAGGAAAATAACGAGACCAGTCCGTGAAATGGTTACCAACGCTGTAGCAGTTTGGGTTGCTGATGACTGTCGGCCTATCAACATAGTTGAAGACGGTGGGCTGACTGAGGTGATTCGAATTGCTTCAGGGGACAATTCTTACAAATTATTGTTGAGGGGCACCATTGTGTCTCGCATACATTCCTTGTATGAGGGTGAGAGAGCATGAAAAAAATACAATTAAACAACAGTGTCTGAAGTGATCACTCGTTTATTCATAATATTTAGTCTTTAAAAAATCTATATTAATGAATTTCAAAATGTGAGATTAATAAGTAAACTTTTTATAATCTATTGACAGCCCTAATATTAAGTTAACTTTTACTCATTCTATTTAATGTACCTTTTATTTAATGTTTAAAAGTAGCCTAACTGGCATTCATTTCTTTATCTGTCAGTTTGTGTGCAGTTGACATGGGCTATACAATAAAAGGGCTGATTTTTATTTATTTTCTCTATTGGCTTCCCTGCAATCATTAAGTTAATGTTAAGTTTTAGGAATTCAAAGTTGAAATAAAACTTGGAACGCTCTAAGTAAATTTGACTGTGTTGTTTTTGAAGGTATGATTCAACTGTTTTCCATGGTCCAGTGTTTAAAAAAAATTACCAAAATAAATCACAAGAAATCGTAATATCAAATCACAATACTTACAGAATTGCAATACCCACAGAATCGCAACACATATCGAATCGCCACCTAAGTATTGTGTTAGTATCGTATCGGGAGGTTCCTGCCTATTTCCATCCCTATTAACAATTATGATAAACATTTATAGTCATGATTCCGAGACCGAGCCATCGTGATTGTTAACGCATTTAACGCATGCGCAGAATGAGCTTCAAATATTCCTATTCAATCTGAGCTATTTGCCTCTCTAATGCAGTCAGACGTTAACTGCTATTCAAGCAAACAACATGCATAACTACAATGAACCTGAGGACCTTATGGATGAGAAGTTCGTGTTCCAAAAATTCAAAGATGGAACATTTAATAAAACGTAGTGGTTTCACCGCAACACAACCAGCCTAAAGTACCATCTTAACGCGAAGCATGCGTTGGTCGGTGAGGGGAGTTACAGTGGAATGTGCCAAACCAGAGCCATAGAAAACAGAGTTGCGACACGCTTTGATGTCGCCGCTAGGGCTGTCACGTGGTTCATGTAAGCCTCAATAGTTCCTAAGAAACCGCAAGCTGTCATTGACTTGTATGGTACAGTGAGCTATTGCATGGTAAATATCAAATCGTAAGCACACGTATACTGTATGTAACGTATTTTAGTGTGGTATGCTTTTGAGCTGTGGTTAAACATGGGAAGTACTGCAATTATTACTTGTGAATAATAATAATAATACATGTTTGGAGGGAAAAGTTCGTGTTAGCTTGGATAGGTTACTAACTTGTACTGTTATTGGACTCTAAGCACTCTCAGCACTTTTGTTAAATATCAGGTTTTCCAAAGTTTTATCTTTATTACCAAGTTTAGTTATTTTGAAAGGACATGTAGGAGACTAAAGGACATTACATGACATTACATTTTAGTTATTTTTGTAGGACATGCATCAGAACCATGGAGATTTTAATATGGAGACATGTATCAGATCTATCAAACAGCCACTCATTATGACTGAATATGTCAAAACAGTCGATAGAGCCAAATCTAATTCTACAAGCAACTATTCACAGTTGCAATTGATGTCGGAGCTGATGAACTGGAATAATAATATGGACTGGAATAGACCAATACACAAGCAAACAAGATCTTTTATTATAGTTCCTGTTGTGTCCTAACAAACACACACGCGGTACCAAATGAACAGAAGCTTGATTCACAGATGCTGGTTTCAGTGCGGTTTAATTGAGGAAATTACACCACAATTAGAGAAAGACAAAACCGGTAGTATTTCTGCAGAGCTGAGTCCGTGGGCTCATATTTAAAAACATGAACAGACACTCCCTCCTTCCTCATGAGTGGTTGAACTCCTCACCCAATTAAATGACCTCGTCTACTCTAACTCCATCCAATCAGAAGGCTGTCTAATGACCCTCCCCTTCTCACTCATCTTACACGTTTGCTGTGTGTGTGTGACTAAAACCCCTTGAACTAATTAAATGAATTGTTTATATTTCTTCTTACTTACTTACTTAATTGTTACAATCCATCATTCCATTCACACCGTTCTCATGCTTTTCATCTGTATTGATATAAGCCTGGCTCAGAGCAGGGAACAGAGAAGGGAAGGCCACACGCAGAGTAGCTATGTATGTATTAGATTTATTAAATTAATCAAACTGAACAGAAGTCAGTATTGGAGTTGGAAAATAAAAGTGTAAGCAATCAGTAAAATGCGGTGCAGTGAATAAGCAAACTAAATCCAAAATCGGTGCGGGACAGAGACAGAGCAGCGGCGGACCCCCTCCAGTCTTGTCTGAAGCACTTTATAAAGGCACAGACCCCAGATTAGCGCGACTCCAAGCACCTGCGCCCCGCTCACCTGTAGGAATCAGATGCAGAACACAGACAGGAGGAGGAACCAGGCAAAGCCGTAAAAAAAGTAAACAGGGTCAGGGAAAACGGTTAGATAACACAGCAGTTAGTGCTTAATCTATACTTGATATAACACATTGCCAGCATCATATCAATGGGTGATATAGGTGAGATAGACTGCTAGATAATGGCATGGGCTTGGGTCGACCAGCGCCAGGAGGAGGCCTGCTATTGGTGGACTGCCTGTGTGCACTGAGGAGGAGAGGAAGAGGAGTAACGAGAGGAGGAGGAGGGCGAGAGGAGAGGAGGAGGAAGAACAAGAAGAGACAGAGGATGAAGAGGTGATGGAGAGAGAGCAGGAGTAGTAGAGCGGAGAAGAGGAGACAGAGAGGGAGAAAGAAGAGAATGAAGATGAAGAGAAGGAAGAGAGGGAGACAAGAGGAGGAAGAACAGGTTTTTAGCTTTGGCTCTCTCTAGTAAACCCACTGATCAAAACACAGGCTAATTACTTCAGAAGAGCCACACTCTCTATACACTCTCTCATTACACACACACACACACACACACACACACACACACACACACACACACACACACACACACACACACACACACTGTGTAACACTGAACACGTGTCTGTCTAACACTGCAATACCCTCTTCAGACATACATTGAAAGTAGAGCATGGCAACCCGACCGAAGCCCGACGGGCCTGGTCGGAACCCGCCGGGCCGGGCTCGAGAAAAAAAATCATATCGGACTCGGGTCGGGCTCGATGCAAACATACAGCGTGAAAATTATATATATATATATATATTTTTTAAAGTAATTGAATAAGCATAAATGAAAATGTTGAGATTATTCGTCCTGGATCAAAATGCACAAATACATTGATTGTTCTTTTATGGCCAGAAATGGTAAGCCTATACGTAGCTGTATTCAAAATGCAAACAGAGCGGGAGTTACCATTGACAGCCTTAGTTTGGATGCCCACTTCGCCAGCCGATTCAGAACGGAATGGAAGCCGAGCCAACTTGCTGGGTAGACGAACTACATTGCTTTCTTAATAATATCCAAAATTATCAGTTGTCAGTGAAAATGGTGTATGCCTTCTTGGTTTTCTTGAAGGTAGAATATAATTATAAAATGACGACACTTAGTAGTCAAGGCATTCGCCAAAGGAACACATTCGCAGTAGCCTAGCCTATGGGCTAACAAGAAGATCATGGATAGCAGTAAGAAGATGCACACAGACGCTACGAAGTTGAACAATACAAGGTAGGGGCAGAGGTTTACTTAAATCATGCGTCAGCCGTGGCATCATTTTGATATCATGTCCTTCACATAGGTTCTTAATTGTTGTCACTTGTTAGTTATTAGTCTCTGTCTGGCTAACCGAAAGAAACAAAACACATTTTTCACGTAGGCTATGCAAACCTTTTTAGCTGGTGGTAGCCCAATTTATGACAGGGCTGCTGAAGTTATTTCTAACGTTGCAACTCACTAATATGTTCTCGAATTGACTGCTGGTCTTGCTGACATTGTACAGTAGCTGCCTGTCTTTGCATTTAGCTTTGGTTGGCATTCTTTCACATTTCACATGGTTCAATCCTTATGGTCTTTTACAAACCTCAGTCAGGCAAAGTACAACGTTGTCCCGGAAGAAAAACTTGCTTCCTTTTGCTCTGACAATGTTCCCCAACTCTGAGAAGTGTTTTTTCCAGCAGGGCAATGCTCCATGCCACACAGCCAGGCCAGTAAAGGTGTGGATGGAGTATCACCAGATCAGGACCCTGTCATGGCCAGCCCAATTTCGAGACCTGAATCCCATAAAAAAAACTCTGAAATGTGATCAAGAGGAAGATGGATGGTCACAAGCCATGAAAAGAAGCCGAGCTGCTTGAATTCTTGCGCCAGGAGTAGCATAAAGTCACCCAACGGCAATGTGAAAGACTGGTGGAGAGCATGTCAAGACACATGAAAGTTGTGATTTTAAATCAAGGTTATTCCACCAAATATTGATTTCTGAACTCTTCCTAAGTTAAAGCATTAGTATTGTGTAGTTTAAAAATGAATATGAGCTTGTTTTCTTTGCATTATTCAAGATCTGAAGACACTGCATCTTTTTTGCTATTTTGACCAATTGTCATTTTTCTGCAAATAAATGATCTAAATGACAATATTTTTATTTGAAATTTGGTAGGAATGTTGCCAGTAGGTTATAGAATAAAACAAAAATGTACATTTTACTTTAACACATACCAATAAATAGTAAAACCAGAGAAACTGATAATTTTGAAGTGGTCTCTTAATTTTTTCCGCGGCTGTATAAGTGCAGCAATATAGTGTTGCCAGGCTGGTGTGCTTTCAATTAGAGCGTGGCTCGGGACGGTTTTTTCTGTTCGAGCCCGGCCCTCAACCGACAGAAAAGTGCTCAAATCCGACCCGGCCCGTGATTAATTAACATATTTGTGTCCGCGCCCGATCGAAGCCAGAGACAAGTGCATGGGCAGCGTAAGCAAGATTATGAAGGTGGGCTCCATATTCAATACATGACGTGATAAATAGCCAGGATAGGGCGGTAGAAATAGGCAAAGAAGATTCACAGTAGTAGACACGCGCGCGCGGCGCACGTTATCAAACAAGAACATTGGTGACGGCGCACCATATTCAGTAACATTGGTGACAACGAACCATATCCATTATAAAACATAGGCCTACACATAAAATGCATCTTTTTTGCTATTTTGACCAATTGTCATTTTTCTGCAAATAAATGATCTAAATGACAATATTTTTATTTGAAATTTGGTAGGAATGTTGCCAGTAGGTTATAGAATAAAACTAAAATGTACATTTTACTTTAACACATACCAATAAATAGTAAAACCAGAGAAACTGATAATTTTGAAGTGGTCTCTTAATTTTTTCCGCGGCTGTAGTATTAGCAGCAGTGGTATTATTTTGGTAATGTTTTAAAACCTAACAATCAAAACAACTTTACATAATAATGTCACCTGACAACAAAAAGTTAACGGACTTATCACGTTTATTACCTCACGAAATGATCACGTTAATTACCTTACGTTAGCCTCCGTTACCAAGCTTTTTAGTTAGGTCCATAAATCCATTACATGTTTAACATCATCATCGACATTTCAGGCAAACCAAATGTAAAAATAACGATGTCTAAGAGTATACTACTGATAGCTAATGCTTAAAAATGTGAAAACCGTTTAAAATGCTGTTATTTCATCAACTTACCAGTAATTGTTCTTGACAAGCCGTTGAAATGAACGGGGCTCCGTCTCGTGTTGGGAACTATTGGTGTCTCCATAACCCGGAAGTGTCGTCCGCCATTTTTTACAACGGGAGTCAATGTAAGTGTCGCAACTCTGTTTTTTATGGCTCTGTGCCAAACCACCCACTGCATGAAATGTGGGATTTACGACAGTTGCCGACCCTGTGAATTGCCGTTGAAGCCCAAATGGTGTGAAAGGCCCCCCCTTCCCCTTGCCCAGCTGGCTGAGAGTTAATTTAATTGACCTGGATTGAAAACACCCCCCCCACCAGGGGAGGCACCCGGTCACTGCTTCACTGATTTCAAAAACTACCTGAGTCACAGGTTCGATCCCCATTAGTGGCAACCATGGCCCAAGTTGCTTAACGACTGTTAACGACTCTTAATGACTTATCAGAGTAAGCCTGACTGTATAATTACATGCCAGAAACGAATCTCAAGAACATTAAGGTGAAATAATAATATATAAGTTAGGAACATTACACATAGCCTAAGTTAAACTTTTAAACACATAGCCCAAAGCTCAAGCTTACACTGCATGAAATGTGGGATTTACGACAGTTTTCGACCCTGTGTATTGCCATAGAAGCCCACATTGGTGTGAAAGGCCCCCCCTTTCCCCTTGGCCAGGCCTAGGTTTTGTTATGTTAATTGAATTTACCTGGATTGAAACCCCCCCCCCCCCCCCCTTGCCCTCCCCTGGTAAAGGCAATGCTGTGAGCTATACAAATGCAAATAAGGCCAGCTTTTACCATCTTTTATAAGCTTGGTAATTAGTATGATTACAGTCAGAGAAAAGGAAGGGAACACAAGAAAATAATCTCATTTTTATATCTTTTGAAAATATTTACAAATTGTCATTAGCAAAGTTTACAGAACTCTGTGTCATCCTACAGGATTTAGCACTTAATACGCTAAATTTCAGCCAGTGTGCAGAGTGGCATGACAACAGTAACCTTTTCCCTTGTCTTGCTTAACTGCACAGTGGATGTGTGTACAACACATCTCCCAGCAATGCGTTCTTTAGGGAGGAACGATGCTGGGTGGGTGGTGTCTGCTCCCTGCAAACTCCAAACTTCTACTGGCTTTCCATAAAAATGTCTGTCAGGATGGGGATTAAGCCAAGAAACTTTAGCTAGAACATGTTTGCATGTAGTACTTTTTGTCATGACATTAACAACTAAGAACTGCTTTATAACAGCTGGTCTTGGTTCAGATAGACGCGGATCTCTTTGCTCTAGATCCTTCTATGGAGTAATTTACATTGAGATATGATACCCTTTTGCAGTCAACCTCAATTATACAGTTGTTAGGGTACATCTGGCGATACATTGTTCGCAAAGCACATCTGTCATGCTCATCCAAGATAATCTTATGGAATGGAGAGATTGGCAGCACGTTACAGTTTTCTAAGACACGTTACAGTTTTCTGAACACAATATTAGTTTGTTTAATCAAAAGCTACATTGAATTGAGTAAATCCTTACATTTTAATCTAGTGCAATTAACTTTTACCCAGCACCACTTTTTACAGTGTAATTGAGTGTTGGCACTTTAGAAAAGAATGACACACAAGTGATTATGTACTGTAAATGATGTGTATAAATACCAATGTCTGTTTTAAAGATAGCTTCACTAATATACTCAAAATCATACATTGTATATTCTTCATGCAGCTTTGTCCCCAGCAATTTAGACCTCCATAAAAAGATTATAATTCCATATTTTTCCCAAGCTTATGTGTCAGGTACTTTAGATGTATTTGTTGACTAATAGCCATCGTCCAAACACACGCGTCGTGGGCGCACGAACGGTCTCGCGAGAGACAAATGAGATCACTCCCGCCAACAATTTCAACCTGAACCGCGGAATTTAAACTGCTGCCAGAATACCAATGCCAAGACGTCTCCAGTTCCCCACTCCAGTTCCCTCTCAAAGGGAATCTCCTACCGCCGCATCACAGCTGCAGCTGTCCAGAGCCGCCCAGGAAACGAAGGGCGCAGAATCCAAAAATCGCTGTAAGTCTATTTATTTTTAGGTGATTTCTTCTTACAGATATACAAGGCCTCAGACTTTGCCCGCAAGCAATGTAAATTATTCAGGGAAATCATTGTGAAACGTGCCAGACTCTCCATGCCTGTTGCTTAGCCTAACTCTGAAAATGTGTATTGTAGGCTACTACTACAGGAAACTGAGGCGCTTACACAACAGAGAGGATAACGCCATGCAATATGACCCAATACAAGGGTGAGATTTAAAGACAAATACTGGATCTGTTCAGCTAAAGTCGGTGTATCATTCTCTCTCATTCAACTAAACTATTGACATTTTGTTTTTCACAGATTGAGCTCACCGCATAACACGGCAGTCACAACAGATTTGGTGGTTGCCCTGTCCCAGTGTCCGGACATGAGCGGTGTGGACCGTGGAATTATTTTAAGTAACTGACCTTATATATTACTTTTGTTTTCAGTTTGTTGTTATCTGTGGCATCTGAGGTAGCACAACGATGTTATCTGTTATTTAACTTTTAACTTAATTCTAACGTTTAACTTAATTCTTTATTTTCCAGCGGCTTGTAAGACGTATTACGAGACTGTCCGGAGCCAGCCAAGCCTTGCTGGTACAGCCAGCCAAGCCTTGCTGTCCAGGCAGCGGCCACAAAATCTGCAGCCCCTCTTCGCCAGAGAAGAAAGAGGGTAAGATTGATAAGGATTAGACCAGCTGTAGGCTACAGTAAACTTCACATAAGTCCACAAAACAATTCCCACTTAAACTAACTATAACTAGATCAGAAGCTCCAGTAACAGAAGAGAAATACCCCAGGAGGGGGGAATGATATGATAAACCAGTGACTTCTTCGCACCGACGAGCGGAAATCTGTACCAGCACGGTCGCTCAGCGGCTAATGCGAGGGCAAACAAAACACGAGTCTAACTCGGACAGTGTAAACCAAAACGTGACAAAGACACAACGAAGCATAAACGGGAAGAGAACAAGCGAAGAAAGGAATCCTTACGGTTAGCAAGAAGTTTGGCAACCTGTGATGTGCGATACCAGAATTGGTCGACAACAATGATGATACATGTGTAGCCCTCTGAGGCAGGCAGGTCCGTGATGTAGTCGATGCCTAGGTGTGACCATGGTCTCTCGAGAATGAGCAGCGGTTGCAGCTTCCCTGCGGGTAGCTGTCGGGGAGTCTTCGCCATGGCACAGGCTGAGCAACCAGCCACGAACCTACGAACGGACTCGGCCATGCCACGCCACCAGAACCGATCCTGGAGGAGCGAGAGGGTCACATTGACCCTGGATGACCTGTGCCCAGTGAGGTGTGTGCTGATTCCATAACCTGCTCTTGCAGGGACGCAGGAAGATACGTCTTTCCGGCGGGGGTGCCCGGCGGAGCAGGGTCTTGCTGCTGCGCTTGGCTAATCTCCTCCTCCAGGTTCCACTGGATGGGGGCGACGATCAGGACCTCGGGCTCCTCCGTGCTCACCTCGCTCTTGTGAAGTCATGACAATGCGTCTGCCTGAATGTTCTTCGACCCGGGGCGGTAGGAGAGAGAGAAGTCGAAACGAGTGAAGAAGAGAGCCCACCTGGCCTGCCTGGGGTTCAGGCTGCGGGCCTCTCGGATGTACTCAAGGTTCTTGTGGTCGGTGAGCACGGTGAAGGGGAAACGAGCCCCCTCGAGCCAGTGTCGCCATTCCTCCAGGGCGAGCTTCACTGCCAGGAGTTCTCGATTCCCCACGTCGTAACGGCTTCCGGGTTCCCGGCTTCCGGGTTCCAGGGTAAGGACCTCGGCTAGCCCCGTAGTAGAGTGGTTAGGGGCGCGGTGATCTGGCTGTAACCTCGGATGAAGCGTCTGTAGAAGTTCGCAAAGCCGAGGAAGCGCTGCAGCTTCTTCACCGTCTTGGGTTGGGGCCAGGTCTTGACTGCGCTTACCTTCCCCTCGTCCATGCTGATGCTGGCTGGGCTGATGTAGTAGCCCAGGAACTTCAGCCGGTCCAGGTGGAACTCACACTTCTCCCGCTTGGCGAAGAGGTGGTGTTCACAAAGCTTCTGGAGAACCTGGGAGACATGCTGGACGTGTTCCCTCTCGTTCCGGGAGTAGACCAAGATGTCGTCGATGTAGACGATTACGAAATGGTTCAGGTACTCCAGGAACACGTTGTCCATGATGCTTTGGAATACGGAGGGGGCGTTGGCCAAACCGAAAGGCATCACGCAGTACTCGTAGTGGCCACTAGGGGTGATGAAGGCTGTCTTCCACTCGTCTCCCTCGCGTATTCGGATGAGGTTGTAGGCGCTGCGAAGGTCCAGCTTCGTGAACACCTGAGCCCCCTGCAGCTGCTCCAATGCGGACGGGACAAGAGGAAGGGGGTAGCGGTTCTTGACGGTAATGGCATTGAGGGCTCGGTAGTCGATGCAGGGCCGAAGTCCTCCCTCCCTCTTCTTCACGAAGAAGAAACTGGAAGCCGCCGGGGATGTGGATGGTCGGATATAACCCTGCTGAAGCGCCTCCTGGATGTAATCCTCCATGGCCTTCCTCTCCGGAAGGGCGAGAGGGTAAACCCTTCCTCGCGGCACACACCCACCAGGCAACAGGTCGATGCAGCCATCCTCCGGGCGATGAGGAGGCAGGCGGGATGCCCGCTGGGGACAGAAAACATCAGAGAAGGATGCGTACGGAGAGGGAAGCTGATGACTGACCTGTTTGGTGGTGCTCTCCACCGTGGTGGCATGCAGGGCCAGACGTGCAGGGTTGGAAACGGACCGGTAACCCCGGGGTGACACCGTGGTGGGTCGTGAGACGACGGTGAAGCAGCGGTGGAAGCACTCAACGCCCCACTCTTTCACCTCTCCGGTCTCCCAGTTCAGCGCGGGCGAATGTTTGAGAAGCCACGGCCGTCCGAGGATGAGGTCGGCCGTTGACTCCTCCAAAACGAGAAATTGAATCTCCTCCTTATGGAGGACGCCGATCTGGAGCTGTACCGGAGAGGTGATCTGCCGCACCTGCCACTGTCATAAAGACCCTGAAATGAAGTTGCCAGCAGACCCTGTATCAATCAGGGCTTGGGCTGTGAGGGAAGTAGAAGCAGAGGTTAGTAACACTGGGGAACATAAGGGGTTACACACTTCTATCTGTGGTGGTCGTGAACTCACCCCGGATCGTGTGGGACGGGTTGAACACTCCGTCACCACGTGACCCCCCTACCCCCACAGTACAGGCACAAGCCCTGCGAGCGGCGGCGAGCTCTTTCCTCCGGGGAAAGTCTTAGTGTGTTGATATGCATGGGCTCCTCCTCGCCGCTGTCTCTACCCCTGGTGGGCGGCCAAGCGCGAAGAGAGGAGGGAACGGGCGGCGGGTTCTGGAGGCACTGCTGTCGCCGATTCGACCCTTGAATGGCAAGCAAAATGAATCTCTCCAGGCCGATCGTGTCATCGTAGCCCGCCAGCTGGAGCCGTAGTTCAGGTTCGATCCCCTGGCGGAAGACGGTGATCAAGGCAGGCTCGTTCCAGCCACTCTCACTGGCCAACGTGCGGAACTGCTGCGTGTACTCCTGGAAAGACATCCTAGAGCCCTGCCGCAAGTGAAGCAGTTGGACCTGTGAAGAGGAGTCCCCTTCAGGGTGGTGGATGAAGGCGTCGTACGACCCCATGGCGGGTCCCTCCTGGTGCGACACCGTCTCTGCCCAGCGAAGCACCCGGCCCTGGAGAAGGGAAATGATGAAGGCGATCCTCGCCCGGTCTGACGGGTAGCGATGAGCCTCCAATCGCGAGGATCAGTCTGCACTGGAAGAGGAAGCCCCGACAGGCAGATGTTACTCCGGTGAATGGAGGGGGTCTGACCGCCGACCCACCCCGTGGGAAGGAACCGGCCTCGGAACTGGCTGAACCCATCCGACTCTTGGTCTGGTATTCTGTCACTGAACTTTAACATGACAACTGCAAGTTTTCGTGAATGACTGTTTATTTCGCGAATGGATTGACAGCGCAAATCAGGGATAATGAACGGCAGTACAGGGCACGTTCGCTCCACAGGGATAGTCCAGCCCAGGAGGGGCGCAGGCTCGTAGCGCTGCTGACAACAAAGTAGCGGGTTCACAAAAACACGTAAAACAAAACAAAGAGCCAAGCTCTGAAAGAAAAGATCGTAACTAACAAAACCAGGAGGGCAAACAAAACACGAGACTAACTCGGACAGTGTAAACCAAAATGTGACGAAGACACAACGAAGCATAAACGGGAAGAGAACAAGCGAAGATAGGAATCCTTACGGTTAGCAAGAAGTTTGGCAACCTGTGATGTGCGATACCAGACACCGAGTGTGAGGTGAGTGGAGTATAAGAAGGGACTGTGACAGGTGTATGTGATTAGTCCTCTTGAATGCTTAATGCGATGCAGGTGAGTGAGAGTGCAGGTGTGAGTGATCAGTACACCGGTGAGCATGAGCGCGGAGGTGGGCGTGGCTGGTGCAGGTCCGGGCTCTGATGTGACAGTATAATTACATGCCAAAAGTGAATCTCATGAACATTACAGAGAGGAAGCTCCGGAATATGAGTGAAACAGCCTCGAAAGCAAATTGTGATCCTCCAACTCTGAAAACGAAAGGCAGATCAAGAATTGTGATAGCCCAGGACCAAAACCCTAAAGACAGAATATCAATTAAAGTATTATCAAGTAAATTATTAATTTCGTTTTTATGGGGCAATAGCTGTAAATGGGAGGGGATACGTTTTTGTCAGTTGAAAGCTGACCAATAAACAGCCTCTTATTCCGTCTCATCACAAGACGTTTAAATTCAAATCCTTGTCGCTTTCAACCAATGGCTGCAGCAGGGGGTGTGAGGCTAGACTGCTGACAGTCAATATGCTAATAAGAGCCTTTCGCACCTCTGTCATCGGGAGATGAGAATGCTAAACACATCGTCCACCTCCCCTCGCCCATTCCTTCCCGAGAATTTCTGTTCATATGCCGCAGACGAATATTTCGGCGTGAATGACCGCGATCGACGGCTGTATCACAGCGTGTACAGGCCCGGTAATCTTAGTTTTCGTGCAGTGACCCTCACTGAGCAACGTCGGCCCCTCAGTAAGTCTGCTTGCGACAAGCTGTCAAGCACAGTTGCAGAATGGATTGCAAAAAGGTGTCGACCAATTAATATTGTTGAGGATGAGGGGTTCACCGAAGTTTTGCGAGTGGCAACGGGAACCGTTGTTTGTTTATACAACAGGTATGTTGCTCCAATGCCAAAATGTGTGTGTTATGTGTGCATTGTTGTTTTAATTGAAGTCACTGGTTTGCTTTTGTGTGATTAATGTGTTGTTGTATATAGCCAAACAGAACAGATATGCCTGTCAGCGTTACTCCGTATGTCAACCGTTGTTTGTTTATACAACAGAATAAAGTTGGAAAGCTGCAAATCCGTATCCATCCCTGACTGCAATAGAGCTGTTACGCCGTCCCTGACTGCAATAGAACCGTCACACTGTTACACCGCAAAGACGCACAATCATAACCAAAATCCACAAGCTGTATGAAGTTGAAAAGATCAAAAAGGAAAATAAATTGGCTGCGGTGGAACATGTGGCGCTGACAGGGGATCACTGGACCTCTGTGAGTAATGATAATTACCTGGGTGGAAACCCCCAGACCTTTATCCCATTGAGAACTTGTGGTCAATCCTCAAGAGGCGGGTGGACAAACAAAAAAATATATTTCTGACAAACTCCAAGCATTGATTATGCAAGAATGGGCCGCCATCAGTCAGGATGTGGCCCAGAAGTTAATTGACAGCATGCCAGGGCGGATTGCAGAGGTCTTGAAAAAGAAGGGTCAAAACTGCACATATTGACTTTTTGCATTAACTTCATGTAATTGCCAATAAAAGCCAGTGACACTTATTAAATATTTTTAATTATACTTCAGCCTTCCATAGTAACATCTGACAAAAATATCTAAAGACACTGAAGCAGCAAACTTTGTGAAAATGCATATTTGTGTCATTCTCAAAACTTTTGGCCACGACTGTACATGTATATATACACTAAACATATCTTTTAAAACAACTAGAGCTCAAAATTACATAATCACTTCCGGTTTCTGTGCCTCACCAGCTACGAACCTCATGGCACGTCACTGACTGAAGGTATGTAACTGAAATTCTGGGTGGGGAGGCCTATGTCTCCTGCTTTCTCTCTCTTCACTAGCTTGCAAATATCTAGCCACTCCTTCATCAACGGTTCCATGTGAAAGACTGTTCTCGCAGGGCACATTGTGCAAAAGAAGCGGTCAGCTTTACTTCCAGAAAATGTGAACAAGTTAGTTTGCCTCACCAGCTGGCTAAAGGAAGATTAGCTAGGAGGGCCTTTAGAGAAACATTTTCTGTTTAAAAATTCTGTTTAGTGTAAATATTAATGTTCCATATAGAAGAGAACCACTAAATAACTGCTGAGTTGCAGCACCATTGTTTTATGTTTTTTTTTTTTTATAAATATATAATGTAAATATCCGTCTTTTGTCATAAATCTTTATGTTCTCACAAAAATATACAGAGAATATCGGTAATATGTGATTAATCATGATTAATCCACAGAAACCTGTGATTCATTTGATTAAAATGTTTAATCATTTCACAGCCCTAGTCCTTACATAAATAAAAGCACTATATGAACACTGCAAATGGCAGTGAAAATATAAATTAGCACTAAACTCAGTCGCGTGGATATAGCCATAGTGGAATAGAATAAACACATCTACATTCTGCAACAGTACCTCCACCTCTGCACCAGTAAAATTAGGTCTGGGTTTACCGATGCTTGCTTTCCGCTTTGACAAGATTTTGATCAGTCTGAAGTTGCTTTCATGTTGCCTGTCTAGTGTGCACACATTGCAATTGCATGCCCTTATAAGGAGCTGGCGGGGCGTTTCTGTATGCAAGTTCAGGTGCATGAGAAAGCGCGTTCAATTCAAGAATCAGTGCACAGCTAAAAAAACTTTTGAACACATTTCCAGGCGTTTGTGAATCAGGCTTCTTTTTTTAAGGTTGGTCTTTCGAAGTTGGTAAGAAGATATTTAAGAAGACACAAAATTGTCGAGAATGAGGTCCATTGTTTCCTCACAACTTAGTGTTTTCAATTATTGAACTACATCAAATCGCATCGCATCGATATGTATCGAAGCGCAGGCAATCGTTTTTTTATCAACGTTTATCTTTTCTTGTATCGTATCGTGCCCATGTATCGATCATCTTTTTCATGAGAGATTCACACCCCTAATAGACATACATACATGTATATGTGTCTATTGAAACGGTGGGACAATGGCAAATGCTGACGAAAGGTTGATATTAGCGGTATTAAATGACAATGAATTATATAATTAAAGGTCACCCCACTATTCAAATACTAATCGGCGAACACATGGTTGCGCACGCAGCCCTGCTCCACAGGCACACCAGGCTGTTTGGCTCGGTGTGCTTTGCCAAGGTGTTTTTGAAGTGTCTGCGCATGTAGCAACGCGTCTCGTGTGATTGCGCCCTTTATATGCACTTTCAAATGTAATAAGTGCTTTGAAGAAAAGAAAAACTGAAGTATTTTTCTTTTTCACCTATGCAATTCGATTTCATAACCACTGTCCAACCAAAACAGAAAGGGTGAACTTACAGCTTTTAATGTCTGAGCCACTGAATTACAGAATAATTGCTTGTGTCTTTGCCTCACCTCACTTGAAAAAAAACAGCCTTGGAATGATGCCTTCAAGCATGGCCATCTTCGGATTGTACTTAACAACACCACTGAAACAATCTCACAGAGAAATTCATTTGGTGGATTATATTGGCAAATGGAGCAGGCTGATATACGCAGACACATTTCACAGGCTCAGCCCATTCTCCCTGTTTTCTTCATATTATTTGTCTGTGCCTGTTATACCCTGTTCTCATTATGTCCCTTTAGGCCAGTTTGGAACGCGTCTACTCTGATGACTATTCGATCACTCACTCATCAGGATAGCTGTAATTCATTCAAGACTCATTTAAGTATATCCTTGCCAATTGGTAAGCACAACTCAGTTTATTAAACCTCTTTGTCACAAAACATGTGTTAATTTCGGTCCTGCCTCCTAGCTATGTTTTATTTATTTTGTAATGTATTCAGTGGCGTAACAAAGTTATGACAGGCCCAGGTGCAGGCTATTATGACTGGCCCTAGTCAGTGGTGTAAGGCACTGGTTCCCAGACATTTTACAGTCCCGTACCCCCTTTTTTCATGTTTGTAACCGCCGCCACGCCCCCTCCCCCCATGTACATATTCCGCCTTCAGACTATTTAGATTGACATGAATGTCTATGGCGCACGACTACGGACCCCCAAGACCCACGAGCCCAGGTGCAACCGCACCTGCTGCACCCCCTATAGTTACGCCCCTGCATTTATTCCTCTGTTCCTGTTTTGTGTTTGTAAACTCATGTCTCCCCTCGTTTTAGACACCTCACTCCCTGCCCTTGTGTGCCCTTTGGCGATATTCTGCCCCGCCTTGATTTTTTGAACCTAGTGTATTTAGTTTGTGTGTTCCTGTGCCTCCAGACCCCTGTTTCTGAGTTGTGCTATTGAGTCCTATTGTCTGTCACTGTTCCGGTCGCTACAACATGGGGTGTTGTAAGGACAGTCAAATGTTACCAATGACAGAAAACACCAAGCTGAAACCTTTATACATGTCTGAAATGTATGGGTCAGTAGAAAAGCGAAACACAATTAATTTGACTCCACTAATTACTAAATTAACTACAATATTACAGAAAATGAAATGCAGCAATTGGTAAAGAGAATAATACTAAGTGTAAGAAGCCAAGGAATAACAATATAGGGCATTTCAGGGCATTTCATTTCATTTAATATCCACACACACATCTGCTCAGACAAGGCTTTTCCTACTGCCCTGAAATCAGGGCGAAGATGAGTCAAATATACAGACTCTTCTCTCCCTAAGTTGGAGCCAATGGGAATGTGGTTGTACAGGCAGAGAGGTTGTAATTGTATACAGGGACGGTTTTAGGCACGGGCGAACAACACCTAGACAATTAAATCATTAAATGTCACTTTCATTCCTTTCTGTTGTGAATCATATTTCTTCCCTTAAGACTCAGGAGACAGGAATGAACTTCATAATATACTCCACGAAGGGATGGTACAAATAGTATTTACTCTATGGCATAAGCCATATCCTCAGTCCTGTTTGGAGTATGTCGTGACCTTCGCAGATCATTCCCGGGTTGAGGAGGGAGAGGAGGAGGGGACCATCGATATAATGGCACACTGTAATCAGCCAAGAATTAGGAACATAGATGTAGTCTATCTAAACGCTAGTTAATAATGATGTTGTATCCCATCAAACCACCACATGCACATGCACATGCACAGGCACACGCACACACACACACACACACACACACACACACACACACACACACACACACACACACACACACTTTACCCAGACAGCACTAGTCTTTGGCATATGCTGCATACACTGGTGAAATCGGTCAGTTAAAGCGAAAGACACACCAAACCGACATCAAAGAACTTGCGGCGACGAAGGCTGACGGTTGCGACTCAGGTCACCTCATGTGCCTCAGGTCATCTATGCCAAAAGGTTGCACACAGCACCGTACTTGCACTTACGTTCTGTGTTTCAGTGCAAAGGCGAGTGACTTCTCTCCTTGGGTAAACGGAAATGTGACAGACTGTGAGCATTTTGCATTTACGAAGAGACACCGTGAACACTCTAAACTGACATAGCACTGATATGCTTTTGAGATGTTCTGTATCATGTCTTGTTAACCGGTCATGTTCTTGTTTAATCTACTTTTCAACATGGATGCTACTTTCGAAACCATGTAAATTATTAACAAAATGTTTTCAAACATGACATTTCTACAATACTTCTTCCTCATACTCGTATGTACATATTAACTGAATGCTGGCGTCGCAGAATTCTACTCTCAAAGACTGATTTCAGTTATACACAAAACAAGTAAATCTATAAGGAACCCTAAAGGCCATTTTTATTGTAAATCTTTTTTTAAA
Source organism: Sprattus sprattus (assembly GCF_963457725.1). Lineage (NCBI taxonomy): Eukaryota > Metazoa > Chordata > Actinopteri > Clupeiformes > Clupeidae > Sprattus > Sprattus sprattus. The sequence continues at coordinate 39,703,867 of NC_137921.1, read as the reverse complement.
CTCTTTTGAGGTTAGATTACAATGTTTGCAGTTCTCCGATCTGGTGTGGTCCGGTCTTCTTTTCAACACTAAAGCCATTTTACCAAGTATTTGAACTGAATATGCAGTAAATTATTATTTTTTACACATAATGATTGGAATGAGAATGCATTCACACATTGGAGGTGGAAGGGGGGTAACCAGACGATCCGCACAAACCAAAAAAAAAAACCTCAAAAGGCTTCACATGTATTCACCCAGTAGCCCAGGCATGTAAAGGGTGATATATGCTCCGTTTTAGACGCAACACGTAAGCACGTAAAATACACAAGAGCCCCTTGCGCAGTAAAATACCCCCCCTTACGTGCTTAAGTGCGTCGCCCAAAATTTCGGACTATCCGACAAAGACACTCCGGCCTCACGCAGCTCGCAAAGACGGTGATTGGCCGGCTAACCACAGCCTTTCACAGAGTCTCACGTTTCCCGTTTCATAGCATACTACAGTCTTTTTTTTTTTAATCATGAATACCCTGCAGACCGTCTCACAAGCCTTTTCTTGTGGATTATGAACAAACATAACAGAAGAGGTCCAAAGACATGAACTCCTTTACCAACCCTCTTTGAACACTTATAAGGACGCTCAAATGACCGCGAAATTTATGGAGAGAATATCCCATTCTCACCCGCGATTGTTTGGAGAGAATGTGCTAATTCACCGAACAAATACTTTCATATTCAATTTCCACCACTTGTGAGTCATGGTGATATCATTCATTGAGTTCATATTGACGTGAATCAATCAATTGCACCCGCGAGTTTGATAGAATGAGCCCAGTCTGCTCATTTACAAAAGCTACCATTAACGAGGATTACGGCCAACACCATTGTATTTACAAGCACTGACAACATACACACGATTCTGTCGCCGTTAACCTCTTATCTTTGAATAATGTAACTCATAAACACATCGTTTTGGCCATCATTAAAGATGTGTCAATAAACAAACTTTTGCATCATGTGATCTGTCTTTTTCGCCACTGGTACTGAATTGCCAACCTTTGTATTTTGTGTAACACATGTATTCATAACATCAAGCCTTTCGCCCACTACACTTTCATGCTCCGGTAAGTTTTTTTCCTTTGTCCTGCTGCAATAAATACGCTTACTTCACTCAAAATAAAACCTACAGTTCTGGCGTTGATTTGCTTTGCAACACGCACAATCTGTAGGGAACCTACTGGATCCTTAAGGAACCGTAAATCAAAACTTGTCTAAAACAAGTACCTTGGGTAAATTACGTGCTTACGCGTTGCGTCTAAAACTGAGCATATATCAAGCTTAAGTTACCCAATAATGACCTGAGGCCACAACGTTGACTCAGTCTTACAGAGGATTCATTAAATCTGAGCGATAAATTGAAACTTCCCAAACATAATTGTAAGCTTGCAACCGTGCAGGTTGATTGCCTGACCCTTTGATACACAACAATACCAAATCTATTCGTACACAAGTTTGATTTTTATTCGTCAGTCTAAAACAGTTAGCAGTTATCCCATAAAATCTGATCAGGAAAAATCAATACAGGAAACAAACAATTCATCAATGTATCGCTAAAACAAGGTGATTGGACTCGGCACTGACCGTGACATGAATAATTCATACAAATCTGCAGAGTATGCTGAAGTCAATCTAAAATAACCATGTGATAACATTAAAGGCTTGTGATGGAAATCACACTGTGCAAGCAGTGGTTAACACTGGGATCCTTTTGTGCAAAATACAACCATCAAAACACGGCAATTGGCATGTGCAAAATACAAAATCTCACTCTATTGTGCAAACATGCAAACAACTCTACACATCAACCGTACGTGCTAAAAACAACACAAGCAGCTAGAGACTAAGAGAGTCAATAGTTAAGATCACAACAGATATTATCACATGGGAACAAAGATCAATAGGATTATTAGGTTACAGATAACTATACTGCGGGCAGCCAGTGAAAAGTTTAAAAGGACACGTTATCACCTACATTGATCGCCACTCGCTACCCTACCGGAGAGACAGGCTCAAAGGCAAATCACAGTTCAGTACTTTAGCCCAACCCACGGTCTAGCCAACCGGAATCCAGGGAGGGTGTTCGAGTGACGAAAGGTGTCAGCAGCTCCGCCCAGTCTGGGGAACGAGGAAGTAAAAAATCAGTATCGACAATATACCCGATCCCAGCCCATTCACTCGGTAGTAGTTTGGTGTGTCTACTTTCCTTTGCACAAGGAAGTAGCGTGCGTGGATAAACTCTCGGGTCACTGCTGACTGCGCCTGCTTCCTCCGGAGCTAGAGAGGTGCAGGAAGAGTACAATCAAAGGCGAGAATGGGGCAGTCACAATTAGGTTCATTCACACAAGCATAAGGCAATAGCGGGGCTACTTTCCTTAATGGCGTGCGGTTCAGTGCGTTGAACGAGTCTCGTGGCTGATCGCTCAGGGGTCTGAGAAGAGTGGCTCAGTCCGGGTCTCGTCTCCGCACGCAGTCTGTCGTCGTCCGTAGCCAGGTGCAAGCCCCGAAAGGAGATCTCAGTTAGCCATTATGTGGTGGTCCAGCCAATCCCGTACGTTGTTAATCAGCCTGCATATACGGAACACCTGTGGAGGAACGTCGCACAAGCACACACAAACAAATGCACAGATAGGGCTAGGTTGTACCGCCCCCAAACATATGAATGAGACATTTGCCCCGTTACATAAGCTTTCATGTTTCTCAGTTTCCCAGGTCTTCCAAGTTCTTTCTAATGCCCACTTATCATGTATTTCTTGGACAGAAGTCTGCATACTTCAGGTGAGAAATTTCTGTTTTGTATGCATATTATAAATGGGCATAATGCTGTTGAAACTCGATATCTATACATTCAGTCAAATGAGTCTTATACCCTCCGACTTCCACCCCACAAATACACACACCCTCTGTGTCCTATACCAAGTTTTGTAAGCTGGGTGTTTTTTTTACCAGTTTTTTTCTGGCCAACCATGGCATAATGCTGTTGAAACTCGATATCTATACATTCAGTCAAATGAGTCTTATACCCTCCGACTTCCACCCCACAAATACACACACCCTCTGTGTCCTATACCAAGTTTTGTAAGCTGGGTGTTTTTTTTACCAGTTTTTTTCTGGCCAACCATGGTAAGGGGAGGAGCCAATAGAGTTTACAGCACCAAGAGAGAGTCTAAAGGAGGGAGTTAAACAGACAACAAGACAGAAGGATAGAATTGGGAGGAAAGAAGAGCTTTAGCAGTATTGCACTTCCGAGGACTCAGTGCTCCGGAGATAAACTGAAAGAGGAAAGAGCAGCAGATTATATAAATGCAGAGCAAGAGAGAGAGAGAGAGAGAGAGCACTGGGCTGAAAACAGAAATCTCTCCCATCTGCCACTGGTCTAGCCTTTGTGCTGGGTACATTGGGATGGCCTTCAGGAGACTGCTGTTACTGACTGGACTGACTCTAGTGGTGAGTAGCCGTAGCCAATTATGGACTAACTGGTAGGTTCTGAGTTGTACTTGCTGAGCAGGGACTGATGGATTTGAGGGTCTGACAAGATATTTCTTCCTACCAGGCATTTTTTTTCAGTTAGAGCATTTCACTTGCTTCAAGCGCTTCAGTCCTTATCTCAATAAGGTATTATAACTTGCTACTGAGATTTTATTACTGGTTCTGGGCAAGTTAAAGTAACACTATGCAACAATTTGACACTTTTTGAGGCATGGTTTTATAGGCAACTAGGTTTGGTACCATCCTCAAATTCATTTTGATAGCATATGCTCATGTGAAGGACAGATGCACCTGTGTCTGTCCCACTAACCTTCCAGGATATGCACAATGTAGTTCTGTGTTTCCTGGCTAACAGGAAAAAAAGGAAGAAAACTGTTCCTTTTAAGTAGTTAGCTTGCTAGTTACGGAACAGAACTCCTTATTGCTGCTTTTATTCTAGTATTCACCACTGACAACTGACAAGAACAAAACTGCTTTGTCAAAGTCAGAATCAAAACAAATGTCCTGGTATTTAGTCTGGCCGCACTAATTTAAAGACATATTTGGGTTCTTTTTTTTTAATCTTGGGAAGTCAAATTTTCCTGTTATAAATAATAATTTTCCTGTTATATAAAAATGTACCTGAAACACTTCCAGTGAAGAGCTCGATATGTTTTGCTTCCAAGTTAAGAAGCTGCCATAACAATGAGTGATATATGTCTATTTCTAGATTTATGTATCTTTTACTAGCTCTTGGGGTCATCAACCTCTTTCTACAAGTTTATATGTAGATGGTATGGACACATACAATCTAATACTTTCAAGTAACTTTTATCCCTAGCTTTCGCCATTCAAATTTCTATTTGACATTCAGTTTAATTCATTGTTCTGGCTGGGGAATTAAGAAGTGACAAAATATGAGAAATATCCAAAAAAACGCAATCTTTGTGTGTAGCCATACCTGTGCCCGATATGTTAGATCCTTTATGGGTTTTTTTCTTGATCATTGTCTTGGTCATTGTGACTCCTTTTGACTTGCTTATTCCTGGCAATTGATAATTGCTTATCTGGTGGTGGTTCCTACATTCGCTTACAGTAGGGGTCTTCAACCTTTTTCAGCCCAAGGACCCCTTGGCTGAGAGAGACACTGAGCAGGGACCCCCACCCCCGCTGCCCCAAATTTGGGCCTGATATTCATTTATTTGATTTGGAACTAAGTGTCAGTCACACACACACTCACACACACACACACACACACACACACACACACACACACACACACACACACACACACACACACACACACACACACACACACACACACACACACACACACACACACACACACACACACACACACACTCCCCTACACATGTTTGAACAGAATTACACATCATCTGTGACACACAACTACTTTCAATTTATTCTGTTCATTATTGACATTTGTTCTCCCTTACAGTTAGCCATCACTCTGTATTAAATCAGGAAGGGACAAATAATTGAGTAGCTTGAGAAGCTTTAGTATGGATGAAATATCTCATACCTAGTGAGAGATCTGACGTTCGAGAATTCATCACTCATGTCTTTGGCAACAACATTCTCCCTATGAAGCAAGCGTGCAGCGCGTCCTACATGATTCTTGCACCGTCTGTGCGCATCGCAACACATTTTGGCCAGGCTATAACATGTTCACTTTGACCATCTCTGAACTTGTTTTAATCCCAGGCAGCTGTTCACAGAATAAAATGTCCTCCGGCATCTCATTTGGGTCGACAAATCACAAAAAACCCTAAAAGCTGAGCGTCGTTTGACACATCAGTGGATTCATCTAATTGTAGTGCAAAATAATCAGCCTCCGGGAGTTTTGCGACTAGTAGTACCCTCACATCAGCTGCCAATTCATCAATAGGGCGGGCATTGGGATGCTTTTCAGTTTTTTTACGCACTCATTCTTCCCAAACATTGTTTTGCACATATCACTGGTTGTTGGCAATATTAAACTTTTGCGCAATTATGTATGGCTTTTTAGTCTAAGTGGCTTTTAAAGCTAGCTCGCACACTTTGGCATCAAGGTCTGCTTGCCCTCAAAGATTTTAAGCGGGAAACATTAAGGGCCCTATCTTGCCGATCAGAAACGCAAGTAGGACGGCGCCAAGCGCAAGTAGCTGTGTGGGCGGCTCTATGGCGCAGTTGCTATTTTAACGGCGGAAAAAACACACTTGCGTCCAGCGCAAGTGTCAAAAGGGTTGGTCCAAAGGAGGTTACTCAGCCATAGGTGTGGTTTGGGCGTAATATGCAATAAACCAATCCGAGCGTCATTTCACATTCCCTTTAAGAGCGAGGAGCGCATAGTCCATAGCGGCTTGTTATTTTGATGGCGGAATTACCTGGTGGAAGACCGGAAAAGTTCACAGCCGAGGAGACCGACGTGAGATTTACACCATTTTTTTGGCAAGCCATATATAATTACAAGGAAAATAAAGTATTTACCACTTGAGGAAATCATTGTGATATCCATATCCAAGATATTTTAAAAATAGGCATACATCTAGCGTAGCCTACACATTGACCCAAATGATTCAGGTTAAGGGCGCATGTGCTTGCCCGCACAGTATAGGACCTATAGGCTACACTTTACTTCTGTCGTCTTCACGAGAGATTTACACCAATTGTTTGGCAAGCCATATATAATTACAAGGAAAATAAAGTATTTACCACATGAGGAAATCATTGTGATATCCGTATCCAAGACATTTTAAAACTAGGCATACATCTAGCGTACACAACTGACCCAAATGATTCAGGTTAATTGAAGCTGCGTGACATTTGATTTATTGTATGGCTTTGTTGCATTTATTTAATGCCAGTATTATTATAAATCTTGTAAACTCATCTTTGTGTATGTGGACTTTATTTATGTACCTTGGGTTTGGACAGCTGGTGCACTGGCTTGGGTGCCGATTTCCATGCCCCCAAATCCCTGCAGGCTCTCAGGCGTGAGGGTAGACGTGGCGATGTCCTCTGCTGCCGTCAGATCCTGGGTCGAGGCAGATCCACCTCCCGTGAAGGCACGAGAACGTGTGTTACCTTCCAGCTTGGATGTCCCACGTCTCCGGACGTCATTATAGCGTTTTCGGCAACGTTTTCGGGTGCCCCGTTGCAGAAACAATCACGGCATTATCTTGACATGCTTGCTTGACTTTGCTTACTTTTGGAGGGTTTCTCGCATCCCCATATATATCTATCTCCCGGCTTTTTACAAAGCCATACAATAAATAAAATGTCACGCAGCTTCAATTAAAATAGCGTTCTGAACACGCGTTACAGACTTTAGACATTGCGCCTCACATTAGACCAGCTTTTTTTTGGTCAATGGCGCACGGCGCACGGCGTTGTTTTGAAACTGCAAAATACCACTTGCGCCAGAGAAACGCCTTCTCTGTTCCGCCCCCGCCCATGTCGACGCAAGTTCATTTCGAAGCGCGCCTCTGGAGGGAAAATCGCGCTGTGCGCCGGGTGCAAGATAGGAATTATACATGCGTCGGTGACAATGTCAATTGCGCTGGGTGCAAGATAGGGCCCTATATGTTTTTTCTTTCAAGTGAGCATGGGTTGTCTTTAAGTGTCGTTGCAGCTTGGATGGTTTCATGGTTCCGTTTAATAGAACGGAAGAGCAAACCACGCACACTTCCTTTGTAGGTGAAGCCAAACTTCAGATAATTCTCTGAATATTTACGTGTCTTCTCCCGTTTGCTCTTTTGGCTGTGCATGGAAGGGGTGTTGGTATCCTCTGAATGGGGATCATCTGAACCGCCATAAGTGGTGTCTGACGTGGAGCTTTATTTCCGAGAAATTACAAAACGATCCATTATTTCAAATTGTATGGTTATGGCAGGTAAGGTGTTTTGGCACCAGATAGCTAAATGTAGCTAAAAGAGCATATTGCCATGGTGATCAAATTGTCCGTGAAGGCTCATGGCATAGCCTTTGTATTATTTTTAACGAAAAGACAGCATTTATTTACGTTCTATTTATGTTTATGTAGCCTATTGGACGTTTTTAATTTTGGGAAGAGGGGAAAAATGGCTTCAGATGAAATAATTTGGTGGACCCCCTGCAGTACCTCCGCGGACCCCCAGTTAAAGACCTCTGGTCTAAGGTTAATGGTTTAATATCACTCATCATTTGCATCTGATGTCTGACTGCATGACACCTTGCTACCTAATGTATTTTTGGCCAAGGTTGCCAAGGCTCTGTATTTCAGCTTCTTTGCCTAATACTTTCCCCCTGAGTCAAGGTGTCCACACAAGGATACACAAGGCTACTTAGGCATTCCAAAGTTGCTGAAGCATGTCTCTGAGCTTTTTTAGGAATGTGCAGATTCAAAAGCAACCTTTTTTATTCAAGAAAAAAGCTGTTGTGAACTAGAGCATGGCCCTTTCCAAGGAACCTGATTTAAGATTACAGCTTGATGATTTGAATCTCCCGATTTTGCTCTCCAGCAGCAGCCATGTTTGTTGAAAAGGAACTCAACCCAAGCGTTTGTGACGAAGTTCAGGGATTTTCAACTGATTTTGTCACAGGGACCACCAATCTGACTAGAAAGTAATCCGCGGCCCCCTGCATGCACGCGAGTGTCCGTGCGTGTGTGGAGAGAGGGGAGACCTGTCAGCAGTGGCGGCGCCAGAGATTTTTTTCTGGTGGTGCTATGGGGGTGCTCGGCGTTTTACTGAGGGTGCTATGAAATTAGGGTGATAGCATATGAGTCTCATTTTTCTCTACTACAACACCTCCCCACCATATCGTCACATATGTTTACACGTTTGATCTCTAACGCGTCTTTGGGGTACATAAAAAGCGTCATTCAAATCGATCGTATTATTATTATCATTAGGCTACTTCTGACGGACGCGCACAAAGCCGCGTTCATCTCCGACGGTCAAAATGGATGCAGCATGTTATAGATAACGTAATCCCAAATACTTCACTTACTTCAGTGTGTAGATTAAAGTTTGCGCCAGATGACTAACAGGTCACCACTACCATGTGCGACAAATTAAACTAAACATACCAAGTTCAATACACTTCTAACTAAAGACGGCAGATTAGAATATCAGATAGAATTAACTTAAACAGGCAAAGAGTCAGAAATGCTTTCAAAAAGGGTATATTATTTTAAGTCACAATCAATAAAAACATGAATGAGACCAAACAGTAGGCACTCAAAACCACAATAATAAGAGATCAAAAAGTGCACACAAAACTGTGCTTAAAACATCCCTTAATTGTTTCCTAATCATTTCTGCCATTACATTGATGATCTCATTCTGCACGTCATGGTGCACATACTTTGCATTTGACGGGTTGTTATCTAACTTTTTCTGAACGGTTTTATCAAATTTTCCAATTACAGATAGCAACTCGCGGACATTACCCCTGTTTGCTGAATCCTCATCTTCAATGTGGCCTCGCAGTGAGATGCCCTGACAAGCAGTGTAGTGCAAGCTTTCCACAACATTTTTGTAATATTGGTCTTTTCGGACCATCCTGGGCGTTCATGCTTAAGTCACCCAGGGTGCTAGCAGCATGGCTAGCAGCGCCCTCAGTAGAGGTGAAGGGTTAACTTGGACCAGGACGTTCCTCTTCTTCTACATCAGAATCAGAATCCAATACCTCTTGCATTTTTTCTTCCTCTTGAACATCTTATTCAACTCGAGGAAATTTGCGGATCAAATACCGATCCATTTTCGTGATTTTGTGAACGCTTGACTTAGAATTGACCTATCGCGAGGATTACTGTTACTTAGCCTACTACTCATTGAACAATCACGTTCACGCGCAACGTGTCTGTGTCGTGCTACGTGAACAATCTGTTTATTTCAATCTGTTATTTTCTGTTATTTTCTTTAGTGATTAAAATATTATTATCACACAATACATTTTATTAAGAACTCAGAATGAAATTAAATAACAATAATAGGCCTAAATAAACCATTATTTTCTTGGGGGTGCTATGGGGGTGCTATGGCCAATCTAGGGGGTGCTCTAGCACCCCCTAGCCCCCCCCTGGCGCCGCCACTGCCTGTCAGTGTAATATCTGGGCATGGTGAAGTCCACATAGCCTGTCTATTCGTGGCGAAATGGTAGACAGCGACATGCTCATATCATTCTCTTGTTCAAGCCTTGCCCTGTAATTATTCTTCAAGTACGCAAAAACTTTCTCACACAGGTAGGTAGTTTAAAAGGGCAAAAGACACCTCATTGCTTTTGCAGCAAGCTCTGGAAATTCTGTCTGGCAACTTATCCAAAACTCCAAGTCATATGAAAATCACGCATCATCTGTTGCAGGTACTCAAGAAGCTCGGCATTCAAGAAAACGTGATGCGTCTCCATATGCCGCAATAGTTTCGCCGGCTTCATGGCTTCAGTTGACATTTTTTGGGATATTTTTCACGATATTCAAGAGTAATCTGGAAATGTGCTGAAATATCAAAACAAATGTAGGAAAAAATCAATTGCTCATGACACGGACCCCCTGCAATGCTGCTGCGGACCACCAGGGGGCTGCGGACCCCCGGTTGAAAACCCCTGACGTAGTTGATTACGTTATGGTTGATCATCTGTCCACCACCGTCTCTATACAGCCGCCCTGACAATTTAATTGGTCCGGCTTAATCTTAAAATCTGATAATTTCTCCCCATAGGAGCAGTGCCAGACCGAACTTCAAGACTTTTCATGTTGTGGGCGGGGCTAAGTTTGGTGTGGTATACAGCCGCCCTGACAATTATATTGGTCCGGCCGAATCTTAAAATCTGATAATTTCTCCCCAACGGAGCAGTGCCAGACCGAACTTCCAGACTTTTCATGTTGTGGGCGGGGCTAAGTTTGGTGTGGTATCCAGGCTAGAAAACTACAGCTCAAATGTTATGTATTGCTGAAGTTTTTAAGCTTCCCGTGGTTCAATTGGACACCACAGATTCTAGAGTGCTTTGTGTGTGATTTATCAATGTTTTTTTCTGGAATAAAATCCGGATTTTCTTCATGAGGAAGATTTGCCCTGCTTTTCAGCTCTTTCTTTGTCAACATCCTGTGTTTTCTGTTCGCTTGTCATTTCAGCGGTATGCTGCATGGGTTTAAGGTTTGTTGTAGGGCTGGGATAAACGATTATTTTTTAAACGATTAATCTAGCGATTATTTTTTCGATGCATCGATTAATCTAACGATTAATTTTTTCAGTTCGATTCGATTCGATTATCGATTATCTCCCCATTAATTCACTAATAGCAATTTACTATACATGTTGATTTCTACATCTGGGGAAAAAAAAACATGAATCCCTTGACATTGCAATATGTGTTTGTTTATTGCTCTTCAAAATTCCAAAAGAAAAAAGAAAATTGAAGAAAATCACCTAACCAGGTCATAAAAATGTTTGAGAAAGTTGAGCCAACGGAGAACATTCAGTATTAAATAAGATATTTACTAATATTAATTATTATAAATAGATACATTCAATGAACCTACTCTAAATATTTGCTTTAATAACTATTACACTATTTTCATACCCATTCAATATCAGTGGCCTAATGCCCAATCACTCTCTCGTTCACGCTTGCTATAAATATACAATCAATAAACAACTTAACTAATGCAATAACAATATAACAATATGGCAATACAATCCCGATGTATTTTACAGTTCTTTGTGTTCCGAATAGATGTATGAGTTCAGAGTTCAAAAGTCGATGGTCACAGTTCAGAATACGTACGATGACGTATTTGTCAATCCACAGAGTAGTGATGGGAATTTCGATTCATTTAGAAGATTCATAGTCCTTTGAGTGAATCACTAAAAAGATCCGAATCTTTTGAGTCCTTTGAATCTGAATCAGTAGAAATTTTGTCGCTGAATGAGCCCAGCAGCCCACTCCCTAGTGCCTAATGCGCACGCTCACAGCAAACCACTGTAATGCAGTTTTGAGGATATCCAGGGGAAATACGCAAACACACACACACACACACACACACACACACACACACACACACACACACACAGTAAGCCTAGATACATTGAACAAATTGTAACATGATAGGCTTGGCTGGTTAGGCAGCTTATCAAAATTAAATATGTAATTTCGTAAATTGTGAATGGATAATAATTTTTTTATTCTTACTTAATTTAATAATTTAATTGTCATGTTTACAATAAACAAATTTCAAGAAAATTGGTTCAGACGAGTTACAATCGATTTTGACTGAAAGAAGTCATCAAATGATTTAAGTCAGCTTATCTACCTTACCGCACGTTAAACACGGCCTGAAAGTAGCGTTAATGCTGTTACAAACGTAGAAAATTAATCTGACGACGGGCCTGCTTGCTGTATCAATCAATTGAGGTTGGGTGAAAGACTTACTCAAAGGACTCAGGTGAAATGGGTCGGACTCGTAGGCTATCCGGTTGGGTGAAAGACAACTCAAAGGATTCAGGTGAAATGGGTCGGACTCGTATCCGGCTGGGTGAAAGACTAACTCAAAAGACTCAGGTGAAATGGGTCGGACTCGTATCCGGTTGAGTGATAGACTAACTCAAATGACTCATATTGAATGGGTCGGACATATTTGAATATTAAAAAGGATGCAAACATCGGAGATGTCGCCAACGCGACTATCAGTCTCAGATAGCAGTCACGTTGGCGACATCTCCGATGTTTGCATCCCTTTTAATTTCACCTGAGTCCTTTGAGTTAGTCTTTCACCCAGCCGGATACGAGTCCGACCCATTTCACCTGAGTCTTTTGAGTTAGTCTTTCACCCAGCCGGATACGAGTCCGACCCATTTCCCCTGAATCTTTTGAGTTAGTCTTTCACCCAGCCGGATACGAGTCCGACCCATTTCCCCTGAATCTTTTGAGTTAGTCTTTCACCCAGCTGGATACGAGTCCGACCCATTTCCCCTGAATCTTTTGAGTTAGTCTTTCACCCAACCGGATACGAGTCCGACCCATTTCCCCTGAATCTTTTGAGTTAGTCTTTCACCCAGCCGGATACGAGTCCGACCCATTTCCCCTGAATCTTTTGAGTTAGTCTTTCACTCAACCGGATACGAATCCGACCCATGAATTCGCTCAGTCTATGGATCTGGATCCATAGACATGTATACGTAGACGCCGCCTCCACTGCTTCTCGGCGAAACGCGTCGCCGCCATATTGTTACAGGAGCTCTCTGACGTCAGAGGTCTGTCAAACGTGTCAAACAACCGCAAGTTGCCAGGAGCTGCGGTTTGTCTGGATACAAATCACGATAACCTTTTACATTTCGCAACCAATTTCATGGAGTATTCAAGGGTTTATGCTCTACGTGAAGTGTGTGAAAAAGATTTGCCTCTACATTACTTTGAATCTCGCTAGTTAAATCGCCAGTCATTCATGTGCATGGGTCTATGATAAACGCACACCTGTCTTGCACAGCTCGTGCACTTTGAAAATACTGAGAAGATCTATAAACTATCGAAATAGTGCTTCTTTAGTTACTAGGTATTGACCATCATTAAGAGAAAGAGCATACATCAAATAGTGAGAAACTGGCAGTCAGTGTGTTTTTCATAGTTTAATAGTTCCTTTTCAAGTATGTGCATTAAGAAACCTTGAACAGTGCAATTGGCAATACACAGTTATTTCACAAATCAACATTACAAAAAAAGCTATATATTTCTATAGCAGTAAAAATATACACATCTCAATATATACATACACATCTCAATAGTTAAACTGTAATATAAATAACATAGCATATATATAATACAATATAATATAATGACTCAGTATAATGTGCAATGGAATAACATATGATATATATAATATGTGATCAGTGGCGGACCTAGTCATTTGGGGGCCTAAGGCGAAAACACAGCCAGGGGCCCTCTTCATCCGTCCTTTTAATGCAAAAAAAAAAGGGCCACCTCAAAGCAGGGGCGGACTGGGGGGAAAAAGTGGCCCTGGAGTTGTCTGTCAGAGCGGCCCACTTAATATACGGCGCGTTGCCCGCTCAATGTATGCAAAATACCCATACACTTAACATAATTTTGGATGATTACAAAGAAATAACATTATATATGTTTTTTAATAACATTTGGATCCACAAATTTGCCTGGATGGACACATGGAATAAAATGATACTGGCTATTGTAACACTCCAAGGTAGGTATAGTTTGCTAGATGAATATGCTTAACTCTGGGCTAGTATCAGATGGTTAGGCCTATATGTATAACTACAGAGCCTTTAGGAATAAATGTCAGCAGAGAAAGAGTAGACAATTTTTTTGATAATGATTAGGGCGACCTACATTAAGCAATATCATTTTTTTTGAAGGCTGATTAACTCATACAGCAATACCTTTTTGTATAGTAGATGGCAGCACACAATCAAAATATTTCCCCTCTACCTACATAGCTACAGTAGCTAGTTATATGGAAGAAAGTTGCATTCAGGAGCCTTCATAAGCAAACATGATTTGGCTCCACATTAAATTATCCCACTTTTTCATTATCCACATGTCTCAAATGTTGTATGATGCAACATAGCTTTACAGGACACATAAATGTCCAGTAACAACGTAAAGAAGGGGGCAAGTCAAAACCAACTATATTTATTGACTGATCTCGAAAGTATTGGCTTACAAAAGCTAACTAAGTCTTCACAAAGAAAATAACTCAGTGTTAGGGCAAAAAGCGAACATTCACACTGCACAACCTATGAAAAGTGACAGCCTACAAATAAGAAATACAGACCGCGTTAGCCACTTCACAGCGCTAGCCATGATTTTCTTTCGTTCCAATTCTTGGATGTAGGGTTCCACCCTTTGTAGAAACCTGTTGAATCGATACATTTGGTGTAGGAAGTCCTAATTGTTTTGTTGTTAATTTATCTTAATTAGTACGCCGACAGAGAAAAAAAATCTCCTTTTCCTGAAAGCAGTTCGTCGCCACAATCGCCCTTAAGGTCCGCCGCCACTGGTTTGAACTTTGTTGTAGAAATTAACAGAACAGAACATACGATGGGGTGTAAACATCAGTGGTAATGGTAGTGTTGCATGCTGGGTGTGTGATTATGTGTGTGTGTAGGGGTGTTAAAGGTGTCTACGAGCGAGACACGCAAGTATTAGGCTAGAGTGATTAACATTTAATAACAAATAAACATAGTAAGACTGACGGAGGAGATTAGAAAATAGTAAGAAAATAGTAACCATGAGTGTGAATACAGGTCACTAGGAGTAGTATAAATAACAGACAGTGATTCCCGTTAGTTATCATTAGAGGTATATAATGTATTCGCTTAAGCAAGGAAAACTGTCGCAACTGACGATATCTGCGGGAGGGCCGGTTGGTTATAGACTTGGGCCGGCCCATCGGTGCGTGGGAGGGCAATTTGTCGTGGGCTTTCTGCTGGGTGAGGGCCTAAGGCAGTTGCTTAGTTCGCCTTAATGGTAGGTCCGCCACTGTATGTGATACAATATAATATAATGTATTATATTTTAAGTATAGGTATATATTCATATTATATAATATATATATATATATTTGTACATTTGTACAATTTGACATATACAATCATGCTCATAACATTTTCAGATCTATGCAGTGCAATTGACACAATATAGAATTTCACACAATATATGATATAATATAATAATTTAATCTAGGCTAGAACCCTTTAAAAAGTATCGTATTTTTTCGACTGTTGCCAGTCTGTAATTGCAGCGTGCTCAGTTTTGCAATGTGGTGCAGCCTGATTTTGTGGAATATGAATATATACCTATACTTAAAATATATAATATTATATTGTATCACATATTATATATATCATATATATGTTATTCCATTGCACATTATACTGAGTCATTAATTTCTTAATGCACAGTCATTCATTTCTTAATGCACATACTTGAAAAGGAACTATTAAACTATGAAAAACACACTGACTGCCAGTATTTCACTATTTGATGTATGCTCTTTCTCTTAATGATGGTCAATACGTAGTAACTAAAGAAGCACTATTTCGATAGTTTATAGATCTTCTCAGTATTTTCAAAGTGCACGAGCTGTGCAAGACAGGTGCGCGTTTATCATAGACCCATGCACATGAATGACTGGCGATTTAACTAGCGAGATTCAAAGTAATGTAGAGGCAAATCTTTTTCACACACTTCACGTAGAGCATAAACCCTTGAATACTCCATGAAATTGGTTGCGAAATGTGAAAGGTTATCGTGATTTGTATCCAGATAAACCGCAGCTCCTGGCAACTTGCGGTTGTTTAACACGTTTGACAGACCTCTGGCGTCAGAGCACTCCTGTAACAATATGGCGGAGACGCCATACTAGCATACGACAACTAGCAGCGATAGCTAAACGTTGCTAGCAGCCACTGAAGCTGCCAGCTGATCTCGTAGAAAATAAACAATCGACTGTGGATCACTCAATCAACAAACTACGTCTACTGCACGATATACCACGATACCCTAGGGCCTACGTTAAGTTGTCTCTGCTTATCTGCGTTATGTCGTTACACTTTTGTATTTACTCGTGTAATCTTCCGTTGGCTCAACTTTCTCTTAGCTCAACTTTCTTAAATAAAAATGTAATCAAACCGTTAATTAAACAGTTTTTTTTTTTTTTTCAAATGATGCATCGGCGCGAAATATTTTGCTTCAACGTATTTTTTGCGTCGACGTAATCGATGACGTTGACGCGTCGTCCCAGCCCTAGTTTGTTGATATTGTTGCTTTTATATAAAGCCGCGGAAAAAATTAAGAGACCACTTCAAAATTATCAGTTTCTCTGGTTTTACTATTTATTGGTATGTGTTAAAGTAAAATGTACATTTTTGTTTTATTCTATAACCCAGTGGTCCCCAACCACCGGGCCGCGGCCCGGTGCCGGTCCGTGAGGCATTTCTTACCGGGCCGCAAAGAAATAAAAAATTATTTATATAATTTCCGTTGTAATTAATAGAGTCTGAAAGGTGTTTTATTTTGAAAAACGACCGTATTTTGCCCGACGTAACATTCGCCTGTGCCTGTTGACACGTCAAACACTTGTTTACTTTAGGTCACGTCGTACGTATAATTCAAAAATAAGCCGGCAAACTGAGTGAGATGAGTAAGAAACAGACTGAGCAAAATGAGTAAGAAACAAACATCATTGCAGAGCTTCTTTGGGAAGTGGAAAAGGCCAACAGAGGAGCCAGAAAAAGAGCCTTCGACCTCGAAGAAAAAGAAAGCGTCTTTTAATAGACAGTATCAGGAGTCGTATTTAAAATTCGGTTTTATAGCAACAGGTGACTCTCACGCACCAAGTCCGCTCTGCATACTATGTGGCGACAAGCTATCCAACGAGGCAATGAAGCCATCCAAACTGCTTCGACACCTGGAGACCAAGCATACTGGAATGAAAGATAAGCCTTTGGAGTTTTTCGAAAGAAAAAAAGTTGAGCAAGAAGGACAGAAGCAATTACTGAAGGCCACCACATCAACAAATGTGAGTGCTGTGAGAGCATCATACTTAGTGGCTTATCGAATTGCGAAGGCTAAGAAACCATTTACGATCGGAGAAGAACTGATACTGCCTTCCACCAAGGATATTTGCCGTGAAGTTTTAGGAGAGGATGCAGTCAAAAAGGTAGCACAGGTGCCTCTTTCGGCCAGCACCGTCACCAGGCGCATTGAGGACATAGCAGAAGACATTGAGACGCAATTGTTAGAGAGGATTCAACAGTCACCGTGGTTCGCAATCCAGGTGGATGAATCTACAGATGTTGACAACAAGGCAATACTACTTGTTTATGTGCGCTATTTGTATCAGGAGGATGTGCATGCGGACATGTTATGTGCCCTCTTTTTGCCAACCAACACCACAGCCGCAGAACTTTTCAAGTCTCTGAATGAGTATATGTCAGGAAAACTGAATTGGTCCTTTTGTGTCGGTGTGTGCACGGATGGAGCTGCTGCTATGACTGGAAGGCTGTCTGGTTTAACTACTCGGATTAAGGAGGTTGCACCTGAATGTGAGTCCACGCACTGTGTCATTCACAGGGAAATGCTGGCGAGCCGAAAAATGCCACCTGAACTTCAGAGTGTATTGAATGATGTCGTTAAAGTTATCAACCTCATCAAAGCACAAGCACTCAACTCCCGTCTGTTTGAGCAGCTTTGTGAGGAGATGGATGCAGAGCACAAACGCCTTCTCTTACACACAGAGATAAGATGGCTATCCAGAGGAAGATCACTGGCCAGAGTGTTTGAGCTACGAGAGCCGCTGCAGAGATTTCTCTCGGAAAAAAACTCTCCACTGGCTGCTCATTTCAGTGACAAGGGATGGGTAGCCAAACTCGCTTACTTGTGCGACATTTTCAATCTGCTCAACGAACTCAATCTGTCACTTCAGGGGAAAATGACAACTGTGTTTAAATTGGCAGATAAAGTAGCTGGATTTAAAGCCAAACTGGAATTGTGGGGTCGGCGAGTGGACGGAGGTAGGCCTATATATGACATGTTTCATACATTAGCAGGGACTTTGGAGGAAAGCGCACCTAGGCCCGCATTCTCCCAGCTGGTGCGCGATCACCTGTCTTTGCTTTCACAAGAGTTTGAGCGCTACTTCCCAACCACGAAAGACCCACGAAAAGCGAAGGAATGGATCCGCGACCCGTTTGTGAACAAACCGCGCGAATTGAGCATGTCTGTGCAACAAGAGGATCAGCTGCTGGAGATCGCAAATGACGGTGACCTTAAAAGTACGTTTGAGACAGCAACTTTGCCGATGTTCTGGATGAAAATCAAGCCAGAATATCCTGACATCGCCACAAGAGCACTGAAAACCCTGCTACCATTTCCAACATCATATCTTTGTGAAGCGGGCTTTTCTGCAGTGACAGCCACCAAGACCAAATTACGGAGCAGACTGGACATACGGAACACACTGCGGGTGTCATTGTCTCCCATCATCCCTAGATGGGACCTTCTCCTTGCACAGAAACAACCCCAGAGCTCCCACTGATTCAGCGTTATATGGTTAGTTGTACTTAATGGAATATTGCCCGAAGATTAAGAGGGAACGCACACTTTTTATTGAACACTAAGGCAGTGCTGGACACCGTTCTTTTTTTTGGCCATGTTTGATTTAGATTTTTTTTGTTTGATCAGATTTGTTTTAATTTCTGAGTAGTATTGAGATGCTATCTGATGCCTTTTATGGAAGGGAGTAGGCCTACACCCCAGATATTTGTTAGTGTTGCCAAGCACCAGAGCCAATTTATTTCAGATAAATGCCATTCCATTTAGCACTGTTACATTCTTACGATAAATGAAGTTACCGTTTTGCACTCATATCCACACAAAAATATTTACTAAGTGATACTGTTGTACGCTGTATTTTGTATCTGTGTTTTGTCAGTTTGACAGTTCAGTAAATATGCCGGCAGGCTAAAGACATTCCGTTGTCCGTATTCATTTGTAATGCCAATTACCACACTTAACATTCGTTTTATGCCGGTCGCGTTATTTTATTTTTGCTGTAATTATCTGCCGGTCCGTGAAAAAAATTCCTACATTTAACCGGTCCGTGGTACAAAAAAGGTTGGGGACCCCTGCTATAACCTACTGGCAACATTCCTACCAAATTTCAAATAAAAATATTGTCATTTAGATCATTTATTTGCAAAAAAATGACAATTGGTCAAAATAGCAAAAAAGATGCAGTGTCTTCAGATCTCGAATAATGCAAAGAAAACAAGCTCATATTCATAGGATTGAACCAAAGCGGACTGGAGGGTCTCCTAGTTCGTCTTCTCTGATGAGTCCAATTTTCAGCTTTGCCCAACACATGGTCGTCTGATGGTTAGACGGAGACCTGGAGAGGCCTACAAGCCACAGAGTCTTGCACCTACTGTGAAATTGGACTCATCAGAGAAGACGAACTAGGAGACCCTCCAGTCCGCTTTGGTTCAATCCTTATGGTCTTTTACAAACCTCAGCCAGGCAAAGTACAACGTTGTCCCGGAAGAAAAACTTGCTTCCTTTTGCTCTGACAATGTTCCCCAACTCTGAGAAGTGTTTTTTCCAGCAGGGCAATGCTCCATGCCACACAGCCAGGCCAGTAAAGGTGTGGATGGAGTATCACCAGATCAGGACCCTGTCATGGCCAGCCCAATTTCGAGACCTGAATCCCATAAAAAAAACTCTGAAATGTGATCAAGAGGAAGATGGATGGTCACAAGCCATGAAAAGAAGCCGAGCTGCTTGAATTCTTGCGCCAGGAGTAGCATAAAGTCACCCAACGGCAATGTGAAAGACTGGTGGAGAGCATGCCAAGACACATGAAAGTTGTGATTTTAAATCAAGGCTATTCCACCAAATATTGATTTCTGAACTCTTCCTAAGTTAAAGCATTAGTATTGTGTAGTTTAAAAATGAATATGAGCTTGTTTTCTTTGCATTATTCGAGATCTGAAGACACTGCATCTTTTTTGCTATTTTGACCAATTGTCATTTTTCTGCAAATAAATGATCTAAATGACAATATTTTTATTTGAAATTTGGTAGGAATGTTGCCAGTAGGTTATAGAATAAAACAAAAATGTACATTTTACTTTAACACATACCAATAAATAGTAAAACCAGAGAAACTGATAATTTTGAAGTGGTCTCTTAATTTTTTCCGCGGCTGTATATATGGCTGTTTCTGTTGTGTCTTTGTGTGTGTACTCGTGTGTGTGTGTGTGTGTGTGTGTGTGTGTGTGTGTGTGTGTGTGTGTGTGTGTGTGTGTGTGTGTGTGTGTGTGTGTGTGTGTGTGTGTGTGTGCGCAGGCCTTGTCTGAGGGGTCAAGACAGAGACAAAACTCTCAACGGAAATGACAGAAGAGAGAATGGGTCATCAGTCCTAAGCTCCTGACTGAAAATGAAGATCACAGACACCTGGATTCCGTGGCCAAAGTAAGAATAGTTGTGACCTCTGCAGAAATAATCCTAGAGCATCATCATAATATGGTTAAACTGTCTATTCATAAAAGACAGCTAGTCCAAACATACAACTGATGTTTTTTTGTTGTAATGTGTATAATTAAACGATCATGAATGCTCTGCAAAATAAGACAGTATAGTGCTGGTGAAATGATGTTGCCATGGTTTTCCAAACAGATCCGATCAGACCGGGATGATGGACTCCCAGTGTTCTACTTCCTGAAAGGGCCTGGGGCGGATGAGAACCCGGTAAACCTATTCATAGTCAACAACGACGGCCTAGTCAAGATTACCGCCATTCTGGACCGAGAACAGCAGTCAGAATTCAATGTGAGTGAGATTTACATCAGGACACATTTAAAAACATGTTTACAGTTACAATGTATAATATACACATACCCATCAACACACATTTACCTTATGGTCTGATTTACACTAATCTGTGGAAATGTACTCTCCCTATCTTAACAATTCTCTCACCAATGTTAAAATGGCTTTGAGGATGTGTTTCTTACTTTGCGTGTGTGTGTACTACAGATGACTGGTTATGCAGCTTTCAAAAAAAAAATGATTCCCTGGCCGAGGACCCCATCCCAGTAAATATAAAGGTAAAGGACATGAATGACAATGCTCCAGTTTTACCACAACTGCCAACTGTCAGCGTCTATGAGGATAGCCCCGAAGGTATGTTTCCTCTTCATCCATAACTACAAGCACATGTTGACACGAAAACATTATATGAATGTATTTGAATTGTTCCGTGACCGTGAAGCTAAAAAACAGTATCCAGTTTATTTGAAAACTGAGATCTATAGGTAATATTTCCTGATCCAGGTGGCAGGATCTTGGAGCCACATTTTATGTTTCTTTTTAGTGGGAGTTAAACTCTGGAGTGGGACGACATTTTCCCATGTTTCTAGAGATCCACCCTGTTGTTTTACAACTTAGTCCCGCACTGAGACAATACAAATGATATCAAACATCAATTAGCTGACAACAGATATTTCACCAAATACATTTCACCTTTAAATTGTGGCTAGGTGTGGCCTCAGAATGGCCTGTACCCAAGAGAAGGGGAGAAGAGAAGGGAGAGTGGGGTACAGGACAGTGAGTGGGGCAAGAGCCAAACAGTAGAAAACCCAATAGAGAGGAGGAATGTAAAAACAATGTGCAAACATTTCAGACAAACCTCAGAAGACGGAGTGTAGACTATAAAAGTCATAGATTATGAAAGTGACTATCCACAGGCAACGCCAGAAGGGTTTCATGCTTTATTCCACTCTGTAGGAACATTTGTAGCGCAAGTGCATGCAACGGATGCGGATGAGCCAGGAACCGCTCACGTGGCTATCGCCTACAGCGTGGTGAAGCAGGAGCCAGAGGATGGCAAGATACATTTCTGTGCTGATAAAGCCACTGGCAAGATTTATGTCAAGTCTGAACTCGACAGAGAGGTACTCTCTTACTCTCTCTCTCTCTCTTTCTATAGAATATAGAATTCAACATACTACCAGAATTTTATAGAGGATAGCTGTACTTTTGGAACTCCAAAATAATTAAATCTAACGCAATAAGGAGAAATACAAGGAATAGTAGATCCTTTTTATTTCTTTAACTTGTCTTTTAAAGCATGATTGTGTTAAAATTAATAACGTTGGGTTGGTTAGCATTGAGTCCAGAATTCATATTTCTAAAACACTTGTAACATGACATACATCACAATAAGACGTTGTGAGGGTAGTGGTGGGGGGAAAAATCGATTCTGTTCAGTATCGCGATAGTTTACGCACACAATTATATCGACACAGTAGTGCAAAGTATTGCAATATTTAATCATATAATTATGTGTTTTACTTTTGGGTTTTCTCCATTGTTTTTCTCGGAGTTCATTCTGATTATATCACATTTGCATATCACATCCACAAGGTGGCGCTTGTTGCAGTGCTTTGTTGTCGTGCATTCAACAGCAAATTCAAAAGGATAATGGCGTCACCATTACAAGCGGTTGTACACGACGCTCCGTCTTCTTTCAAATCGAAAGTGTTGGTAAATTCCGGTTTTCAACAAAAGCGAAAAGTAAAGACGTTGACATACAGTATGCCACCTGCAAATAATGGCAAATGAAAATGAAGTACCGTTGGAATACGACAAACTTTAGAGCCCATCTCACAAGGTACCATTTGGAGTTAGCAGTCCCTATACGGATAAAAAGGATAGCAAAACAGAATGAGAACGGCAGAAATGCAGTCAGGCCGTCAGACGACGAGACAGATCACAGTGACACAGGCTGTTTTTTTTCTTTATATGTGAAGAAGGAGACATTCATACCATTTAATTCAGTTTTACTGGTGGTCCTTTTACATCAATGGAATGTTAACGAATGAGGGTGAGAAGCATAACTTCTAGCTTCGTTTGAAGCTAACGTTTAGCTCCGGCAAATTGTTAATGTCAGATCAGCAAGACTAAATAGGTTCTACGCATGCGCTCAACCCAGTTTGTCAGGGATTGCGCAATCTGAGATGAGGCTCAGCTCGTCGCTGCCTCATCTTCTTGCTGTCTCCTGTCTGTTTGAACAGGACATGCTCAAATCCAATGATATGATTATATCAAATGCTCAAAATTATTGAAATCATGCATAAATTACATTAATTACATTAGCACAGATCAGTTGAGAAATATGAATTTATTTTATCATATGTATATATATATTTTTACTTTTCATGCTCTGCCTCCCCTGACCGCACATCCGTGGTGCAAACACCTAAAAACACAGCAATATTTTGGAAAAGCTCACGCAAATTTTTTTTAACAAGTTTTGGCACTTGTTTTTAATGTGTAGAAGATAATGTTAATTAATTAAATGTGACATTTGAAGTGAGTTGAGCAGTCTTATTTTCCTCATTTTTTGTAATGCCTTCTGAACAATATTGGGGACATGAATCGCAATATATCGCAGAATCGAATCGCAATACTTGCTGTATCGCAATATGTTAAGAATCGCAATAATATTGAATCGTGGCCCAAATATCGCGATACTATCGAATCGTCAAATTTTTGCCTATTCCCACCCCTACTGCTCGGTCACCCCACATTATTGGGATGTGGCAACTGAAATGTTAGTGGTGAAGAGGAACAAACCACGGTCCACAAGATGATACGTTTTGTACAAAAATAGATGTTTGGGTTTATTTGGTTCCGACACCAAACATACTGTATACAAATATACAAAAACAAACAAACTAAAATCCGTACTTAAACAGGACTTGAAACTAGCTTACTAGTATAAATAACAAAGCAACAGTATTCCATACGTATTCCACAATGCATGTACTTCACCTAACATCAAGTTAGTACTTCTCCTCACTCCCTCTTCAAAGGAATGAGGCCTGCTTAAGTAATGCTGCCCATTTGGCTATATTGGACCAATAAGATCCTGTTACCATCTTAGTGGGGTAACTCTCCCCGCATTACAGTAGCCCTACAATGATCATCATATATTACATTCATTAATACATTAATCCACCACCAAGTTCACCACTGTTGCCATAACCATACATTCACCCTATTTACACGATTTACACATAACACCCATGATATTAACAAACATTCATAACAAACATCACATCAAACTCCTGATAATTCCCATCTCCCTCCCCTGTGGGACATGGAGAAATACCACCCATTAGAGGCGTGCGCTTCAACAAACAAACAGTTGTACGGGAGTGAATGTGAGTATGTCTGCATGGATGTATTAACCGGCATCGTTTGCTGAAACAGAGAGGAAAGGTGATATGACATGATAATGGATGTAATGACAATAAACAGGTGAACAGTGACAATGGTTGATAGGTGAAAAATCACCCTAAGTTACTTCAGGACTCCGGAGTTGTCAATCAGTATATTTATTCAACAAGAACAATTGCAATCGGCTCACTCACAAACCAAGGATGAGAAGTGAAGCAATTTCACTTAGGAACCACAAGGTTTATATGCTAAGATGTATCCAATGCTGACGCCGTAAGTGTAAGAAGTCATAGTCAAAACAAGGTTCTCGTCCGAGCTCCTTGCACATTCCCAAGGTTGAGGAAACAATAAGTGGCGCCAGTGAATCAAGTTACACATAATACACAGGGACACAGAAAGCCATGTCTCTGTTAAAAGAAAAGCATATAAGATCATTATTCATTAATCATTAATGAGCATTATTTCATCTACCTTTGTAAGTAATTATTAAGCAAACTCTCCATCAGAGGCACAGGCGCTCCATATTTGTAAGGCAAGGTATTCGTCATCAGGAGTTTTAATCATTTCAGTCACCATCTTCCGTATACAGGGTACTACACAGCATGCACAGGTTGCCAACACACAAAGAATAACCAAAATCACTCCCACACAAGATATCAACATTCCTTCCCATGAGGAAAACATTGTCGACAGGGCACTAAACCAGTCATGCGTGCCAGAACTCGTTTGCATTTTATTTGACAACATCTGCTTTTGTAGGATCAGATCCAAGTCTTTCCCATCTCCGGTGTTGTCAGGGACATATGTGCAACACTGGTCAGTACCAAGAATGACACAAATGCCTCCCTTCTCGGCAGTGAGGATCTCAAGCACAGCCGTGTTTTGCCGTGTTACCCTGGAGTTGGCGTGTAGCTCTGCTCTGATCGTCTGTAGGCAGTCTCTGGTCAGGTTTTGGAATTTCATCTCTGCGTAGTAAAGGAAATTAATCCAATCTGTGTGTGCTCCGATGACGCACCAGGGGCAGAGGGTGGATGCCAGGCCATTCGCTGCTGGGTTTAAGGCCTTGTAGTCATCTGGAATGCCTCGGGGAATGCCCAGGCGGTCGAACCAGATCCCGCTGTCATCCCCTGCTTCTCTCCTCCCTCGTGCGGAATGCATTGGAACGTTCCTCACGTACTGGTGTATCTTGGACCTGGGGGTAATCTGAAAAGGTTGTACTAACATTGTTCTAGCACAAGTCCCAGACCAACCCACAGGCAGTGTAGCTCTTAATTCTCCATTCCCACATAACCACCACATATCAGCTATGGCTATATCCTGTACTTCAAGAAGTCTGCCATTCAAACACATCCCTGCAGTTTTACATTCAGATGAAGTATTTAACTGTATTTCTCTTCCATTATCAAGCACATATGTAATGGTTTTACATTGTGTCCAGTGTCCTAGGTGTACATCGTTATTTTCCTCAGGTTTTAAATAGCATTCAAATAGAGCATCTTTGCTAATAATGTGTGGAGGTGGTGAAGCATTGTCTGGCATGTAGGGCCAGTTAAAATGAGAACAGTGATGCTGTATAGCTGTATCATTAAACGCCCTATTTCCCATCATCAGCAAACATTCTGCAGAACACATAGGCTGTTGTATGTAGCCACACTGGGCAGGAAAATGTGAACATTCTTTTCTACGACACAAGGTGTCCGCTAGATGGCACATCTTACACGTGCACTTGTTGGCTAAGAGCAAGTTGACATGTACTTTCCAGGCTTCACTTTCTCTAAATTCTTTGTCGCAGTGATCTAGGTCATAAGGTACAGGGGTCGCCAGGAGTGGTTTCATCGGTACCCTGGGCCCTGCACAGACTAAACAGTCACCTTGTGGTACATGTATTCGGACGGTCTGATTTACCCATTTCCACCACGGATGATCTTTAGCCAGGTCCCACCGTGGATATTCGTCCAGGGTCGGTATTTGCTGTATCACAAGTATGTTATTAGACCAACAATGTAAAATCCCACAGTCGCTGCTAGGAGTCCCCCACATACTTTGGCCCACTTTGAGTAACCTCCCATGACTTTGCAGAGGATAAGACCTTTTACTCCACAATTTCCACTCGGTTCTAATCCCACAGGACAGTACTATATCTACTGCCAGCGTTTGAGACGAGAAGAATCTATACATCAACCCCCCTTTGTAGACTGGTCTTTCTGTCACTGCGGGCAATACCTAGGAACAGCAAAGAAAGATGGTTTCCTACTCCTCTGCATCCGTCATCTGCAGGCTTACCCGCTTACAGTGAGTCAGATGTATCCACGTGGCTCTCTCAGCTATTTTGACTGCGGTAGGTGTTGATAGGAGCACCCACCGGGGAGAGTGCCAATGTTTTCTCTTGAGACTTTTGGTCAGAACCCAGTCTCCTGGTCCGACCTTGAGTTCAGCCTCACAGTGTTCCTGCAGAGGGGAAAGAAATCTGAGAGCATTTAGTTTCATCAACATTTTTGCCATGTACTCTGCAAGTGTGTATTCAATCTCTTCATTTGATTTAGCAAATGGCTTAAGAGCTGGGGCAGTATAGGGTCTTCCATATATAATTTCAAATGGTGACAATCCTTTTGCTGTCTTAACTACATTCCACTAATGGTAAACAATGGACTCATCCTTTGCCTGTATCTTGCTTGCTTGCTTTCCTTAGCTTTCCTTTGATCGTCTGGTTTGTTCTCTCCACCAGTCCTGCTGACTGTGGGTGGTATGAACAGTGATTTTTCAATTCTATCCCCATTTGTTCGCTGATTAAACGCAGTGTTTGGTTCACAAAATGAGGGCCATTATCACTGTAGATTCTGGTAGGAATTCCGAATTTAGGGATAATTCCTGCGCATAATGCCTTTGCTACTGCATGAGCATCTGCCTTCTTGCTTGGAAATACTTCTACCCATCTAGTAAACACATCTACTATGACTAGGCAGTATTTCTTCCCCTCATTCAAGTTCAGTTCAATGAAATCCATGCACAGATATTCAAAAGGATATTGTGGTTCTGGAAACTTCTGGAAAAGGTAGTAAAGATCTTATCTACCTCATAGCACATCCCTCCTTTTGAGACATGGGTCACCCCATGTGTCAATGTTGCAACGTATCTGTACAGTGCTTTTGGTAAGACTGGTTTGTCGTCATTTTCCCACAGGCCTTCGTCAGTTTGTTTTGCTCCGTGTTTTAACCACAGTCTTTTTTCGTGTTTTGGTGCTTGGTGTTGCATGTCTTTCAAAATTGTGAGGTCTAACTCTTCAATATGTGTATGTGTTAGTGGGTGGTTGCAGCGCGGCCTGTTTTGCGGCCTCGTCTGCTTTTTGGTTTCCCAATGAAACCGGGTCTTTTGCATGTGTGTGCGCAGCGCACTTCATGATTGCCACTGCCTTTGGAAGTTGTAGTGCTG
The DNA here is from genome assembly GCF_963457725.1 of Sprattus sprattus. Classification (NCBI taxonomy): domain Eukaryota; kingdom Metazoa; phylum Chordata; class Actinopteri; order Clupeiformes; family Clupeidae; genus Sprattus; species Sprattus sprattus. The sequence continues at coordinate 39,676,174 of NC_137921.1, read as the reverse complement.
ATATCAGTTCTAGAATCAGGTCTCTATGTGTAATAGGTTTACCTGTAGATGTGATCATTCCCCTGTTGGCCCACTGACCTGCAAAAACATGACATGTGGAGAAAGCATAGTTGCTATCTGTGTAGATATTAACAGTTTTTTCTGTCCCAAGCTTGCATGCCTCAGTGAGGGCAACGAGTTCCGCTGCTTGTGCAGAATAGTGGGAAGGTAGTGGCTCTGCCTTCAAGGTTTTCTCTGCTGTGACTACAGCGTAACCCGTTGCATTACTGCCACCCGTTCTTTTTGCTTGAACCATCAACAAACATGGTTAATTCAGCTTCTGGGAAAGGCATATCTCGTAGGTCAGCTCTGGCTGCCATTGTCTTATCTGTCTCCGCAATGAAATCATGTGGGTTACCATCTTCTGCAGTAGGTAATAGTGTAGCTGGGTTTAATGTCACGCAGCGCTCAATAACTATATGGGGTTGTGAGAGTAAGACTGTCATGCAAGATAAGTGTCTGGCTGGTGACATGTAAGCATGTTTTTGTTGTAACAACAAAACAGATACTGCATGAGGAACTTTCAGTGTAAGTGGACTGTATAGTACAATTGGTGCAGAGGCCTGGACTGCCAAGGCTGCAGCCACCACTGCTTGTAAACATTCAGACATTGCTTGGGCTACTGGATCTAGCCGTGTGGAGTAGTATGCCACTGGTCTTAACTGCATGAGCATCTGCCTTCTTGCTTGGAAATACTTCTACCCATCTAGTAAACACATCTACTATGACTAGGCAGTATTTCTTCCCCTCATTCAAGTTCAGTTCAATGAAATCCATGCACAGATATTCAAAAGGATATTTTGGTTCTGGAAACTTGCCAGGTTTCGGTCTGAAGTTCCCCTGTGGATTATTCTTTTCACAGATTAGACATCTTTCACAAAAATGCTTTGAATAAGAAGTAAATCCAAAGGTAGTAAAGATCTTATCTACCTCATAGCACATCCCTCCTTTTGAGACATGGGTCACCCCATGTGTCAATGTTGCAACGTATCTGTACAGTGCTTTTGGTAAGACTGGTTTGTCGTCATTTTCCCACAGGCCTTCGTCAGTTTGTTTTGCTCCGTGTTTTAACCACAGTCTTTTTTTGTGTTTTGGTGCTTGGTGTTGCATGTCTTTCAAAATTGTGAGGTCTAACTCTTCAATATGTGTATGTGTTAGTGGGTGGTTGTAGCGCGGCCTGTTTTGCGGCCTCGTCTGCTTTTTGGTTTCCCAATGAAACCGGGTCTTTTGCATGTGTGTGCGCAGCGCACTTCATGATTGCCACTGCCTTTGGAAGTTGTAGTGCTGATATCAGTTCTAGAATCAGGTCTCTATGTGTAATAGGTTTACCTGTAGATGTGATCATTCCCCTGTTGGCCCACTGACCTGCAAAAACATGACATGTGGAGAAAGCATAGTTGCTATCTGTGTAGATATTAACAGTTTTTTCTGTCCCAAGCTTGCATGCCTCAGTGAGGGCAACGAGTTCCGCTGCTTGTGCAGAATAGTGGGAAGGTAGTGGCTCTGCCTTCAAGGTTTTCTCTGCTGTGACTACAGCGTAACCCGTTGCATTACTGCCATCCGTTCTTTTTGCTTGAACCATCAACAAACATGGTTAATTCAGCTTCTGGGAAAGGCATATCTCGTAGGTCAGCTCTGGCTGCCATTGTCTTATCTGTCTCCGCAATGAAATCATGTGGGTTACCATCTTCTGCAGTAGGTAACTGGATCTAGCCGTGTGGAGTAGTATGCCACTGGTCTTAACTTAAGTCCCCACTCTTGCATTAACAGAGATGTCATATAACCTTTTCTGCAGTCTACTGCTTGTATGAACGGCTTGTCGTGTCATGGATGTGCTAAGACAGCAGAACTGACCAAAAGTTGCTTAATGCGATCAAATGCTTGCCTTGCCTCCTCAGTCCATTCAATAAGATCTTTTGCTGACATGGGTTGGGAATAAATTAAACTCTGTAATATTTGTGTTTCCAACGCATAGTTAGGAATCCACTGTCTACAGAAGTTAGTTATTCCTAAAAAGGACATAATTAGTTTCTTTGTCTGTGGTTCAGGTGCTGCTAGAATAGCTTTCTTTCTCTCTTGGTCTAATGAGCGACCTTGTGCAGAGATAACATAGCCTAGATATTTAACTTCAGTGGACCACAGCTGCAACTTGTTTTTACTGGCTTTGTGGCCCTGTTCAGCTAAAAAATTCAATAGGGCCATGGTATCCTGTTTACAAGTCTGCTGATCAGGGGAAGTGATAAGGATATCATCAACATAGCACAGGTGTGAATTTAGCTAAGTTTGAGCTTATGGCCTGTGAAAATATAGTCGGTGATTCACAGTACCCTTGTGGAAGGCGAGTCCAAGTCCAGCGTTTCCCCTCAAAAGTGAAGGCAAACCAGAACTGGCACTTGGGTTTCACTGTAATTGAAAAAAATGCGTTTGCTAAGTCAATTACAGAAAAATGAGTTGCATTCTTAGGTATTTCATTCAACAGAGTGCTGGGGTCAGCTACAATGGGAGCCCTGGGAATAACTGCGAGATTGACGGCTTTCATATCTTGCACAAATCGCCAGGATTGTGATGGGGGTGCTTTTTTACAGGAAAGCTTGGTGTGTTACATGGGGAGTCTGGGCAAGGTATTATTACCCCTTGTTCTCTCAGTGTTTTAAACACAGGAGTTATGCCTTGTATGGCTTCTCTTCTGAGTGGGTATTGTCTTTGGTAAGGTCGATATGACCCTTTAGCTGTTATCTCAACAGGAGCTATGCCAGTTATTTTGCCTACGTCCGCAGGCCCTTGTGACCAGAGTTGTTGGGGGAGACGATTTAACTCAGTTTCCTCCTCCGTGGTGAGATGAAATGTTTGTCACTGTAGTAGCAGCCCCTCCCCCTCTTAATCACTGACCCTGATTGGCATAAGGCCATATGTTGTTGGAACAACTCCAATCCCCAGCCCACACATAACATCTCTTCCCAGTAATTTAACGGGGCATATTTTTGAAACAATAATCTGGCATTGCGCTGTTTTGCCCATTTGCGGGTCTTCGAAGACAAGAGGATCTGTGTATGGCTCAGTTTCGAGATGTCCGGAGGCGGATCTGACTATGACTTTCTCTCCAGACAATCTCACTGTGCTCCTCATGTCTCGCTCTCTGAGTACTGTTCTGCAGGCACCAGAGTCACACAAAAATGTCATTATTTTTCCAGCCATTATCAGTGTAAGTCTTGCGCTGTTTGGAATAGCCATTTAAGCGAAGACATTTTCATAATCAATGTTTAAAATTTCCTCTACGTCAATGCTGTTTAAGAATTCTGCAGTCGGGCTGGGAGGTGGTGGCCTACTCTCTTCAGCTTCCACACCCAGTCATGGTCTGCTGTCCTCCCTTTCCCAATGAACTCTGTTGTCATGCCTTTCCCTAGGAACTCTTTGAGCTCTTTTTGAGCAGTCTCTGGCCCAATGCCCCTCGTGCCCACATACATAACAGAAATATTCTTCTCTTCCTGTATTTGCTGTTCTTCCACCTCTTCTTTGTCCACCCCTTCCTCTATTTGATTGCCCCCTGTATGTCATGTCACGGGTTGTTTGAACCTCATGCATTGCCAATTTGTTAATCATTTTCTTCTCTTTTTGTATGAGGAAACCCTCTGCGTGATCAGCCATTTGTTTAACAGGGAGAAACCCATTGGTTTGCCAATGTATCAGCTGTTTTTTTATAAACATGCTGATGTCGGGTTTCATCCCTGTCATGAATGCATTTTTTAACTGCATGGCGTAAGGCCCATTATCTTCCCATACCTGTGGTTCAGGCATCCCACTATGAACCCTGAATATTTTTCTTAGTCTTTCTAAGTATTCCTCAATTGTTTCTGCTTCTTTTTGCACACAACCAGATATCTTAGTGAAATCTGTGTGTCCACGGAAGTGTTGGGTGATTCTATCAAAGAGGGCATCTATTCTGGTCCAGTATTCATTGCCATTGTCAGCTGAATAGTTCAGTGGTCTGTTGTTTTGGCCGGTAGCTGTCCAGTTACCAGCAACCCGGTAATAGTCTATTCCCAGGACAGTTCTTACACATGTCTCGAACTCAGCTGCGTTCGGACGGAAACTGTCTGTCATCATTCGTAGTTTTGCAATGCATTCTTCTGGACCCTCTTTAGGGTGTGGAATGTCAGCGGTTACGCTTTTGATATCGTTTATTGTCCAAGCTCTATATACCCACACTGTAGGTTCAGCATCTTGTTGCCCTGCATTAGGGTTTGGCATTTCTATCATTGGAGCAAGTAGATCGTCTTCATCAGCTTCGAGAAGTTGATTACTCCTTAACACTCTATCTGTGATAGGTCTCTGTGCTGTTCTGTTCAGTTTAGCGCGTTCAGCGAATCTCCCTCTATAAGATGTTCTTGAGCTTAAATTAGTTGGAGTCGGAAGAAGCGTGGGAGTTTGCTCCTCATTCGCTTGGTGACTTAATGTTGGAATCTGAGGAGGCGCGGGAGTTTGCTCATCATTCACTACCCCAGTTGCGGCTATCACTGGTGTATCAAGCCGAATTAGCAGAGGAGGTTGCTCCTCATGCACTGTCACTGTTCTGCCTATTACTGGTGTATCATTATCTTCATTTGCTTTGTAAGCAATCAGCTGTTGGGAAATCTTTTGTAATTGGGAGTTTACTGACTCTTTTAGGTTAGTTGCTCTTCTTATTGCTACCTTATGCCATATTTTGGCCTCCCTTAGCCCAAGTTTCTCTTGCATGTCGCTATCACCACAGGCCTTCTCCCTGATTTTTCTTATGAAGTCAGTAGTTGCCTCTATTTTTAGCTCTCCTTCAAATCCAAAATCTCATTTCCACATATGTCTATGCATTACACAGTCAGCATTTCCGTGTATTGCCATATGTTTCATATCCCCTTCTAACTGGGATGTATCATCATTTTTAGATCCTTTGTTTCCCATTTCCTCTTATTGTTAAAATCCGGCTAGACAGGTATGTCTCTATACGTTTCAGACTATATCCTTTTCTTTAGCCCTTTTCTCTTTTAACAATGCACCAAGAGACCTACCAGAAGACCCAACAGGAAAACAGAAAGTGAAAAGTGTGTTCCCTTCATCCAAGGCGAACAGGAATGTATACAGAAATATCCGGAGAAAATAGGCCTAGGAAGTTTTCAAATTCAGACACAAGCACTATCCTTCACATAAGGAAAATGGCATTCTTTACATATAGCCTTTACCATTTAAAACAAAACTGAACGGTACCCTTCCTTCCACCCTTCATACAAGGCAAACAACCGGAAGGTGAACAGTGCTTATATAACCATATAGCGCGCCCTATCCTTCACATAAGGCAATTGGCATACTTTACATATAACCTTTCGAACGGTACCCTTTTTTTCCCTTCGACAAGGTGCTATCCTTCACATAAGGCAAATAGCGGGTACGTGAACAGTGTTATATAACCTTAGCGCATCTCTGAATAGGAAAATTACAGACAGGAGTCTCTCTAACTCTTGCAATTCGTTCAACACACGGGGCAAACAGGAATAAATCCCTCCATGAACCTTAGTTCCCCTTTCCACCCCACGGCAAACAGGCAAAAAGTTAGTCACAAACCCCACCTGAAGACAGGTGTACGCAAACCCGAAACAAACTATTGTACACGCTCCTTCAATTCCTTCACTCTCGGCTCTCCCCGCTGGCAGGCCCTGGCCTCCTTCCAATTCAAGTTGGAGGTCTTTAGAAAAGGAGATATTGTCTCCCCCGTGCACGGTTTCAGATCCTGATGATTAGCCCAGCGTGGAGAGTCGAAGAGGTTGTTGGAATCCCGGAGGAGCCCCCAATTTGATAGGTGAAAATTCACCCTAAGTTACTTCAGGACTTCGGAGTTGTCAATCAGTATATTTATTCAACAAGAACAATTGCAATCGGGCTCACTCACAAACCAAGGATGAGAAGTGAAGCAATTTCACTTGGGAACTACAAGGTTTATATGCTAAGATTTATCCAATGCTGACGCCGTAAGTGTAAGAAGTCATAGTCAAAACAAGGTTCTCGTCCGAGCTCCTTGCACATTCCCAAGGTTGAGGAAACAATAAGTGGCGCCAGTGAATCAAGTTACACATAATACACAGGGACACAGAAAGCCATGTCTCTGTTAAAAGAAAAGCATATAAGATCATTATTAAAATAAGGCACTTGATTCATATATCCTTATGTCATTAACAGTGTTTGTAAATAATCTCCATCAATGGTGAGTTGTGCTTTCATTTCACATTTACACACAAACAATGGCGTTCAAAGTCAAACTTGTGGCAAACTCTCACAGCCCATCATGCACACAGCTGCATAGTATGGGTAGCTAGCGTTAGTCATTGCTAGTATGCGTGTGTGTGTGTGTGTGTGTGTGTGTGTGTTTGCGTGTGTGTTTGCGTGAGTTCAATGTCTCTCACTCTCTCTTCCGCTCCTGGGGGCAATGAGAGGGGCAAGGTGAGTATAAGTTAATGTGGATGCTCACGGTGGAAAGGGGAATTCACTTCTCCACTGACGTTTAAAACACAAAAATCCAAAACATAAAATCCAAGCAAAATCTCAAATTAACCCCACGTTGCCTGTATATATTTGTCTGTGGATTACTGTGATATCTTCCTGGGATCATCACTGTGATGCTCGTCTCCCCTTTCACAGAGAACCAGCTCCTACATCCTTACTGTCCAGGCAGCAGACATGGGAGGTGAGCCAGGGGGACTGACAGGAACATCCACCATGATGGTGCACATCTTGGACGTCAACGACATAGTCCCCAAACTGGAAAAGGATGAGGTGAGAGTGCCATCATCAAACAACTTAAATGAACACCCTTAAACAACTTACATTTTGTTTGTCGTCATATTAACCCAACCTTGCACAAGGTATCTGGTTATAAAGCCACCTCTGATTCTGGAATGGAGAATACACTGAACAGGTGCTCAAACAGAAGTGAATTCAAATATCTTATTTTCTGACCTAGTAAATAATGTGCATATTGGTAAAGTAAACATACAGAAAATGTTTATTATTTTTCTTTGATGCAACTCCTGTTTTTCAGTTTTCAGTAAGTATTGATGAGAATTTGGCAGATGTCGAGGTAATGCGCTTCAAAACTTTGGATGATGACCTTAAAGGGATAGTTCAGTTTTTAACCCATGAAGTTGTATGGCATCTATATCACCAGTGTAATGCAATCCACGCTGACTTACCTCCGACAGCGTCCTGTGAGCAGAGTTCTCGTCCAGTTTTGGTCAAACCGAAAGTAGTCCGGCAGGTTTCTAGACCCAGGAAAATAAAACGTTTCTCTTCCCAAAACATTATGTGTTCAAAAGAGTGATATATTTGCATCCCAAAACCGTTGTAGTGGAAAAAGTCACACCTCGTTATCACTTGGCCCTATTTTCAATACGCTCGATAATGCAATCTCACAGCCAGAGTCTACCTCTTTGATTCGCGAAAGTTGATTCGCGAAAGTTTAATTCACCAAAGTTGCCTGAGAGAAACGTCCATCACAGGAAAAGGATGCTTTATGTCAATTTTATCAAATGTTGTCTCAGTATTCATCGTTTTCCTGTGATGGACGTTCCAGAGGTAGACTCTGGCTGTGAGATTGCATTATCGAGCGTATTGAAAATAGGGCCAAGTGATAACGAGGTGTGACTTTTTCCACTACAACGGTTTTGGGATGCAAATATATCACTCTTTTGAACACATAATGTTTTGGGAAGAGAAACGTTTTATTTTCCTGGGTCTAGAAACCTGCCGGACTACTTTCGGTTTGACCAAAACTGGACGAGAACTCTGCTCACAGGACGCTGTCGGAGGTAAATCAGCGTGGATTGCATTACACTGGTGATGTAGATGCCATACAACTTCATGTCTTAAAAACCGAACTATCCCTTTAAAGGATCAGACAATTGGCTAGCTGTGTTTCACATTGTGTCGGGAAATGAGGATGACTACTTCAGCGTTTACACCGACCCCAGGACTAACGAGGGTGTGCTGATGCCCAAGAAGGTATGACAGTCTCGCCAGCCAGATGCGGTGCGCTCTCAGTTTCTGTAACAGCGGAGTACTATCTTGTATCAAAGATCTACAACTTTGGTTACAATATTTTAAGGTTTGATAAATTAGATGTGGGTGCACTTATCCATAATACTATTATTGATTGATAGCCTTCCATGTTCTTCAAGATGGACGACACTCATGTGAGGCTCTGCTCCCATTCTTGAATTTGCAGCCTGTTGATTTTGAGGCAGTTCCTAACCTGAACCTGGGGGTTGTTGTGATGAATCAAGCACCTGAAGGAGCCAGGGTACCAGGAGATGCAGGAGGCTCTGGTGGAGGAGGAGGGGGAGGAGCAGGAGGGGGTGGTGATGGAGGAGGAGGAGGGGGTGGTGATGGTGGACGAGGAGGAGGAGGAGGAGGAGGGGGGGGTGGTGGAGGAGGAGGGGGAGGAGGAGGAGGAGGGCCTGGTGGAGGAGGAGGAGCAGGAGGGCCTGATGGAGGAGGAGGGGCAGAAGGGCCTGGTGGAGGAGGATGGGCAGGAGGGCCTGGTGGAGGAGGAGGGACAGGAGGGCCTGGTGGAGGAGGAGTGACAGGAGGGCCTGGTGGAAGAGGAGGGACAGGAGGGCCTGATGGAGGAGGAGGGACAGGAGGGCGTGGTGGAGGTGGAGGGACAGGAGGGCCTGGTGGAGGAGGAGGGGCAGGAGGGCCTGGACAACCAGGGACTGGAGGGACTTGGAGCATTATTTCAAAGTATAAAAGCTACCCAGTGAAGATCAGTGTGAACAACAAACCAGATGGGCCAGTCTACCGCCCAAGCACGAAGCCCCTCTCCCTCCCAGAGGGCAAAGGACAACTCTCCATCCCCAAGGTCATTGGCACCTTTCCTGCCATGGATGGAGATACAGGAGAATAGGCCAAGGATGTCAGGTCAGGACTTTCCCCACTTTATTTTCACCACAATGCACCGTTTAAGATTAACCACATGTGTCTTCCTCAGCGAGGTGAACTCAGCCAACCAATTATATCCACCAAACCAACCTCCAATGTTATTATGAAAAAGTGTATCAGGTGTCTACATTCATTACCTCAGTTATCATTTGCCTTATGAACAAAGCCCCCCCGTTGATTTCATATTTCCTGCTTGAAAGCTACAGGCTGATGTCAGATTCATTTCACTTGAAATGTGACAGGTATGCAAAAGGTTATGACCCTGGAAACTGGTTCACCATTGATGAGGACACAGCTGAAATCACAATCAATAAGATGCCAGACCGGGAGTCTCCGTATGTAGTGAATGGGACCTACCTGGCCAAGATTCTCTGTATGACAAATGGTAAGTGTTAAGGCTTCCTTCATTTGCTTAGTTATCTAGTTAGTACCACAGTGGCTTCATTGCTGAGGCTGCGCCTTTGTTCGTCATTGAATTGAAGTTTCAACGTCAGAGCAGTACCAACAACCAATTATTCAGAGTAAGAGGACTTCCTCTTGTGCTTGACTTTAGTTTAAACTAAAGTCTCAAGCACAGAGACATAGCAGGTCAAAGGCACAGGCTGTGAAAATAGGTTTGTATTTTAAAACTGTCCAGGCAGTGCATGCTGGAAGCTATTGTATGCTGACTGTTTGAAGGTTATAGCCTTGTTATTTTAGCGTTGGTTTGTATATTTGAATGTATGTTTCGGGAAGCATAATTGTTTTTGTCCCACTACCTTACAGGAATGCCATCCCAGACAGCCACGGGGACCATTGCAGTGCATGTTGAGGACACTAATGACAACTGCCCCACGCTCACCAGCCATGTGCAGTACCTGTGCAGTGACACTAAGGTGAGGGTGCAGTGACACTCCAGTTCACCATAGCAGGACAGAGCTGTAACACCTCAGTGGAAACCCCCTCCCAACTTCGATGTGTCTTTTTGATCCTTAAAATCTTCAGTTCTGCTCAGCACTCCCAGTGTCCTCCTCCTCCTCCTCACTAAACAGTGGTGTGTTTTTTACCCTAAATGTCCATCTTCTCTTCTCTCTGGCATCTATTCATCCTCTTGCAAACTAAATCACTTCCCTCCATCCTCTGTCTGTACCCCTCCCCAAACACACAGGCACAGGCACAGGCACACGCACACGCGCATGCACATGCACACACACACACACACACACACACACACACACTCACACACACTCATACCCAAGACAGAAGTGGCACATCCACTGATGATCTATTCTACAGTAACTGAGATCTTATTGTGAAGGTGGTGAATGTGACAGCAGAGGATTTGGATGGAGACCCTAACGGTCCGCCGTTTGAGTTCACGCTGCTGGATACGGGTGTGGGGGTGAAGTGGAGGCTTCAGCAGACCAGAGGTGAGTAAAGCAACGCTTAGATGATGACAGTGTGGGTACACAATGTGTAACTGCTCAACACTGCACAAATGTCATCAGCAATCTCTCACCATAAAATTCCAGCTTTGATTTTTTTTCTATTTTTTTGTATCATTATTGTTATTATTATTCTATTTAGAATGTGTGTGTGTGTGTGTGTGTGTGTGTGCATGTGTTAAGCAATACAAAGGCCACAGTCTGTCAAGTTCAATGACTTGGCTATTTACATTAGTTGTTTTAACTTTGGATGAGAAAGGGGAAAAGTGTGCAGATACCAGCCAGATATGTGTTAAATAGTGATATCATATAGGGGGATGCACTAATCTCTGGTCTCTCTCTCTCTCTCTCTGTAGATGCTTCAGCAGCGCTGTGGGCTGAAGATGGTCTTTGGCCTGGCCTCTATGAGGTCATGTTTGAGATACGAGACCAGCAGGGGTTGGCCTGTCCTGACAGACAGGTCCTCCAATTGGAGGTGTGCACCTGCCAAGGGGGCTTGACTTCCTGTGCTCCGAAACAGGAGCAGTCAGGGGAGACATCCAGCAAGAAGTCATCCCAACTGGGAGGAGCTGCAGTGGGAGGGATGCTGTTAGGCCTCCTCTTACTCCTGTGTGAGTACACTCACCACCTCATGCTGAGTGTGTGTCTGTGTGTGTGTGTGTGTGTGAGTGTGTGTCTGTGTGTGTGTGTGTTTGTGTGTGTGCGTGATTTATTATTCCCAAAAGTCTTTCATGACAACTATGCCTGCAAAACGTACTAACAAGCCTTAATTAATTTCTTCAATGTAGTGAAACAATGATTCTCTTACATGCCACTTTATAACACCAGTCCATGAGGACTCAACAGCCGTTAATGAAATTCCCTATAAGAAACATGCCAATTAATTCAGTTTGGCTGTTGTGAACCGTTTGACTATATGTTCTTATGTTTATGTGTGTTACAACCACTATAAAATTAAATGTGTGTTTGTGTTTGTGTTTGTGCGTGTGCGTGTGCGTGTGTGTGTGTGTGTGTGTGTGTGTGTGTGTGTGTGTGTGTGTGTGAACAACTAGTGGGCTCACTGATGGCTTTGTTCTGCTCCTGTGGAGGAGCCAGTGGGATTGCAGGAGGCTTCATTGACCTTCCCTTTGACGCCAAGACTCATCTCATTTCCTATCACACCGAGGGAAAGGGAGAGGACCGGGTAATTACACACCAATCACACACAAAAAGACTGACTGGAATTCATGATCGGTAGAGATGGCATTTCCACATTACTAAGTCTGCCGAAGCAGAATGGTGGCTAGCAGTTTAGTGTCAGGTCAAAACTGCATCAAAACTATCAAATAACCCAACTTGGTTTGTTGGTGTGTGTGTGTTTCCTGAGCAGGAGGTTCCTCTAATGAGTGTTCCGGTACTGATCTCCAAAGAAATTCCAGTTACTGCTTCCGCAAACATGGCTACCACCACCATGGTGAGCAGGCAGATGCAGGAGAATGCATTCGGAGGCTTTTATGACTATGATGAGCCAGAGATGGAGGAAATGGACTTCAGTGCCCATTGGGATTATACTTCAGATCTGCAGGAGATAAGAGAGGAGGATCAGCTCTCATTCATGGCACTACCAGACACATTTCTGGACCATTACTTCTCACAGGTGTGTTTGTATGAGTTTTTGCGTGTGTGTGTGTGTGTGTGTGTGTGTGTGTGTGTGTGTGTGTGTGTGTGTGTGTGTGTGTGTGTGTATGTGTGTGTGTGTGTGTGTGTGAGAGTGTGTGTGTGTGTGTGCGGTGAGGTTCGTGGCTGGTGAGGCACTGCCCTTTTCAGAGTCAGATTTACAAATAGATAAACCCAATAGAGTATCTAATATCGCCATTCAATTGGCAGCTTGCACATTGACTACTGGTTGTTTTTCATATCAGCATTCTTTACACGGGCTCTGCCTCCTCTGAACAGACGTCCCTGGTATGTGAATGTGCGCATGTGTCTGTGCATTTGTCTATAATGAGGGCTTCCTTTTTTTTTTTTACAGAAAGCAGAGCACACAGCAGTGACTTCTTGTCCGAGGGACAATCTGTTGGTGTATGAATACGAGGGACGGGTATCCCCCACTAACTCTGTGGGCTGCTGCAGCCTACTCGAATCTGAGGATGACCTCCAGTTTCTCAACGACTTGGGGCCAAAGTTCACCACCCTCGCCCAGATCTGTGGATACTCCAAAGTCACAAGCTCAAAAATGGACCAACAGATCACACCTCCCATGTCAGAAATGGACACCAGTGTCATCACGACAACCGATGTTAGAAAACAGACAAGGGAGTCCAGATCCTCAATCATCAGCAACCACGAGGCACCACCTGTGCGCATGGAGATGAGCGTCAGCTTTGTGGAGGAACACAACCCACCCCCACTTCCCAGGATGCAACTGTGCGAGACCATGGCCATGCCCACCCAGACTGTGTTGGTGCAACAGCAGCCCATGTACTACATGGTTGAGCCTCAGGTTCAGAGCACAGTGCTGCTGGCCGAGAGGCCCCCAGTGGGTCTGGGTCAGGGAGTGATCCTGGTGAACAGGAGCCAGGCAGCCACAAAGAGGGTGCTGCTGCAGGGGGGAGGTCTAGTGCAGGGAGGAGGTCTAGTGCAGGGAGTTCATGGTGCTGGGCTGGTTCAGTGGGGGGGTTTAGTGCAGGGGGGAAGTCTAGTGCAGGGAGGAGGTCTAGTGCTGCAGCAGGGCGGGCATCTTCAGGGGCCTCAGGGGATGCTAATACAAAATGGTCAACATGTGGTCCATCAAGGAGATGGGCTGGTACAGGGAGCGCAGATGGTAGTTATGCAGGGGGATCAGCACAGTCCTGGATCTCAGACCATGTTTCTGATGAACGGAGGACCGACACTTGGGCCCGGATCCCCTCTCACCAGCCAGCCTCTGCTTGCAGCCAACACCTGCAGCTCTCCAGTGCTGCTTGTGGACGGAGGCATGAGGCAGGAAAGGGAAATCCGGCTAGACACCAAGCAGCAAGGTTCTACTAAGGCTCAAAAGAGGCAGGTGACCAATGGGCAGGTTGTACATGGGTCTCAATTTTTTGTGGAAGCACAGACCTTGCCCAGAGGTCCTATTCTTCAGGGGGGTGGGCACATCCAAAGAGAACCATGGAGAGGGTCCAGTAGTGCTAGAGTGTGTGTGGGTGGCCCCATGACAGCTCCAAGGGTAAGGCTTGATCAGGGGCCAACTAGCACTGGGCAGATGTCCACAGGGTAGAAGGGTCTGCAGCATCAGCTTGAGGTTTTTCCCCAGGGGGAAGTACAGGGAGTTGGAGCAGAGTAAAGAGTGTGCTGCTAGGAGCTCATACCTGGGGTGAACACTCAGCAAGGAATAAAGAGAGCCACAAAACACTGACCAACGTCACAGCTGGGAAAGTGTGAATAAGAACCTCAAGGAATCTTCCACCGCAGCACCTAATTGAAGAAGCTCTTGCTGGTGATCTACATTAATCACCTCTTCCTAGGAACTGTAAATAGAGCCGCATTTAATATTTTCTGAGATCAGTTTAAAATATCATCCCTGATCCTATGTGATATGTATACAGTATGTGCTGTAGTGTAGATTGTATGTGTCATGATTCAGGACCTTCTGGCCTCTAGAGGCCGCCAACTAAAAAAGACTTGGCCTGTTGTGTTTGCACACGTGCACGTGATTACTTCCTGCTTCTATTTTCCCGCCATTGTCTTGTCACCTGCTGGTTGATTGGTCACATGACCAATTCGCTATGGTATTTATACCTGGCTGTTTATCTTCATTGTAGGTGGTAGTCCCACAAAAGACTTCATTACCCACAATTCCCTTATCATCTAAACTCTTTATCTGCATTTTCAATGAGACAGCAATTGGCTGAAAACAAGGTGGTAAAACCGTGACGTACTTTTGCCTTTAAAGTTTGTTGAAATGATACATTCTTCCTCTTTCTACGTTGGGATTTGCCAGGCTCACATCTCCTTCCACTCACCTCCAAGGGTGAAGAAACAACTTTCTTTTGTTCTCTCACAACGGAAAAGAACAGACTAAGCTCTCACCTCTCACCACGGCAAACAATTGCCTAAGATCTCTCGTTAGCTAAACACTGGACGCTAACGTAGTAGACCTAAGTTTAGCAAAGCAGCTAACAATAGACCTGCTAGCTAACTAACTGCAACGGGAACGAAACACAACAGAATTCACGATCCTGCAACATTCCGGGCGTAACTGCAGTGAAACAAAGACATCACAGCAAGGACAACTTTCCACCTACGGACTTTTTCATCTCTTCTCTGCCTCAGGAACATCGGATGCGCCAACACTTTTCCAAAGGACTGGTAACATCGACTGGGCAGCTAGCTATCGTAGCTTATTCACAACCTGGCTAAGCATAGGACTGTTTACATATGCCATTGTTCATGTATTGTATCTGTTTTGTTTACCGAACATAACTTATATACTTTCATTGTTAATTGGTAGTTGGCTTCGCCACACCATCTAAGGGAAATCGTTAGGATTGCTTATCAGACACACGAGTCTTGCATGCATCACTAACCATCTCTTTCTTCTAACATGGCATCTTAAATCACATACAATTACAAATACATTGGCCTTCATAAAGCCACACACGCGAAGCACATACTCAAACTTGCGCTGCATATATAGGCTCGTCCTCTTTCACACCACACATGTATGTTCACGAATGTGCACACACATGCACGCGGAACTACGTGGTCAGACAAAGGGACACACACACATACTTTCAGGCGCGCTCCTAACAGCGTAACACCGAGTTTACAAGCTTGCGCACACACACACTCCCTCTCCCTTACACATACATATACTTCTTCAATTAATTAGTTAGATACATTTAGCAAGATTACATATTGTGTGTTATTTCTTTATCATTGTGTAAATAAATACTTTGATTTATATACGCTGGTTTATTTAATGTTACACAAGAATGGACGTTGTCAACCTCTTCTATTCAGAACTCCAATGACCTTCAACCAAACTATTAATAAGGTAACTTTGTTTGTAGTTATTAATTGAATTATTAATCAGAGTTCCAAATTGATAGTACAATATAATGTATGAGACTGATATATTTAATGAGACTGATTTGTGGATTATCAACTTAATTGATCTGCCTTTGTGTTGAATGGTTGATCCCTGTCCAATCGGGTAAGATTACCAACATATTGTTGCTGTTGCAAGGACAGCACCAGTGTGTCTTGGTGGCCCTCGTGGGGACAATATCATAATTCATACGCAATTGATTGATTAAAAGATACCTACATAATCTGGTACTCCCATATGAGAATGGTACCAATTTCACCTACATAATATGGTGCAGCCCGTATGAGGATAGTACTGTTGGCAATCATTCATTATTTGTGTAATATTAATGACCGCTTAATTTCAGGCCAAATTCAGAATTTGATATTTTAGTGTAAGACTAGGCAAACAGTCGTAACACTCACCGCCACTAGTCAGTCATAGGACTAAGCACTACACTGCAAAAATGCTTTTCTAACCTAGTGTTATTACTCTTATATTGAGATGAAAACATCTAGTTGGTCTTGTTTCTAGCTAAATTGAACTTACCTAGTGCTCTTTGGTAAGGTTATTTTTGCCTATTTCAAGCAAATATTACTTATTTTAAGAAATCTTAACAAGCAAATTTGGCTGCCAGTGCGTTAAGCAAATTTGGCTTTATACAAGCAAATTTGGCTGCCAGTGCGTTAAGCAAATTTGGCTTGTTAAGATTTCTTAAAATAAGTAATATTTGCTTGAAATAGGCAAAAATAACCTTACCAAAGAGCACTAGGTAAGTACAATTTAGCTAGAAACAAGACCAACTAGATTTTTTCATCTCAATATAAGAGTAATAACACTAGGTTAGAAAAGCATTTTTGCAGTGTAGCTGTACTTACAAATAAGTGCAAAGCTTTATATATCAAATTGAGCTTACAAGCTATTTGATATTTTATTAGTGAATTATCACCTTTTCCAAACCTTGGAAATCTTAGAACTTGCTATTGCTGCTAGCCATTCAGGTTGAACCTACTCTGTAGGAATTGTGAATTTCTGTCCAGCATTTGAATACCACGTATTCAATGCAACATTGTCAAGTTGTCAACTGTAACTGTGCTTAATCAAACTGTGTCCCTTATTTTTTTATTAATTCACAGCGTGCCACCGGCCCTGTGAATGAGAGCTTGTACCTGACTGTTACTGCCATGCATTCCAGCCAGTGAAAGGAATAGAGACTGAGAGAGAGCCACAGCGAGCTACCGGCCCTGTGAAACACTGAAACACTGTACCTAGCTGTTACCACCACGTGTTCCAGCTTGAATTTAGGTAACTGTGACTGACCCTGACTGTAACTGCCCTGCACCTCAGTTAGTATGCCCAAACTTTTATGCCCACTAGACCCACTAGATGGTGCTGCAGCTACACCTCATTCACAGGAAGCTACTCCTCATAGCGTAGGTAACTACACTTCTAGGTTAGGCTAGTGTACTGCCCAAGTTACACTACAAGGTGCCTGCCACTGCAACAACATAGCCAAGCGCCTAAGTCATTTAATAACCTACCCTATTTTACCCTACTTTAGCTTACCCCTCTAGCTAAACATAACAATGGATAACCCCTGTGTAGATCAGTTTATCTCTTCCGTTGCACAAAGCTTGAAACCCGGCTACCCTGAACTCATTAACAGTTTGAGTTTCAGTGAATGCAGGAAGGAGATAGACTCTCTACTAGGGCCCGACCGATATGTTTTTTTCAGGGCCGATACCGATATTTATGAAAATGGGACGCCGATAACCGATATGTGCAACCGATAAATAGAAAAAAAAAATTCTCAAATAAATTAAAAATGGCACACACTCGACTCGAACTTCCATTAAGTGTTTTTAATAGTAAACAGCAGCATTTTGTAAAAAAAAAAAGCCGAACTTAACTTAGAATAACTTAACATAGAATAAAACTGGGAATAAATCAATAAATAAATAATCATCAATAAAAAATAAAATCACTCCCTGCTATGAGAAATGAGTAAAACATCACTGTAGAACTACTTTGCAATGAACCATAGGCTGGTTTAATGCCCAAGCCTAATATTGCCAATTAAGTAAGAGAACATTATAGTGCAGGAAGCACAGCTGCTCGGCATGTTGCCCAGTGAGGCTTCTCCTGTTCTTCGAGTAGATCAGAGAGATCTCACTGAAGACTCTCTCACTGGGAACTAAAATGCAAACTACAGCACGCATAACCACCTCCTGATTCAAGAGATTATTTTACGTCTAGTGGCTGTGCTGGGCTGCTTGTCTGCCTCTGGGTGGCGAGGTGAAACGAAAGCATTTAGGTATAATGTTTTCACGTTACAAATAAAGGCGAATTACAAAGAAGTATTTGGATCATTGTACCTAGCGCACATCAAACTCCCTACCGATCGGCCAAATGCCAGCACTTTGAGATCACACCAGGAGTGATTAAATGGTCAAAGGGCCTGGGAACGCACAATAAAGAAACTAATAGACTGAATGTACAATGTGCCTTAAGGGCCTGAGTCGGTAGTGTAGTCTTCATGAAGTTGTTTACCTAACACCAAGTTAGTTAGCGCAAGCCGAAATTAGCTACCAGAGATACTGTCGTATCTCTGTAACTACTTGCTGCTAGCTACTGCTAGCCTGTCTGTCTACCCGTAACAAGATGTTACACCAGTTTGAAACGCAGCGACTGGCCAAA
Source organism: Sprattus sprattus (assembly GCF_963457725.1). Classification (NCBI taxonomy): domain Eukaryota; kingdom Metazoa; phylum Chordata; class Actinopteri; order Clupeiformes; family Clupeidae; genus Sprattus; species Sprattus sprattus. The sequence continues at coordinate 39,658,003 of NC_137921.1, read as the reverse complement.
ACTTAATTCTATTTAACTTAATTTGAGGGACATTGCGACCAATCACCGTTGGTTCTACCGTGCTGGGTAACTTGTTAGGGAGCAAGGCTCTCACCAGAGCCGTAGATGGGAATGTATATAAGGCTCTGGCTGCAGATACTCGACCCTCTATGCTGGCTCTTACTCAGGCAGGCTATCAAGTAGCTAGCAGGCTCTAAATGGTTCGTCTCGGGAACAAACACAAACACGTTTTATTTGGTCGTCATTGACCATGGCTTTCAGTCCACCTTTCGTGTAGAACTACAGACACGTTCACGTTTCCATGTGGGGTTTTAACAATTACTGTAGTAGGACTATACACCATGTTGAGACTGCTCTATGGACAACCTTTTCAGTGAGGAGTATTCGCTGTCATTCTGGTTGTCCTTGCGTGAGCTAAGGTTTGTGTCGTTATTACACAGATCAAATGGATCGGTTTCACAAATTAATAAAGACCTTGTGGTGCCGTGCTTCTGCAACGTTGGTGTGTTTTTGTGACATATTGCAGGGGATATTGCTTCGTATATGCTTACCTCGAAGGAAATGTGTTTTCTCTGCTTCAAATAGTAGTAGCAGCACCGTCCTTAGCCCCACTTGGCCGCCTAGAAACGGCTCACGAGTCACAGGGAGCGTGAAGGCACCCCGCCCCCGCCCCAAAACCGCTTGCAGCCTTGCGTGTTGATTGGTTGTATTCCGTGTACCAAACAAATCAGATGCTGTGACGGGCGGGGCAACTTGGAAAGGCTCATGAATTCCAAGTGGCAAGAGCGGAAGGCGCGTTCAGAACGGCTGCCAAATTGGTTGTGAAAATTATATGAACTTATCGGTGGGAATTTATGGAAAGTATGGCCGATACCGATATCCCCAAAATGTTAAATATCGGCCCGATATATCGGTGCGGCCGATAATCGGTCGGGCCCTACTCTCTACTAAACAACAGGTATGGTGCGCAGACTGCATCCAAAGACCTATTGTTAATGTGCTTGCTCCTGAACTTTCACAGGCAAACCAGCCTTGCCTTTCAGAGCAATGCAGCATTAGAAGCGCAGAATGCTAGTCTCCTCCAAGAGGTACAGACAGCTAACAAGAAAGCTATGCGCTACCTAGGAGACCTACACTCAACAGAGTTAGAACTCTGTTCACACAAGGAGGAGCTACTGAAGGTTAGGTCAGAACACCCTGCCCCACCACAGTCGTTCAGCCGATGTGAGTCTGGTTACTCTGATTCACACTCCTCCCTTGGCGAAAGGTCTACCCCTCCTTCATTCAGATGGGAACACTTCCCAACTGACCATCAGTCCTTGGGAATGAAGTCAGCTCCTCAACCTCCACTGAGAGACCGAGTCAACAGCCTGACTTCCCATTTGCCCCTAACAGATACAGAAGAAACAGGTAGTTTATTTCCCAGTAGATATACTGCCCATTCTTCTTATCAGCCTCTGTTAAATAACACCTTCTTCCGTGCCCTTCCCTCCGAATACAGGACTAGGTCATGTCCAGACTGTTCAGCCTCCTCTCCATACAGCCACGAGAGTGAGTACCGCTGTCCAGCATCTGCCTCTCACCCAGAGAGAAGCAAATTAGAATGTGATAGACATGTCCGTTCCCATGCTAGATTAGTCTCGCCTTCTTCAGAAAAGATTCTACAGAGTCCCCGTCTAGAAGTGCTTGAGCTCATAGCTAAGGACATTAAAATGTTTGACCCAGACCACCGTGATCAAGACATTGACGATTACTTTAGGGAACTAGACATTAACATGACTGACCTACCCAATGCAAACCAAAGGGAGAAAATTAAACTCATGTGGAAAACCAGCTCTAAAGCAGTCCACAAGTTTATTCAGGCACAACCTCCCCGTATCAGAAATGATTACGCCGAGCTCTGTCATGCTTTAAAAGAAGAATACTCTTCTCCTGCTGACGAGATCACATCATTGGTTGCTGCCTCCCAAGTAAAACACACCCGTCGAGAACACCCTAGGGATTTTTATAAACGTTTGAGACATGCATACTTCCAGGGCAAGAATGCACCAGGCAACCTGCACCCATGTGTGCGCACTCACGTTTCCCTCATGACGCATGAAGGTAACCCCTCAATGAATGAGATCAGGAAGATGACACAGATGGCTTGGGAAACTGTTGTCAATTCCAAAGAAAGGGGAAAAACAACTGCGTCTACCTGCTCAGGTACCAAAGCGTCTCCCAAAGTCACAGCCTCACAAGTTCACCCTCACAACAGACCAAAGGGGGGTGACAAACCACATAGGGACACTGAGCGTAACCTTCATGTCCGTCATCAGCGTTGTAATGGAAATACATCCCCTAGAAGCAGTAGAAGGCCATATTCCGAAATCATGACCTGCCCCTAGATTCGTCGGATGATGACAACCATGACACTGACCGACTCTCAGACCATGGCCGCATGGCTACCCCGAGCGTTACAGCCCTGAGCCACGAGTCAGGAGACACTCCAAGCGCATGAACTCCAGAGTTCGCCACTAACTGTCTGTTCAGCCAAACATCACAAGCCACCCTGCACTGACAGTAAGACAAATGCTTGCTCAGGGATCTCACTTTTCTTGTGGTTGTATAGGCCAAACTTGGATTTGTTAGCAGCAGCAGCAACTTCCATGATTCTGAACTAGTTTCATTAAAACTACTGCAGTAGCACACTAGCTTCATACATCGCAGACAAAGCTAGTCATGCACATGTCCACATCATACACAAGTTTAGGACATTACCATACTGCAACACAAAACCTTGATACAGCCATTTGAGCTTTAAGATTTTGATAACATGATGGCACCCTTCCGCAGCAGAACATGCCTGAAGGACAAAAACAGCAAAGGCTGCCAAGACTAGTCAGTCACTATTCATCTACTAGTCAGTTTTGTCATCCAATCTATTGAGTGATTCAACAAACACTCTCTTGGATTCTCCAGAAATCGTTTTATCATTGTATCAGGTGCCACTATCTCTGCATCTCAGCCTAAGAAGTTGACATCACTAATATTTCCTATTCTCACTAACCCTGATGAGTAGACGACCCACTGGACTATTTGTTGTATGCTATGTCATTGTCATTATTGTTTATTTTGATTTCGTCTTTGTAACTTGATGATTTTGTACCTGCTTAGCCAGGATAGATAGTATCAACAAATGCCCAGTACTGATGTTACAACTTTGACTGTCTCACCAATGAACTCTTTCCACACATGGACTATGCACAGTTGTGCTCACTGGATCACACATCCGGTGCAATCAAGTGACAACAGGGGGGATGTAGGTGGTAGTCCCACAAAAGACTTCATTACCCACAATTCCCTTATCACCTAAACTCTTTATCTGCATTTTCAATGAGACAGCAATTGGCTGAAAACAAGGTGGTAAAACCGTGACGTACTTTTGCCTTTAAAGTTTGTTGAAATGATACATTGTTCCTCTTTCTACGCTGGCGTTTGCCAGGCTCACATCTCCTTCCACTCACCTCCAAGGGTGAAGAAACAACTTTCTTTTGTTCTCTCACAACGGAAGAGAACAGACTAAGCTCTCACCTCTCACCACGGCAAACAATTGCCTAAGATCTCTCGTTAGCTAAACACTTGCCGCTAACGTAGTAGACCTACGTTTAGCAAAGCAGCTAACAGTAGACCTGCTAGCTAACTAACTGCAACGGGAACGAAACACAACAGAATTCACGATCCTGCAACATTCCGTCGTAACTGCAGTGAAACAAAGACATCACAGCAAGGACAACTTTCCACCTACAGACTTTTCCATCTCTTCTCTGCCTCAGGAACCACACTTTTCCAAAGGACTGGTAACATCGACTGGGAAGCTAGCTATCGTAGCTTATTCACAACCTGGCTAAGCATAGGACTGTTTACATATGCCTCATGAAGTATGAGAATGGTACCATTTTTACCTACATCATCGTCGCTGTGGTGTTTTGTTTTTTGGTGTTGTGATTTCTGTTGTTAATTGTCGTCTCCTAGTTTTCTAGCCTCAGTGTCCTAGTATCTTTGCAAGTATTTGGTCATTTCATAGTCCCTTGTTTAGTTAAGCCTATGTATAAATGTATGTATCGTTGTTTTTTTCCTTCCTTGTCTTTTTTCTTGTTTTTGATATATTCTTTTTAGCGTTTGAACAATTTGTTTGGATTACTTGTTGTAGATATTAAATATATCTGGGAGGTATTAAAGAATATATTTTTTTCACACGACTGGGTCCTACTACTTGCTCAGTGAGTTTGTCACTGAACCAGGAATCCGTTTCCGGACTCCGACCCTGACATTATGTGGCAATTCATGCGCTCATGTCAAACATTGGCTCTTGTAACAAATTGTAAACAAAGGCTGAACATGTCAATTTTGTTCAGGGCTTCTTCAGTTTTGATTATTATAATAACTCTCCAAGGGTTGCATAATTGTGTAGTGAAGTGCAATATTGAAATGCAATAAAAATGATACATTTTGACAATTAGATAGTAATTTGCATATAGGTTTCCTGGTATTCCTCTATGTGCCCAAACCCCACCCACATCTCAATAGTTTGTCTTTGCTTGAAGTGGGACGCCACAATTATCAAGCTTGTTTAGATTGAAGCATTTACAGTGAGAACACTGACACAAGCTCACACCATGGGCAAGCAAAAATAGCTCTACTTTGTACAGTGTCCTAGACAAGATTGGATGTAAATGTAAAGGGTAGATTGATATTAGAATAAGGTCTGACAAACTTAAATGAACTCATGTCATCTGTGGGATGCCAGTAGCTTTTAAACCCTTCTGTCTAAACCTCTAAAATGAATTGTGTCTTATGTTCTTTATTTGTACAATTGTAAGATCCAATAATGTGGTAGATGAAATTATTAGAAATTAAATGAGTAACAGATACAAGAATGGTAGGGAGTCTGCAATTAGGCTAGTAGAGCAAAATAAGGGATAGACTGTGGGATGCCAAGATGGGGATCTTCCCAAATAGTGAGCCAGCATCGACGTATAAAAACTGTGTTAATAAGTAATTTATAAGGGCTTATTAATGACTTACAAAGGGTTTACAACCTAATTAATAACCTATTTATAAACCATTTATAATGGAGTCGTATTGTAAAGTGGTACCGATTAAATGACAGCCTAAGAGGTGAACAATGCTTAATCAATTCTTGGGGAAAGTTTTGCCAGCCCATTTTACTGACCAAACTCCAATCAGGGTATAGAATGCATGCATGTGACCGCATGGGTTATGTGATTACCGTAAATCCTCAAATAAAGGCCGGGATTCAATTAGAAGCCGTGCTTCAGATAGTAGCCGGGGTCGTGGTCCATACGGACAAATAAAGGCCGGGCCCCGAATACAAGCCGGGGGTAAAATAAAGTAGCCTATATTACTGTAGCCTACCAGCATCAGTCCGTCTGCTCAAGTTAGACACCACAATTTAATTGAATGCATTTCACAAATACATGTTCTCCTCGTGTTTAATATTATATTATATAATATTGTTGGCTAATTTCAGGGGCTGTTTGCAATAAAAAAAGAAATTTCCCCACGTGGGACTACTAGGCGAAGTTGTTATTGTTTAGCCTAAATGCACGCATCGTATAGCCTACTGTTTATCTGTAACGTTTTAGTTGGCTAGGTTACTTTTCCCAGAAGGGATCATAAAGCAGTAGAAGACTTACGTAACTTTGATATTAAATTCAAAGAGATGGTGTATGCTGATTGCTGCTTTTTCTCCCGAATGTTCTTCAGCAAAGAAGTTTTACATTGACCCGAGACGAATGCGAAAGGCTACGACTAGCAAGTTAGGCTGGATATCAAACCAGCTTGTTGAATAATTTTTTTCAGTCCGCAATAAGCATAATAGAGTGTTTAAAATGATTAGAATCAAGGCTTTGGAAATCTTTTCCTCCGTGACTGACAGTGGAGACCATAACTCGATGTTTATTTTTACGTTGACACCGCACATAAAGCGCTACGCGATGTGCAGGAAGTGTTGATCGCATATGCAATGAATTATATTAGCCTACTGCAATTATGCCCATTATTTAAATAATAAAATTCTATAACAGAAGATACGTAAGAAATAAAGGCCTGCCCCTAATACAAGCCTGCCCCAAATAAAGGCCGGTGCGCTGTGCAGCCTAAGTAAATACAAGCCCCGGCCACAATTTGAGGATTTACGGTATATACCATGACAAAAGGACTTTGTGGTGGCACTGACATGCATTGATGTAATTATTTACTTTTGAGACATCTACTGTCATCATATCACTTCAAATAGGCTTTCGCAGGCGATCCATTGTGTGGTTATGTTTGTGTTGAGAAATGAACCTACTGTTTTGAAATGTACCAAAGCATCTGATAAAACTGTTATGTTTAATGTTAAAAATTACAATTATTGTAATGAGAATGCATTCACACATTGAACAAAAACACATAAGACGCGTGTGTCGGTAGATGAAGGGTGGTAACCAGATGATCCACGTGAACCAAAAAAAACCTGAACCAAGATGTATCAGATGTGTTCACCAAGAAGTCCAGGCATGTCAGTTACACAATCATGCAAGCATGACCTGAGGCTTCAATGTTGACTCAGTCTGACAGATAAACTCATTACATCTGACTGATAAATTGTCTGATAAAACTGTCTAAAGCTTCACAGGACTTCATTACGGGATGTGGACTACCATGGTTAGGGGAGGAGCCAAAGGAGTAGCACAAAGAGAGAGTCAAGAGGAGGGAGTTAAACAGGCACCAAGACAGAGGGATAGATTTGGGAGCTTTAACAGTATTGTGCTTCAGAGGACTTAGTGCTCAGGAGATAAACTGACAGAGGACAGAGCAGCAGAAAGTGAAACAGCTCTTTGAAGAAAGGAAGAAAAATTACTCAAATGACCATGTGATGCTCATGTATAATTACATAATTAATAATAATACATGATTATATAAAGGAAAAGAGGAACAGAGAGAGAGAGAGAGCACTGGTCTGAAAACAGAAACCTCCCCCATCTGCCACTGGTCTAGCCTTTGTGCTGGGTACATTGGGATGGCCTTCAGGAGTCTGCTCTTACTGACTGGACTGGCTCTTGTGGTGAGTAGCTGTAGGTTCTCTATATATATATTGAGTTCTCTCATGTCAGGACAATAATTATAGCATACTTGTCATTAAAAGACATTAATGTAATTAATCTAATCTCTGATCTAGTTTGATTGTTCTCCAGAATTTAATCACAAATATGTGGCTCTGGTTAAAGATTAAAGGACAGCTGTTGGTAGCTGGAAGGTTCTGAGTGGTGAATGCTGAGCAGGGACTGATGGTTTTCAGGGTGTGACTGGGAAGCAGCCTAGTCGTAAAGATTATGGTTCGTAGGTGTAATGGTTACTCACACAAGCTTGCCTGAATCACTTCAGATGAAGAGCTGGCTTGCAGGACAAGTTAAGAAGCTGCCATAACAATGAGTGATTTAAGCAATATAGTATGAGTGCGAGTGGGGTAGGTAAGGGATATTCCCACATGTGGTGTTCGGCCGTAGCCACCGAGGTCGGAGGCCGAGTGGTGTAGGCAACAACACCCGTGGGAATATCCCTTACCTACCCCACTCGCACGAGTACTATATTACTTTTATAAAACAATTATATGGTCAACCAATTAACATTTCAACACAAAGTTATTGATTAAAAAATGTTTATTTCGCCATTGTTTCTCCGCAACAAAAAATAGTTCCATTGTCAACGTCTTAGTCTGGAATTATACGATTTTTGAATAAACGGTTATCATCAATGCGCTATAGAATGTTTCATCGGGGAGTGATTTATTATTAGCTGTGAAAAGTCTGAGTTGGGTTGTTCTGGGATAATCCAACGCATGGAACGTCTCTCGTCCAATCAGAAACCGCTAAATTACGCGATAGAACCCAATTGTTTTATAATTATGATTATTGTTAGATTTATGTATATTGTATAAGCTTTCGGATCATGACACTTTCCAAGGAACCTGAATCAAGATTACAGCATGATTGTGCTGGTCTTTAACATAGGTGTGGGCCAGATGGCAATGACTGACTAATCAGAAAAGCTAGTGTTAAGTCTATCAGATGGAATGTTCTTATGCAAATATTATCTTTATACAGGCTTGAGGGGTCAGAGAAGCTTGAGGTCTTCTCGTTCTGAAGTCTTAACGGTTCCAAAGGCCAGGACAAAGAGACATATAGAGGCAGCTTTTAGTTTCTATGCTCCTAGCCTTTGGAATGCTCTGCCAGAAGACCTAAGAATGGCTGAAATGGCAGAAACCTTTAAACATGCACTTAAGACATACCTCTTTAATCTCGCCTATCATTCTCTGTAATATTTATCTGTTCTCAGTGGTCTGTGGTGGGTCTGCTGTATATGTGTGCGTGCTTTGTATTATGTTTGCACTTACATGATGTGGTTTTTTCATCCCTCTGGAAAATCTGTGTCTCATACACAGATTCCCTTCCCCCGCAACACACACACATTTCCTTCGAGGGGGTATAAATAAAGTTTGATTTGAAAGAACTTTTGGAGAATTCGCAACCTTCAGACCCGATAAGGGGTGTTTATTGTTTTAATATTTGCATTGTTACTATTGTTTTCGTGATGAGTTTGAGCCTATTTTAATCACAGAGGTGTGTCTAGGGTGTGTTAGGTTATGTTTGTAGCTGTGTAGGGGTGCTGTGGTCTACACCTACACGGCTACATTGAACTCAATTTAAAACCGTAGGCAATAATTTATTTTCTCTTATTTTTCATTGCCTTGAAGTCTGCAGATGTGAAATCAAGTGTTCATCATTTACGTGTTCATGTGCAGCTTGCAATATGCATGCACGCTTTCTCTTACAGGAAATTGCAATACAGTATAAATTTCACCGTCCTGCTTGACATGGCTACAATGTGGGTAACTTCACCAGTATCGTCTAATCGAGTACAGCTTGCTACACCCACAAAATGGGTCCTTTTGGGGTTTAAGAGCCATCTATTGGCTATTCCGTTGGCTATTTTGCTCAAATGTGCTTCTTACAGATATCTTATGTGCTTTGTATAAATCTTTTTGCTGGACATTTTTCCTTTTCCTTAAAAGACAGTCTTTACAGTGATAGCATTTTGCAGGGAGAAAAATAATGATACATTGATTGCATTAGCTAGTACTATATTATACTGGTCTAACCTAACGCTAGACAGTACATGCCGCTATAGTCAATTTCTAAGTGATTTCTATTTGGCATTGGATTCATTGTTTTCATTGGATTCATTGTTTTTCTCAGACATTGTTTTTCTCAGACAGTGAAGATGCCCAAGGTATGTTTATTTTGGAAAGGCAGAATCTGATTCAGACATGAGATAATGATCCATATCCAGTTTACCTGCTTAGCTGAAACAATACACCTTTATGGCCCTTTGTTGACAGTAGACACTTTCAATTTCCCCTCAGGGATTCATACCGGTGGTTGGATTTGCTTTGGCAACTTCTTGTGGTCGGGTGGTTAGAAGTTGCTTTCATACAGACCTAATTCTGTGGTATGACTCATGTATAGAGCATCTTTTTACTCCCTAGTGGAAAAGAAGTGCACCTGCATTTATAGAGAGACATTCCATTTCTCATTTGTATCTTGATTTCTTTCTTCCTTCTATGCACATAACACAAAACGTGTTCCTTGCACAGACTAAGCTCTGAAGACAAAGTCAAGGTTTAAGGGCCTGCCCTTTCAACATAGCCTAAAGTGAGGCCATTAGTACAAAATGACACAAAAAGACTGGTCCACCACTACTACTACTACTGCTACTATAGTCTAAACAACACATACTAACCGGTGGAGGGCTCTCCTCCTCTATCCTTTTCCTGAAACCCTGAAGCACTGGAAATGCACCACGCCTCTGCGGTGTAATGCCTTGTGAGATGAGGGCAGACAGACTGGGCCTGGGGTGCTTGTCTTGTCACTCAGAGCAGGTCATGAGCCAGAGACAGCTATCCTCAATCCTGTATATTCATACACTGAGAGCCTCATGATTTGCAGTATGGGCAGAAAACTACAGCTCAAATGCTATGTGCCCTGCTATTCTGCCCTCTCTTTGTCAACATCCTGTGTTTTCTGTTGGCTTGACGTTTTAACTGTATGCTGCATGGGAGTACATTTTTGTTGATATTGTTGCTTATATACATATGTGTGTGTGTGTGTGTGTGTGTGTGTGTGTGTGTTTGTGTTTGTGTGTGTGCAGGCCTTGTCTGGGGGAGCAAGACAGAGACAACACTCTCAACAGAAAAGACAGAAGAGAGAATGGATTATCAGTCCTATGCTCCTGACCGAAAATGAAGATCACAGACAGCTGGAATTTGTGGCCAAAGTAAGAATAGTTGTTGACCTCTGCAGAAATAATCCTAAATCATTATCATAACATGGTAAAACGTGTTTATTAATAAAAGGCAGCTAGTCCACACATAGGACTACAACCAATGTTTTGTTGTTGTTTTAATGTGTATAATTAAAGGATTATGAATGCTTTGCAATCATGTACTAGCACTATACATAAGACAGTATTGTTCTGGTGAAAAGCTGTTGCCATGGTTTTCCAAACAGATCCGATCAGACCGGGAAGATCGGCTCCCAGTGTTCTACTACCTGAAAGGGCCTGGGGCAGACGAGAACCCGGTAAACCTATTCATAGTCAACAAAGATGGCCTAGTCACGATTACCGGCATTCTGGACCGAGAGCAGAGGCAAGAATATGACGTAAGTGAGATTTACATCAGGACACATTTAAAAACATGTTAACAGTTACAATGTATAATATACACATACCCATCAACAAATATTTACCATTTGGAAAATGTGTACACCCTATCTCAACAATTGACATTATGCGGAACGATCAACGTTCGAACCGGAAAACAGACTTAGACGGAGGTATTAATTTCCGCTCCTCACTTCCGTACACAGGTTGACTACAGCAGCGGTAGGTTATCTCCTCTGACGTAACTTCTAAGTGTCGCTTAGTATTATATTTTTTTAATTTCTGGTCAAACTTTAGAGCATTTGTTTGAATTAAAATGTCACGAATGGAAAAATATCAAAAACGGGAAAATCTGAACAGCAGCTTTCGTTGTGTGCCAAGCTGTTCTGTGTCGGGGAGATTTAACTCTATCGTAAGTTTCCACCAGTTTTCCGAAGGATGACAGTCAGGGCGATATAGGTCCATAACATTAGGCGAGATCATTTCGTTATAAGGAGACACACCACTGTTTGCAGTCGGCATTTTATGCCAGAAGATATGATTGAAGGGGACAGACGCCGTTTGAAACCCAGGGCGATTCCGGTGTTGTTGGCCTGAAACAACTTCAGCCTGCCGGTCGTTCGACAAGGTAGGAAACAAGTTATTAATTCACTTCAGGAAATGCTGCTCCTCTTTCAGTGCCTGCCAGTTATGTTACTGTTGCTTATCATTAGGCTGGCTATTTCAAACAAAGCCAGAAATTAATTCTAGACTAGGTTGAAACATTACGTCGTCTTTATGAACGTGTGTTGGGCAAGCTACTTACAAATGTTAGTGAGCTAAGCTGTCAGTTACTCTGACATTAGTTACTTGATCAATGAAGCAGTGAAGCTACTGAAAAGTCATTTAATTCAGGAAGTAGTGAAGATACCACCAACCTACAGATAATTGTAGTACACTGAGTGACAAGACAGTCCTAGCCCAGACTTTATTTGTTTAATTAGCTTCAGCACATTGTGTTCGGTCATACTGGTGGGTCAGATGAAGACCAGATTCCATTTAGTGACCAATTTATGCAGAAAATCAAATAATACCAAGGGCTTCACAAACAAAAGTAGGACTGTGTACCACTTATCAAAGAAGATTCTAAAACAGAAGCAGAAATGTAATCCATGTGACATCATGCACTACTTCATGGGAGACACATTGAAAAGTTGCTTGCTATTATGCTGCTCATGATGCATGGCTACAATCCAACTTGGTCTTACAATGGATTTTTTCCCCCCTAGATTTGCCAGCTGCAGCCATTTCAATGCATTTTTGGTTTCATCAGGTTGAACCAGTCACTAGGAGAATTGTCCGTGTTGGACAATCATCTACAACCACAGTTTCTGATATGACTGTTAGACCAGTAAGCATCAGATTGTCTGTGTGTCTATGTTGTAAAAAATAAAAGAAAGAGTCATGAACATTTCAATTTGAATATTTTCGATGTAGTGCTATGCGGTTACATACACTTTTGTCTTGAACTATGTTCTACATTTCTACCAACAGAACCGTTGTCTACCATTGATTGATGAGCTGAAGGAGATGGATCTGGCGTACCGCTTCAACGTACATCATTTAACTGTTAGTAGAACAATTAGAACCCGGGCTTATTTTCTGTACACAGTTTTGGGTGCTGTGGGCATTTGGATGGCCCCTGATGCAGTCCATGCCATGATGCCTAGCGAGTTTTAAAGGTAATCTGACACACAGGTGATAGTAGACTACACTGAACTAAAATATCAAACCCCTTCCTCACTCCTACTCAGGTTCTATTAGTGATAAGAACTGTTTAAGCCATCTGAAATCATCCCTTTACTAGATGAAGACATGGCTGTAATGGTTGATAAAGGCTTTACAATAGATGATTTAGTACCAGGCAAAGTACACAGACGATATTTTCTAGGAAAGAACTTTCAGCTGTCTCGTGAAAATGTTTTAGCTACTCAAGAGATTGCCCGGCTGAGAATACACGTGGAGAGTGATTAGGAGCATTAAAAAGAATAAATTGTTTGATTCCATCATCCCTCTGACTATTGCTGGTAGTATCAACCAGCTTTATGCAGTAGCCTACCTAATGACAAATTACCAGAACAAGCCACTGGTCAAGGCTTGGGCCAAATGGATTATCTATTGTGCCTGTTGTAAACAAAACCATTGTACATATTGTTAATAAATGAGTTCATGAAGTATAATTGAAACATGTTTGCAGAAAATGATTTTAGTTTTGTCAAATAAATGTATTTTGTCAAATAAACCTCTGGGTCAACTATGATTCGTTGAACTAGTATGTCTTCTTGGGCACAAGTTACAAAGTAATTCCTGTTAGCATAAGTAACCCCTGCACCTGCCAGTTATAGATGTGACTTTCCTTAAGAGCAGTGTGCCTTCTTTTATATTAAGGTACTTGCAGTCAACATAGCTGGTGACATTGGGGCACTTGACCTCTACTAGGCCAAAAGGTGGCTGTGCCAGGGGGTCGAATACAAGGTCATCTGGTGAGGTGCCAAGCCAAGGGTCGTCAGGATGAACAATTAGGCCACAGGGCAACTAGTTTACGTTCCTGATTTTGCTGTACTCTTGGGCTGCTGTAAACTCCAAAACTGCCCCTGTTTGAGTAAACAATGTTTCTAAATTTGAGTTGAATGACCGCAATATGGTGATCATAATGATAGATTATTGTAATTAGGAAATTAATGTCATTGTAAGGTAATAGTTCATTTCATTTCATTTAGAAATAGACAGTTATGTGTGTGTGCACCTCTTTTCATGTCAACTGTCTGCCTCGTTCCTTTCAGGATGCGTTCAGCCAGAGACTGCTGAACCGCCTCCCCTCACAAAGCACACCTCCCTAAAGTGGGATGAGGTGTATGTTGTATGCACAGTCTGCTAGCTTCAATTGCAACTGCAATGTGTGGAAAAAGTAGTAAGTGCTGTCTGAAAGAGCAGTGCAGCAGTGTGATTACACTTTGTCAGCTTTGCATGAACACTGACTGGAGTTCATGACTACAGGTTCTAAATCACAAAGAGACAATTGGACAGTTGGCAGAACAGATACCACTGAATAAAGACTTCCTACAAGTCTACTACTATACAAATATATTACACAGTTTAACACTACCCAAACCCATCCCTGAACATTAGCCTACTCTAAAGCTGTGGGGTTTTTCATTCTTCTGCATGGACCTGTGACAAGCTGCTGCTCTGACACTCACAGTACTGTCAACCTGTATTTGTTTGACACTGGTGGAAAAGAAGATAAATCATAAATCCATTCATTCACTCATTCATTTATTCATCACATTTGTCATAATGCAAAGCAATGTTTTAGAAATCTGAAACACTTGCCAGAACAGCAGATAGTAGACCTAGCGACTACAGTCGACACATTAGATGAGCATTAACAGGACATTGTATTCATTATACTGTTAGTACTATAAAGCCACGGCTAAAATGCAGTCTTCATTTGATTGTGTTAACCGTCTGTGATCAAAAATAAAAGTCTAAACTACAGATCGCAAGTCTACACAACTGCTGATAGTTAGCTACACTAACAGGTGCCATTAGCGAAAGCTACATAACAGCTACATACCTTCATATTTATGAATAAATGAGGAGGCGTAAAACTTAAACCTTTTCTAACAGAGTACTCGGGGCTCTGGACGTCCGTTTGGCAATAGTATGTGCATCGGAAATAGTCATTCGTGGTAGCTCTTGTAAACACCGGCTGTCGCCATAATACACTTGTCTGTATTTACCACAGCAGCGGACGGCCGGAAGTAGATAACTCCGTCTAGTGGAACCCGGAAGAATGTTCCGCATAACGTCAATTCTCTCACCGATGTTAAAATTGCTTTGAGGATGTGTTTCTTACTTTGCGTGCCTGTGTGTGTGTGTGTGTGTGTGTGTACTACAGATGACTGGTTATGCAGCTTTCAAAAAAAACGATTCCCTGGCAGAGGACCCCATTTCAGTAAAAATAAAGGTACTGGACCTGAATGACAATGCTCCAGTTTTGCCACAACTGCCAACTGTCAGCGTCTTTGAGGATAGCCCAGAAGGTGTGCCTCCTCTTCATCCACAACTACAAACACATGTTGACATGAAAACATTGTATGAATGTACGTGAATTGATCTGTGAACCTAAAAAACAGAATCCAGTTGCTTTGAAAACTGAGATATATAGGTAATATTTCCTTATCCAGGTGGCAGGATCTTGGAGCCCCATTTTGTGTTTCTTTTTTGTGGGAGAATGGCCTCAGAATGGCCTGTACCCAAGAGAAGGGGAGAAGAGAAGGAGGGGGTACAGGAGAGTGAGTGGGGCAGGAGCCAATTGCAAAAAAAACAATGGATAGGAGGAATGTGAAAACAATGTGCAATCACTTCAGACAAACCTCAGAAGACGGAGTGTAGACTATAAAAGTCATAGACTATGAAAGTGATTTTCCACAGGCAACACGTGCACAGGAATTTTGAAGGGCGGTTGCTCTGCTCTGGAAAAAAGGGCCAACACGTACATTTTTGTCACCGCCACGCCCCCGTCCCCTGAACGCAAATTTTGCCAATATCATTTTAAACTCTCACTAACCGCCGCGGCCACGCCCCCGTCCCCTAAATATATATTTTCGGAGGGGCAACTTCAGTCGAGGAGGGCAAACGGGCAGTTGCCCGAGCAACCTAAGCCCCCCCTGTGCATGTCCCTGACAGGCAACACCAGATGGGTTTCATGCTTTATTCCTCTCTGTAGGAACATTTGTGGCGCAAGTGCATGCAACGGATGCTGATGAGCCAGGAACCGCTCACGTGGCTATCGCCTACAGCGTGGTGAAGCAGGAGCCAGAGGATGGCAAGATACATTTCCGTGCTGATAAAGCCACTGGCAAGATTTATGTCAAGTCTGAACTCGACAGAGAGGTACTCTCTCCCTCCCTCTCCCACTCTCTCTCTCGCTTCATCTCTCTTCGTCTCTCTATGAGAATTCAACATTCTACCAGAATTGTTTTGAGGATATCTGTACTTTTGAACTCCAAAATAATTAAACTTAACTAAATTAGTAGAAATACAAGGAATAGAAGTTCCTTTTTATTTCTTTAACAAGTTTTTTTAAAGCATGATCGTGTTAAAATTAATAACATTGGGTTAGTTAGCTTTTCATCAGGGTCCAGAAGTCATATTTCATTCACAAACACTTGTAACATGACATATAACACAGTAAGACTTATAAAACACAAAAATCCCAAACTAAAAATCCAAGCGAGATTTAACATAAACCCCATGTTGCCTGCTGGAGGATTACTGTGATATCTTCCTCCGATCATCACTCAAGTCGAGTCAAAATTATTTATTAAAAACATTTTAAAACAATGCTGACCAAGTTGCTGTACAGTTATATCAGAATAAAATATAAAAACAAAAACAAAAACAGAAACAAAAACAGGAGCACCTTAAAATCAACTCTGAACCACACTGGAAGCCAGTGGAGAGAGGCCAGGATAGGGCTTATATGGTCTCTTTTCCGGGTACCGGTCAGGAGCCTTGCAGCGACATTTTGGACTAGTTGTACGAATGGCTAATTCCAGTATACAAGGAAATGCAGCAGTCTAGCCGGGAGGAAATGAAGGCGTGGATGACCTTCTCAAGATCTTTGGGTGGAAGGAAAGACTTTTGCAATGGTGCGGAGTTGGTAGAAGCTGGCTTTAACTACTGCATTGACCTGTTTGTCAAATTTAAAGGCCAAATAAAATATTACACCAAGGTTTTTGACTTGGGGCTTCACCAGACTAGAAAGATTGCCTAAACTGTTGGTGGTTAGTTTGATGGAGTCAGGGGGGCTGAATAATATAACCTCAGACTTATTCTCATTTAACTGTAGGACATTTTGTACACTTGATGTCCTCAAGGCAGTCCAAGAGACTGTTTAGATTTTGCCAGTAGTTAGGTTTAAGGGGGAGATAAAGCTGTGTGTCATCTAGGGCTGAATGATTTGGGAAAATAATTGAATTGCGAATTTTTTTCCCAATATTGCGATTTAACATGGGATTTTTTTTTTATATGATCCTCTTTTTTCCCCCCAACAAAACGTAATACATTATTTAAATATGAGCAACACCATATTAGATCCATTTAGTGTAAAATATTCTTTCCCACATTTTTTTTTTTTTAACTGCTCATTACAGACACAAAAACAGCAAATCAGTGGCTTTGCCACTGTGCATTTAAGTAATTTAAACAAATATAAACACATGGCATGCACTTTTTAAAGAGTGTGTGCAAAATTAACCATCTTTAGACCACGTTTGAATCGCTGACGCTGCGGTT
Organism: Sprattus sprattus; assembly: GCF_963457725.1. Taxonomy (NCBI): domain Eukaryota; kingdom Metazoa; phylum Chordata; class Actinopteri; order Clupeiformes; family Clupeidae; genus Sprattus; species Sprattus sprattus. The sequence goes on along the minus strand of NC_137921.1, from coordinate 39,640,894 downwards.
AGAACGTTTTACCATATCGCGATTTAATCACAAATGCGACAAATCCTTAATCGCAAATTCAATTCATCGTTCAGCCCTAGTGTAATCTGCATAGCAAAAGAAGGGGATGTTGTGCGTTTGAATAATTTGATCAGGGGGAGCATGTAAATAGAAACAGGATGGGACCTTGGATTGAACCCTGTGGGACCCCGCAGGAAAGGCTAGCAAATGAAGAGGACAAATTACCTAAATTCACAGCAAAACTTATATTGCCGAGGCAGGATGAGAACCAGCTCAAGGCAATACCACTAATTCCAACCCCGCACTGGAGACGGTCAATCACTGTGACGGTCTCCCCTTCCACAGAGAGCCAGCTCCTACATCCTCACTGTCCAGGCAGCAGACATGGAAGGTGAGCCAGGGGGACTGACAGGAACATCCACCATGATGGTGCACATCTTGGACGTCAACGACATAGTCCCCAAACTGGAAATGGATGAGGTGAGAGTGCCATCATCAAGCAACTTAAATGAACACCCTTAAGCAACTTACATTTTGTTTGTCGTCATATTAACCCAACATTGCACAAGGTATCTGGTTGTAAAGCCATTTCTGATTCTGGAATGTAGAATACACTGAACAGGTGGTCTGATATTCAGTTCGCTGATCTTCTGCAAGCTCAAACAGGAGTGAATTCAAATAACCTATTTTCTGAGCTGGTTAATAATGAGCATATTGGTAAAGTAAACTTTACTATATTAGAAGAAAATGTTTATTATTTTTCTTTCATGCAACTCCCATTGTTTTAGTTTTCAGTAAGTATTGATGAGAATGTGGAAGATGTCGAGGTAATGCGCTTCAAAACCTTGGACGATGACCTTAAAGGATCAGACAATTGGTTAGCTGTGTTTCACATTGTGTCGGGAAATGAGGATAACTACTTCAGCGTTTACACCGACCCCAGGACTAACGAGGGTGTGCTGATGCTCAAGAAGGTATGACAGTCTCGCCAGCCAGATGCGGTGCGGCCTCAGTTTCTGTAACTGCGGAGTACTATTTTGTGTCAAAGACCTACAACTTTGGTTGCAATATTTTAAGGTTTGATAAATTAGATGTGGTTGCACTGTAGAAGTAAATAATAAAACAAGACCTTATCCATAATACTATTATTGATTGATAGCCTTCCATGTTCTTCAAGATTAATGACACTCATGTGAGGCTCTGCTCCCTTTCTTAAATTTGCAGCCTGTTGATTTTGAGGCGGTTCCTTACCTGAACCTGGGGGTTATGGTGATGAATCAAGCACCTGAAGGAGCCAGGGTACCAGGAGTTGCAGGAGGCTCTGGTGGAGGAGGAGGGGGAGGAGCAGGAGGGGGTGGTGGGGGTGGAGGAGGAGGGGCAAGTGGGCCTGGTGGAGGAGGAGGGCCTGGTGGAGGAGGAGGGGCAGGAAGGCCTGGTGGAGGAGGAGGGCCTGGTGGAGGAGGAGGGCCAGGTGGGCCTGGTAGAGGAGGAGGGACAGGAGGGCCTGGTGGAGGAGGAGGGACAGGAGGGCCTGGTGGAGGAGGAGGGACAGGAGGGGCAGATGGGCCAGGTGGAGGAGGAGGGACAGGAGGGCATGGTGGAGGAGGAGGGACAGGAGGAGATGGTGGAGGAGGAGGGACAGGAGGCCCTGGTGGAGGAGGAGGGGCAGGAGGGCCTCGACAACCAGGGACTGGAGGGACTTGGAGCATTATTTCAAAGCATAAAAGCTACCCAGTGAAGATCAGTGTGAACGACAAAACAGATGGGCCAGTCTACCGCCTAAGCACCCAGCCCCTCTCCCTCCCAGAGGGCAAAGGACAACTCTCCATCCCCAAGGTCATTGGCACCTTTCCTGCCATTGATGGAGATACAGGAGAACAGGCCCAGGATGTCAGGTCAGGACTTTCCCCACTTTTATTTCACCACAATGCACCGTTTAGGATTAACCACATGTGTCTTCCTCAGCGAAGTGAACTCAGCCAACCAATTGTATCCACCACACACTCTCCAATGTTATTATGAAAAAGTATATCAGGTGTTTACATTCATTACCTCAGTCATCATTTGCCTTATGAACAAAGCCCCCCCATTGATTTCATATTTCCTGCTTGAAAGCTACAGGCTGATGTCAGATTCATTTCACTTGAAATGTGACAGGTATGCAAAAGGTTATGATCCTGGAAACTGGTTCACCATTGATGAGGAGACAGCTGAAATTACACTCAATAAGATGCCAGACCGGGAGTCTCCGTATGCAGTGAATGGGACCTACCTGGCCAAGATTCTCTGTATGACAAATGGTAGGTGTTAAGGCTTCCTTCATTTGCCTAGTTATCTAGTCAGTGCCACAGTGGCTTTCATTGCTGTCCTCACCTTTATGTTCTCCAACAGTTAAAAAATAAAAAATATTATTTTAAGAGTGTGGCTGTGCCTTTGTTCGTCATTGAATTGAAGTTTCAACGTCAGAGCAGCACCAACCAAATATTCAGAGTAAGAGACCTTCCTCTTGTGCTTGACTTGAAGTTAAAGTCTCAAGCACAGAGACATAGCAAGAAAAAGGCACTGTTTGTGAAAATAGGTTTGTATTATAAAACTGTCCAGGCAGTGCATGCTGGAAGCTATTGTCAACTGAAGGTTATAGCCTTGTTTTTTTAGCATTGGTTTGTTTATTTGAATGTATGCGTCAGGAAGCATAATTGTTATTGTCCCACCACCTTACAGACATGCCCACCCTGACAGTCACAGGGACCATTGCAGTGCATGTCGAGGACACTAATGACAACTGCCCCACGCTCACCAGCCACGTTCAGTACCTGTGCAGTGACACTAAGGTGAGGGTGCAGTGACACTCCAGTTCACCATAGCAGAGCTGTAACACCTCAGTGTTAACCCCCTCACATCTCCAATGTGTCTCTTTGATCCTTAAAACCTTCAGTTCTGCTCAGCAGCCCCTCTGGCATCTATTCATCCCCTTTACAAACTAAATCACTTCCCTCCATCCTCTGTCTGTACCCCTGCCCTAAACACACACACACACACACACACACACACTTCATACCCAAGACAGAAGTGGCACATCCACTGATGATCTATTCTACAGTAACTGAAAGAGATCTTATTGTGAAGGTGGTGAATGTGACAGCGGAGGATTTGGATGGAGACCCTAACGGTCCGCCGTTTGAGTTCACGCTGCTGGATGAGGGAGTGGGGGTGCAGTGGAGGCTTCAGCAGACCAGAGGTGAGTAAAGCAACGCTTAGCTGATGACGAACAGTGTGCGAACACAATGTGTAACTGCTCAATACTGCACAAATGTCATCAGCAATCTCTCAACATAAAATTCCAGCTTTGATTTTTTTGATAGTTTGAATTCTATTTTGGGGGGTTCCCATTTAAAATCCCAGAGCTCCATCATAGATTTCAAACAGAATTTCTCATTCGTTTTTTGTATCATTATTGTTATTATTATTTTATTAAAAAGGATGGGGGGCTTATGTTAAACAATACCAAGGCCAATGTCTGTCAATTTCAAACACTTGGCTATTGTTCTAACTTTGGATGAGAAAGGGGAGAAGTGTGCAGAGACCAGGCAGATATGTTAAATAGTGATATAGTGATATGTATAGGGGGATGCACTAATCTCTGGTCTCTCTCCCTCTCTCTCTGTAGATGCTTCAGCAGCGCTGTGGGCTGAAGATGGTCTTTGGCCTGGCCTCTATGAGGTCACGTTTGAGATAAGAGACCAGCAGGGGTTGGCCTGTCCTGACAGACAGGTCCTCCAATTGGAGGTGTGCACCTGCCAAGGGGGCTTGACTTCCTGTGCTCCGAAACAGGAGCAGTCAGGGGTGACATCCAGCAAGAAGTCATCCCAACTGGGAGGAGCCGCAGTGGGAGGGATGCTGTTAGGCCTCCTCGCACTCCTGTGTGAGTACACTTACCACCTAATGCTGAGTGTGTGTTTGTGTGTGTGTGTGTGTGTGTACTAACAAGTGTTAATTACTTTCTTCAATGTAGTGAAACAATGATTCTCTTACATGCCACTGTGTAACACCATTCCAAGTGGACACAACAGCCGTTAATGAAATTCCCCATAAGAAACATGCCTATTAATTCAGTTTGGCTGTTGTGTACTGTTTGACTATATGTTGTTATGTTTATGTTTGTTACACCACTATAAAATAAAATGTGTGTTTGTGTGTGTGTGTGTGTGTGTGTGTGTGTGTGTGTGTGTATGTGCGTGTGAACAACTAGTGATCCCACTGATGGCTTTGTTCTGCTCCTGTGGAGGAGCCAGTGGGCTTGCAGGAGGCTTCATTGACCTGCCCTTCGATGCAAAGACTCATCTCATCTCCTATCACACCGAGGGAAATGGAGAGGACCGGGTAATTACACACCAATCACACACACACAAAAAGACTGACTGGATTTCATGATCGGTAAAGTTGGTGTTCCCACATTACCAAGTCTGTCGAAGCAGAAAGATGGCTAGCAGTTTAGTGTCAGGTCAAAGTGCATCAGAACAATCAAATAAACCAACGTGGTTTGTTCGCGTGCGTGTGAGTGTGCATGTTCATGTGCGTGTGTTTGTATGGTTTCCACTTTTTGAGCAGGAAGTTCCTCTGATGAGTGTTCCGGTACTGATCTCCAAAGTAATACCAGTGACTGGGTCCTCAAACATGGCTACCACCACCATGGTGAGCAGGCAGATGCAGGAGAATGCATTCGAAGGCTTTTATGACTATGATGAGCCAGAGATGGGTGACATGGACTTCAGTGCCCATAGGGATTATACTTCAGATCTGCAGGAGATAAGAGAGGAGGATCAGCTCTCATTCATGGCACTACCAGACACATTTCTGGACCATTACTTCTCACAGGTGTGTGTGTGTGTGTGTGTGTGTGTGTGTGTGTGTGTGTGTGTGTGTGTGTGTGTGTGTGTGTGAGAGAGTGAATGTGTGCATGTGTCTCTGTGCATTTGTCTATAATGACGTCCTCTGAACTTTGAACTGTACTTTGTCCGGACATTTCCTTTTCTTTACAGAAAGCAGAGCACACAGCAGTGACTTCTTGTCCGAGGGACAATCTGTTGGTGTATGAATACGAAGGACGGGTATCCCCCGCTAACTCTGTGGGCTGCTGCAGCCTCCTAGAGTCTGAGGATGACCTCCAGTTTCTCAACGACTTGGGGTCAAAGTTCACCACCCTCGCCCAGATCTGTGGATACTCCGAAATCACAAGCCCAAGAGTGGACCATCAGATTACATCTCCCATGTCAGAAAAGGACACCAGTGTCATCACGACAACCGATGTTAGAAAACAGACAAGGGAGTCCGGATCCTCAAGCATCAGCAACCACGAGGCACCACCCGTGCGCATGAAGAGGAGCGTCAGCTTTGTGGTGGAACACAACCCACCCCCACTTCCCAGGATGCAACTGTGCGAGACCATGGCCATGCCCACCCAAACTGTGTTGGTGCAGCAGCAGCCCATGTACTACATGGTTGAGCCGCAGGTTCAGAGCACAGTGCTGCTGGGCGAGAGGCCCCCAGTGGGTCTGGGTCAGGGAGTGATTCTGGTGAACAGGAGCCAGGCAGCCACAGAGAGGGTGCTGCTGCAGGAAGGAGGTCTAGTGCAGGGAGTAGGTCTAGTGCAGGGGGGAGGTCTAGTGCAGGGAGGGAGTCTAGTGCAGGGGGGAGGTCTCATTCAGGGGGGAGGTCTAGTGCAGGGAGGCAGTCTAGTGCAGGGGGGAGGTCTAGTGCCGGGGGGAAGGCTAGTGCAGGGAGTTCAGGGTGCCGGGCTGGTTCAGCTGGGAAGGCTAGTGCAGGGAGTTCAGGGGGGGGGTCTAATGCAGGGGCCTCAGGGGATGCTAATACAAAATGGTCAACATGTGGTCCATCAAGGAGACGGGCTGGTACAGGGAGCGCAGGTGGTAGTTATGCAGGGGGATCAGCAGCACAGTCCTGGATCTCCGACCATGTTTCTGATGAACGGAGGACCGACACTTGGGCCCGGATCCCCTCTCACCAGCCAGCCTCTGCTTGGGTCTCAATTCTTTGTGGAAGCACAGACCTCACCCAGAGGTCCAATTCTTCAGGGGGGTGGACACATCCAAAGAGAGTGTGAGTGTGGTAGAGTGTGTGTGGGTGGCCCCATGCCCGCTCAAAGGGTTATGCTTGATCAGGGGCCAACAGGCACTGGGCAGGTGTCCACAGGGCAGAAGGGCCTGCAGCAGCAGTTTGGGGTTTTTCCCCAGGAGGGAGTACAGGGAGTAGGAGCAGAGTAAATAGGGTGCTGCTACGAGCTCATACCTGGGTTGCACTCAGCAAGGACTAAAGAGAACCACAAAACATGGGAAAGTGTGAATAAGAACCTAATGGAATCCTTCACATCAGCACCAAATGGAATAAGCTCTTGCTGGTGATCAACATTAATCACCTCTTTCTAGGAACTGTAAATAGAGCTGCGTATAATATTTTTTGAGATCAGTGTAAAATATCCTCGATCCTATGTGATATGAATATGTGCTGCAGTAAAGATAGTATGTGTCATGATTTAGGACCCTCTGGCCCTTTGGAGGCTGCCCAACTAAGAAAAGACTCTCTAACATCAAGTATTTCAGTCAGGTTTCAGAAAATATCACAGTACTGAAACCGCTCTTACCAAAACAATTAGCGACCTCAGACAAAACTCTGATGCAAATAAAGTTTCTATCCTTATCCTGTTAGATCTTAGTGCAGTATTTGATACCATTGATCACGCCATCCTAATCAATAGACTTATTATAGGGTTCTCTAACTGTGTATTGAACTGGATCAAAACATATATTAGAGGAAGGACGTTTTATGTTGGTCTAGGAGACCATATGTACGAGAAACATCAAAGCTGCTACGGGGTTGCACAAGGGAGATGTTTAGGTCCATTACTCTTTTCTCTTTATATATTACCACTCAGTGACATCATCAGAGAATATAGTATAGATTTTCATAGCTATGCAGATGACACACAATTGTAGATTTCCGCTAAACCTAATGATGCGAAACAATAAACTCCATTACCAACTGTTTATTGGCAATAAACAAATGGATGAACAATAACTTTCTAAAACTCAATAACGACTAAACTGAAGCCCTACTTATCGGCCCCAAATTAAAAAGAGAGATGCCAACCAAGAATCTAGGAGGTGAAAAGTCTGAGGTGATAAGTCTTGGTGTCATCCTGGACTCAGATTTTAATTTCAACTCCCACATTAACAAAGTGACCAAAACAGCTTTCTTTCACCTCAGGAACATAGCAAAGGTACGACCATTCATAAACCAAAATGATGCTGATAAGCTTATTCATGCTTTCATATCAATTCGGCTAGACTACTGTAATTCACTTTTTACTGGTCTTCCCAAGAAAAAACCTGAAAGACTCCAGCTCATTCAAAACTATGCAGCTAGACTATTAACCAAAACTAAAAGGCGAGAACACATTAGTCCTGTCCTAGCTACTTTACACTGGCTTCCTGTTACCTTTAGAATTCACTTTAAGCTCATCCTCCTCACATACAAAGCTCTAAATGGACAATGACCTAGCTACATTGCTCACTCTCTTACTAACTACACACCAGCTAGAACACTGCGATAATCAGATACAGGTCTGTTACAGGTCACCAGAAGCAGTCATAAGAAGATTGGTGATGCAGCCTATGTCAACTACGCCCCAAAATTATCTAATTACCTATTTACCAATTGATATTAGGGAAGCAAACACGCTAGGCATCTTTAAAAGGCTTTTTACCAAAGTATTTTATTAATTTTATCTGGCACAATGTATTTCTCTGTAACTTGCACTATTTTTACTATTTCTCTTTTAAAGGGTTTTATGACTTTTATTCCTTTTTAAATAATTTTAGTAATCCAAGAAGCCTATCAGAACACCAGGTTCTGATACGATGTTGATCATTTTTTATTTATCTTTCACTCCATGTATTGCTCCTGCTGCTTGCCTTTATTGATTTTATGTAAACCACTTTGAATTGCAACTCTTGTATGAAATGTGCTATATAAATAAAGTCTTACTTACCTACTTACTATTGGCCTGTTGTGTTTTTGTACATGTGCACGCGTTTACTTTCTGCTTCTGATTTCCCGCACATAGCTGGCTGATTATCTTGTTCGTCGCTGTGGTGTTTAGTTTTCTGGTCTATATTCTCGTCTCGTCAGAGTCTTCTTGTGTTTTTGTAAGTCTTTTGTGATTTCCGAGTCCCTCGTTTAGTTATGCAATTATGCCTATGCAGCATAGCTAACGTCGTTGTTTTTTCCTGCCGTGTCTTTTCCCACAAGTTGCACTGTTTTTGATATATTCTTCTGAGCGATTTTTGGCACATCATGCGATTGGGTCCTACTTCTTGCTCAGTGAGTTTGTTATCAACCGGGAATCCAGTGGCCCAAGTTTGATTCCATACTCTGGCTCTGACATTATGTGGCAATTCAATTTTATTTATATAGCGCCATAACAATACAATTGTCCAAGTAAAGTATTGTAAAGTACAGAGCCCAGAGCCTTAACCCCCTTAGTGCCAGTGTCGTGTGGGCCCTGTGTGTTTTTATGAGTGATGTTATATGTATAGCTGTATGTATGTATAACTTTTGATTGATGTTGGGAGTGACTTCGTGAGCTATTTGCCCCTTGACAATGGGGAGGATATGGGTTAATTTGTATTGTGAACATTGCATTATCCAGCACAGCACCGTGTTTTCATCTGCCCTGTGTTTTAACTCACATGGCCGGACTGATCCACTGATTGCCTTTCAAGCATCAACAAGACACGGCTGTAGGCAATCCGTGGAGTTGTGTGGCTGCGGCAAAGATTGGCTGAGCCATAGTCGAGGTAATATAAAAAGAGAGGGGATACTGGATTCCACGACCGAGCCAAGGACGGGCTGCGGGTTTCTGCGACTGCTATCTCCGTTTCACTGCCATTGCATGCTAGTTCCACGCCGACCTCAACGCCGACTACAACGCCTGGGTCCAGAGGGAGCCATACGACAAGACATACTGTCCAGCACACTGAAAATTATCTAAAGGAACGTTTGTTTTAACCATCCATTGGCTGTCGTGTTGGTTGGCCATAGAGAGCTCACAGCTTGTTTTGTTGTTCACAGATCCTGAAACATTACGACAACCAACTACTTACGTTTCCGGGAATCCTGAAGGGTGACGTCATCCAAGCTGGGGAAGCCACATCGTCCCCATGCCAACAGACGCATCAATCTGTCAAAATAAAAGCCCTGGCCACCCGTGAATGAACAGAAAGACACTGGTCGTGCGTCACAGTAAAAGTTCGGCTTGCGCAAGAGGATTTTCCACCGGCCCTTCACCCAGGTGGACTGCTGTTGCAGCTTGACTGATCTAGACCTGATTGGGCCAGGTTTTTCGTATTTTTATTGTTTCGGTCGAGAGGGACCCCGACCGAACAGACATTCTCTTTTCTGTTGTCTGTATAAGTATTCATAAGTATTCATATGTATACAGTGTAATAACTACATCTCTGACGTTTATAACAAACCAACCCGTTTAAAAATTGGCTGAAAATTGAGCAAGCTATGGTTATTTAAAAAGTACATTTATCACTACCAACACAATGTTACGGTGAGCGATCCTCCTGGAGTAAGATGGCCGACCTCTGTGGACGTTCAACTCCGTTGGCCGGCAACGCGGATACGATATCGTAAGTTATGTCTATAACTATGGATCTATGAGACCGAACGATGACCGTCACCACAGTCTAATTATGAATGATGCCATCATCAGCTACCTGTCGCGAGACCCTTATGACAACAATGTCACTGGAGGCAGTGACTGGAGGCAGGTCCTACCGCATAAAGCGAATGCGAGGACATAGCTCTTCCTCCTTGCCTGGAACGCTTTGGTTACGTTCCGAGTGACAAGGGATGGTGACGGTCATCGTTCGGTCTCATAGATCCATAGTTATAGACATAACTTACGATCTATTTCGACCTCTCTCTGACCGTCACCACGGTCTAATTATGGATGACTAGTACCAAAAGTGTCGCGAGGGACAGAGGATCCCCTTCACTAGTCTTGTTTGGCTGCCGTCATGAGAACAGTGGCGCCGACTGTAGTGGATGTCACATTGATTCTATAAAATCTGGCAAAAGTACATGGAGTACTCCAGGACGCTGCCGCACAAATGTCACCCAGCGCCACCCCCTTCAATGCTGCCCATGAAGTGGCCATGCTATGAGTGGAGTGAGCAACCAGGCCCTCTGGGACTTGGAAACCCTGCCCAGAGTAAGCCTGAGCAATAGTGTCCACTAGCCAGTGGGACAATCGCTGTTTTGAGACTTGGTGACCCAATTGATTATTCCCATAGCATACAAAGAGTCTCAATTGCTGGGTACGATCAACATAGGCCCTCAGTGCCCTAACTGGGCACAGTGTATGAATAGCCACCTCTGTTTGACAGGCTGGCTCAGAGTGAAATGCTTCCAGCTCAATAGCGCCATTAACTGACTGAGGGTTCAGCACCTTGGGCAGGAAAAATGGGTTGGCCAAAGTGATACTACTGTATCATCAGGCTTCCACCTCACGCACTCAGCACTCAAAGAAAGTGCGTGCAGTTCACTCACCCTCTTGGTAGAGCATAAGGCCAGTAAAAACGCTGTCTTTTGCGTTAAAAGCTTAAGGTCTGACTGCCCCAATGGCTCATATGGGGCTGTGGTCAAAGATCTTAACACCAAGTGGAGGTCCCAAGACGGGGCCCGCAAACGCCTGCCTGGGCGTAGGCGGTTTGCACCCTTTAAAAACTGTGACACCATAAGGTGTTTTCCAACAGAAAGGTCCCCTACTGGGTCCTGAAATGCTGAGATAGCGGCTGCATAGACCCTGAGGGTGTTGGCTGCCCTCCTACTGTCCAAGAGGGACTGGAGGAACTGGAGTATGACAGCAACCAGGCATGTTTTTGGGTCAAGGCCCTGGTCCTGGCACCATGAGGAGAACAGCCTCCATTTCTGCTTGTAGTTTGCCCGAGTGGAGGGTGCCCTAGCATTGTGTAGGGTCTCCAACACAGCCCTACTTAACCCTTGAGGCAGGGGCTGAGGAGGGGACAGGCCCACAGCTGCAGGACCGCTGGCTTGGGATGCCAAATTTGACCCTCCACTTGTGAAAGACGGTCTGCCCTGATTGGCAGAGGCCAGGATTGGCCGTGAACAAGGCGCAGGAGAGTCGGAAACCAATACCTCGCCGGCCATTGTGGAGCCGCTAACAGAACTCTGTAGGAGCCTTGGCATATCCTGTCCAGCACCAGTGGAATCAAGGCTATTGGGGGGAAGGCGTATAATAATCCTTCCGGCCACTTGTGAGACAGTGCATCTAGCCCCAGTGGGCCGCACGTATGTCTCAGGGAGAACCACATTTGGCAATGGGTCGTCTCCCTCGACGCAAAGAGATCCACCTGGGCTACACCAAAGCGTGCCCACAAGCTTGTTACCACCCCCGGGTGCAGTCTCCACTCTCCCGGAGGAGGCCCAGTCCTGGAGAGGAGATCTGCTGCTTGGTTCAGCACCCCGGGGATAAACACCGCTTTTAGCGAGGCCAAGTGTGGAAATGCCCAAAAGAGCAGTCTCTGAGTGACCTTGAGGCAACGCCGAGATCTTGTGCCCCCCTTGTGGTTGATGTGATAGACAGCCGAAGTGTTGTCGGTCGGTACTAAAACATGCTTGCCCTGAATAAAGGGAAGAAGAGCTCTCAAGCCAAGGTGTATTGCCCTGAGCTCCAGGACATTGATATGTTCTTTGTCCCACGGGTGCTCCCTAGCCTTTCTGGGAGGCATCTGTGGACACCAGCATCCGCCTGGAAGGTAACCTGCCCAGGGGAACTCCTTGTTTGAACAAGCTGACATCTCGCCATGGAAGCAGGGCTTGCAAGCATGATTGGGTCACCTTGATCTTCCTGTGTCTGTGCCTCTGTGGATGAAGGTTGAAAGTATTCAGCCAACACTGCAAGGGTCGGGCTTTGAGGAGGCCCAATGGGACTACCGCTACCGCAGCAGAAATCAACCCCAACATCCTCTGAAAGCAAAGCAGCTAGGGCTGCAACGATTACTCGAGTTACTCGAGTAACTCGACTACAAAAAATGATCGAGGATTTTTTTTGCCTCGAGGGTTCGTTTAGTTCATATCATGCTCTGGTGTCACCATTTCATACGGACGTGCGCATTCAAAGATTTACGGTCTCTGTAGACAGCAGCTCCGTCAGTCTAGGTTTCAGTATGGTAGTGACCAGTTTAGTTAAGCACACAAGATTCACATACACGTAGAACAATAATGATGTAAGCACTCGAAACGTATTTGTCACAGTATGGTGAAGTACTATTTTAGGCATTGCAGGGCTCTCAAGTTTTGAAGACAGGCAAGAGTGACATATTGCCGAGCTCACCCGCCCCCCCCCCCCCCCCCCCCCCCCCTCCATTCCATTTCCACAGACCAGCCCCCCGCCCACCCCCATTCCATTTCCACAGACCATCCCCCCCCCCCATATTATTATTAGTGTTTTGTAGTTGTCAATAATAATTGCTCTGACTAGCAGAAAAGATTGGACACATGGCACTGACAATTCAACCAACTACAAAATATATATTCAATTACAGAGAGAGAGAGAGAGAGGGAGAATGAGAATGAGAGAGAGAGAGAGAGGGGGAGAAAGACCTGTACGGTCTCTTCCTTTTCCACCTGAACTGTCTCTTCCTCTTCCACAACTAATCTGGCCTTTTTAGGGGGCTTTCCTCTTTGGGCGAAGGATAGTATGCTCAATTGCTTTTTACCTGACATCTTTGAAAGACAGATGCAATGATTAATGCATCCATGTCCAGGATATTTATAACATGCTAGTATGCCTAATGAGCTCGCGATTCACAACTTCATAAGGCGTGAAGAAGCCTCGGAATCTGAATAGAATGTTCGAGCAAACACATTTACAAAAAAGAATGCCCATAGCATAATTTAATATTAAGGGCTGCCAAATATTCGTTTGAATAACAGGCTACATATATTTTGTATAGGCTATTAACGAAGTTCGGAGTCAAAGCTATGGTGAAAAGGCAGGCTGTAGCTCAAAACTCTGTTGGTTTGAAACACTCATTAAAAGTTGATGCTCGTTATCTTGGAAATATTCTCTAACTGCAGTCAAGTTGTCATTGCTTGTGTCAAACTATTGTGAATTTGTTGTTACATTAAAACAGGAGACAACTTACTATTGGTAGAGATTGATGCTCGGCGCTCCAGTGGTTTCCTCTAAGGTGAACGAAAGGTGAATCGGAGATCAGACGCGCCCAATTCCAGGATGCTTTATTTTCATTGGTTGTTGGATTAAATCTTACCCAGATACAGAAGATACGTTTTTTCTGATTGGCTATTGTGTAGCCCTTTTTTTTTTTGATTGGCTGATAAGTGGCACCTCACGGCAGAACTCCACGGGTTTCGGGGAGACGTGCGTGATTCCTTTATGGTGAGGGCAACGCAGCGCAGCCAGGTCATGTTTACGCGATGCGGCCGGCACATATAATAAATATACTAGAGTTTTTTTTCTCAGCGTGAGAAATACGATGTGTGGCGGGAGTGCGTGACTTAAGACCTAAATGAGTGATTGTCACGCTCAATGCGTGACACTTGAGAGCCCTGCATTGTGTGCCTACCTTATGATAGTACGTAGTTTCATGAAGTGCAGGGTACGTTATAGTAGCGATAGCGGGCTAAGCGGAAAATTAGCTATGTTCTGCTCTTATGTTGATTCGATGTAGTAAGGATGGGTTCATCCTTATAAGTTTATATTTCGAATGTTTAATGTATTATGGATGATATCATGTTGCCTAGTGTGTCCACTATCTATTAATATTAGTTGTGTAATTGTTATCATGTAATTCAATGCAGTACTGATTTGCCCAGGCTATTCTCATTGAACACACATATTGTACGATCGTACGCATTGTCATGTAATGGAAATTGATGAATTAAATGGAGATAAAGAATACTGCTTTGGTAATCGTGGGTGTTCTAACAGTCACTGCCCGAGCGATACAACCAAGCAACCTAGAACCAGCAAATACAGTTCTTTAACTCATTAACGTTAACAGTTCACCATGCGGAGCCACTTCAATGTAACGTAAATGTTGACGCTAGCTGATTTACGATTGCTAGATACTATGGACACAAGTGTAAGTTTGAATTTACGGTGTGTGAGGTTATTTGTAGACTATACTATGAGTCATAGTGATGCTAGGCATGATGTTACAGTAAGTAGCAGAGCGAGTACAAATGCACCAAAATCTCATGTCATGCACGTCTCTCCTCCCGCACGCGCGGTCACATACACACAGCTGCTGAGTTTTGACCCAATTAAAGTGTTCGATTAAAACATGTCTTCTTTTGTCAGGAATAACAGCCAATTGCTTATTATAACTGATGGAACTGGAATTATTGTTATTATTATAGGTAAAGATGTACTTCTCTGTATCTACAACTCTCTCTGAACGTATACTACGTCTGTCTCTCACTGAGATCCAATGCAAATGACATGTGACCCTCCCCCCCCCCCTCTTCCTGCTAGAGGCCTTGTGTCCTGGCATCCCCATCCCCCCATAGGTGACCCTCTCAATGTATCCCACCCCCCCTTCTCTTTGTATAAAACCTGATAGCATACTGCATCAGGTTAGACCGTTCTTGAACCAACAGCGAGAGGGGTCTCCATGCTGCAATACAAGCCAACTGAAACTGACTCTGCCTCCGGTCTATTCTTCATCTTTAGCGTGCTTTATTAATATTCTATTATAACTAAATTATTTCAGGCTGCAACTGTCCCTAAACCCAATGTACACTGCAAAAAATGCCCCTCTAGATTTAAGACAAATAATTACATATTTAAGCAGGATTTAGCTTAAAACAAGCAAATTTGGCTGCCAGTGCGTTAAGCAAATTTGGCTTGTTAAGATTTCTTAAAATAAGTAATATTTGCTTGAAATAGGTAAAAAAATAACCTTACCAAGAAAGCACTAGGTAAGTACAATTTAGCTAGAAACAGGACCAACTAGATTTTTCATCTCAATATAAGAGTAATAACACTAGGTTAGAAAAGCATTTTTTGCAGTGTACTGGTAGCCTACATTGTCTCTATAACGCTCGCATGGTGTTTCCATGGCAGCAGTCTAAAGTTTGCAACGCAAACCAGTGAGCAGCATTTATCATAGCAAGCACACACAGAAACACACACGAACATTACTCCCAAAACAGCACTATAATGCTTGTGAGTCAAGTTTATTGAATCTTTCAATGCGCGTGTGTCAGCAATAATATTGACACTGAAATTAGGGATACGTAAAGAGGAAACACCACAGGAAGTTTCGAAGGTAAACAAACCAAGCGTGGTCGCCATTGTCACTAATCCACGTTAGTTCTATCTATCTCAATCTGTCTGCTAATCCTTCAGAAAACAATGACTAAATTATTACATAAACACAAGACGTTTATAATTTGAATGCAATGGGGTTAGTTACTTTGATGACATTTTGGAGGTTTTGATAACGCGATCGCGGCAACTGCGCGATGCTAGTCGGTCGGATACATTAGCATGGTGGCTACGTTAGCATGGAGGCTAATAATGCAAGTCACTATTGATATGACGTTGAAAACGCAAAATTACTTTAATCCGATTACTCGATGAAATTCTTGATAGAATACTCGATTACAAAAATATTCGATAGTTGCAGCCCTAAAAGCAGCTCTACACGCTTGCCCCGACGGAAAGCGCGGACTGTCTGGATTCTGGCTATTCTCTGAGGGGTGAGGGATGCTCTCATTGTGAGAGAGTTTAGGCAGAGTTCCTGCCTTGGATTGAGGTTGCTCTTTTTCAAGTTGACCTGGAAGCCAAGAGTCCGAATGTGGGACAAAATCAACTCTGTATCCCTTACGACCTGCTCGCGAGATGGGGCACACACTAGCCAGTCGTCGAGGTAGGGCAGAATCCTTAGACCTCTCTTTTGAAGAGGTGCCAAAGCAGCTGCCACAACCCTGGTGAACACCCTTGGGGACAAGGAGAGGCCGGATGGAAGAACCAGAAACTGGTAGGCTTGTCCTTGAAAGGCGAAGCGGAGGAACGGCTGATGTTTCCGACCAATTGGGACATGGACGTAGGCGTCCTTCAAATCTATTGAAGTGAACCACTCGCCCGGCACTATTGATTCTAGAATGTGCCTTCTCTTGAGCATCTTGAAGGGCATGCTTTTCATGTGCGTGTTTAAGCGGTGAAGGTCTAAAATGGGGCGTAGGCCACCGTCCTTTTTGGGGACAAGGAAATATATTGAATAAAAGCCAGCTTGCTGTTCGCTGGTGCTCACCTTTGCTATGGCCTTTTTTTGCAGCAGTGTTGCTACTTCTTCTGCTAAAACATTTGCCTGAACTGGGTCCTTTACCTTGGTAGGGTGGAACCCAGTCTGTAACCCCTTGCAATCGTCTCCAATACCCAAGGGTCTGAAGTCTCTCTCTCCCAACTGTCCAAGAGTAGCAGGGAGTGCACTCCTGCGGCTGCCCCACAAGTCCTATGCAGGCCCCCCTTGGGTCCTTGGACCCCTGGGGGGGGGGGGGGGGGGGTGGCCCAACTACTTGCCACTGACTGGGGTAGAGGTTCATGTTGACGCATCGGCCCAAGACGGTTTTGTCTGTCGGGCTCCTGGCGCATGTTGCCCAACCAGGGCTCCTGATGTCTCCAGGCAAGTGTGCGCTACGCTGACGGCCCATTGTTCCGAATGTAGGGCGTTGAAATGCCCTTTTCACACTGTTGCTGGTACGTATCGACTCCTGGGGCCTCATTACAGAAAAAATCCTAACTGCTCATCCTAACTTAAGTTAGGGACTCAAAGATAGGAAAAATCCTAACTTCCTATTACAGAAGCAATCCTTAACCTGTTGGTCGTTTCCTATCTTATCTTTGGCCTCCTATCTTATCTTAACTTAGGAAATCCTAACTGTTCTGTCAATCAGATTTTTCGATCGTCAATCGTCAAGTTATGTCTGTTTCTGCACTTAGAATGTGCACGAGATTGATGGAACACATCACTTTTAACGTTAAAAAGCGTTGGTTGTTGCGCTCTATTATCTTTGGTCAACATACAAGAACATACAAGACAACATGGAGAATACAGAGGGCAAAAAAAGAAGGGCATTTAATTTTAATTCGGATGAGCTTGAGGCGTTGGTTGTGGCAGTGGGGGACAGAAGAGATGTATTGTTTGGGAAATTTACTCCGGTATTGACATCAAAAACAAAAGACATCAAATGGCAAGAGGTCACCGAAGCGGTCGCCGCGGTTTGTGGAGTGACTCGGGCGGTGGAAAGCATCAAGAAAAAGTGGTCTGCTGTCGCCAGTGATGCTAAGATCAGAGGGGCTTTAATGAAGAGGGACCAGGCTAAAACAGGGGCTGGTGTCCCTGAAGTGAAGCCCCTTACCACCTTGGAGGAGAAGATCCTGGCCGTCATGGGTCAAGTCTACACCCAAGGTAAGATGAGTTCTAAGCTAGTTTATATCGCTAGTTCGCCATCTAGCTTAGCAATCGCTGCTAATTTTAATGTCTGACTTCATTAAGACATAAGGAAAGAAAGCTCGCAGTAAAGTTAAATTAGGCATAAACCTGTAGAGTGAACCACAGATTCACAGAATAAGTATTAACTAGTGTCAGTGTGTCCGCATTTAGGGGGCGGGGGTGTATAGTCAGCTGGTACCTGCTAGCGCTAAGCTGTAACGAAGATACTTCAAAATGTAGCAACTACGTTAAGCCTGTGGATAACGGTTTGAGGAGTGGCTACATAGTAACCATAACTAGGGTGACCAATTAACAGCAAAACAAAAGCCAACGCTGATAACTCCCCTAACATGAAATCATTTCTGTATCATTTGTGTTGTGTATTATATAGGCATTTCAACCGGCACAGAAGTGGGCCTGAATGAGGAGGTGGAACACGAAAGTGTCGAGCTTCCCGCCTCAACTCAGGTCATGCTAACATTAATGAGTTCAGAGTGTGACAGCAGAACTCTGCCACCTGCAAGAGTCATCCCATCGCCTGGTAAGTTTATTTTTGCTATTTAAATATTGAAATAAATGTGCTAAATGTGCATTTTTACATCTCCATCATGACCAGTTGAAGTTTGTAATGTATCTGTTAATCTAGGCCAAGAGCGTAGTTTATGTTATGGACGGTAGGGACATGTCCACACCCACTTTTGCTGAAAGCTTGAAATTGTCCCCACCACTTTTTCTGATATGGGCCATTCTACCGAATTGGTGCAAAGTCAGGTCGGAAATATTTTGATTTTTTTTATGTTTTATTCCCAAAACTTTGTCCGTATGTATATTGTACCATATC
This sequence comes from Sprattus sprattus, assembly GCF_963457725.1. Classification (NCBI taxonomy): domain Eukaryota; kingdom Metazoa; phylum Chordata; class Actinopteri; order Clupeiformes; family Clupeidae; genus Sprattus; species Sprattus sprattus. The sequence continues at coordinate 39,622,480 of NC_137921.1, read as the reverse complement.
TAAAGTACACTTATCTAGTAAAAGAACAGTCAATTTGTATATTGTATTTTCAGAATGTGTTGGAATGTTTTTCCTCTTCCAAAAATTGTCACTACCGAAACATCACATTTACTATAGTAAAAAAGTATTATTATTGACCTGTTCAGATTGTGTTTCCTTCCCTTCTCTGAAGAGTATTTTTACAAATATTTCTTGAAAGTTTTTACAATGAAATCCATAAAAATGAATTTTTTACCAAACTTTCAAGTTCAATTTATACAATTCATCAAAATCTAAGTGCAATATTTCTTTGTACAATGCAAAATACTGATCATATTGATTCCAGAGTTGTTCATTGATGAAATTGAACATACATTAATCCAATCAGTATCATAACAATTTAGTTGATTACTCAATATGCTTAATTTTTTACAAAACATCCTGTGTTTCGGTAGTGCTGCACTGTTTCGGTAGTGACATCCAGTGTTTCGGTAGTGACTGCACTGTTGGATGGATGTTCATTTCTCTCCCAAAATCTTCCAAAAGGTGCTCTGGGCCGCCCTTTAGTCCACACAACACATATATTTAAAAATTATGGGATTGAACTACTTACAATTTCATTTTGTCACTACTGAAATCATCAGGTCACTACCATATGTTTCGGTAGTGACTGTTTCGGTAGTGACAATTCTAGCTAACTTTAAGCATAAATAAAGAATTCTAACAAGCACACGGCATGCAAATACATCTTTGAAGAGGTGAACCGACATACAAACATAAGATTTTCCATGAAACCCCAAAAGGTTTACTTAATTGAAGAAAACATGCGTTTCGGTAGTGACAATTCTTAAGGTTACACGTCGATTTTCAGACTTTGGAACACATTTATACAAAAACTATGGGATTTAGCTACTTACCATTCAACCATGAGGGTCAGAGATGCAGTGTCACTGCATGGTCAAAAATGCAGAGTCGTGGCTAAAACACAGGCTCAGCCAATGGACTAAAACTCTTGTGTTTCGGTAGTGACATGAAAACTAGGGACATGATTTTTTGAGTATAGAAAATTGATTTAAAAATTAAACCCACAATAAATCTAAATATTCCAAGTTCTGTTTCAACCCAATCATAAAGATCTTTGAAATGAAATCATTGAAAAAAATCAAAAAAAATTGAAAAGTGTTATTTAAAGGCATTGAAATTTAGATGTCAGGGTTGGGGACAGCTACTTCCCAATAGAAAGTACCCTATAAATGATGATTTTGTATATATTTAGCTTATCACTATCTCATGTAATGCATTGGGTTTATATAGACCATAACATTTTCTAATTAAATATCTATGCCTAAATACCTAATTGTTTTGTAAATAGTTTTTATTGTTGAGGGACTGCATATTACACGAATTCGGTAGAATGGCCCATATATACTTAACTGCACTTAATTGCGTTTAAATCGTGGTGCGCATATTGAAGTCACATCAATTCTTCTCGGTTGAATTACTCAGAGACAAATAGGCTACATTCCAAAAAAAGTGAATCCATAGGCATACCATGAACCTTCATACAATAAGGCAAGGTTGCAGGGGGGGAATATCCCTACCACTTTTTGATACAGAACTACACCCTTGGTCTTGGCTACTGTTTCACAGTTTTAAATTTTTCTCTACAGCTAAAAAGAAATGCACAGGCCTACAGGAGGAGATCCTGGAGTTGGAGAAGGAGAAGCTGACAATAATGCGGGAAACATTAAAGATTAAGAAGGAGAGGCTACAATTAGAAAAGGACAAATTTAAATTTATGAAAGAAAATTTTAAATCTGGAAGGTACTTAGATCTCTATGAAGTATAAAATGTAATAATTTGCACACTTATTTAAATTTGATTGCACTACATACATATCTATTCACATTTACATACAGTATTTATACACCAATTTATTTATTCATATTTACATTGTACATTTTTAATTGTTCTTCTTATTGTTGAATTAAATATTTAAAATCAAACTGCAATGTTTTGTTTTTCATAAAGCTTTAATTATCTTGTAAAATAATGCGCAATTAGGTTGTTTCTGGCGATTCTGCCAGTCTGTGCACCATCATGTATGCCATCATGGCCTTCCTCCACATCTTCAATTATGGCTGGGATGTTCTCAGGGTCTGGGAGATTAGCCATCCTGCATCTGTTGTGCAACACAGCAGTGGCCTTTACAAACATCACTGCCTTTTCAGGGGAATACTGAAGATATCCCCCACTCATATCATGACATATCCATCTACAACAACACAAATGAACCAGCAGTGAACCAATTAAGCAGGTTGTTTGTATTGCCATTATAACATACACTTCTCTTTTTAAGTGTACATAGTGTTACACTATACCCTCTTCTTCAAGGTTACACTCCTAACACACACTTCTTAACTATGCTATCGAATGCACCAAAGCAGTATGTCTCACCTTCCTTTCCATGCACCATACAACCTCTCCTGACGACTACGGCACCTTTTGTGTGACACATTGTACCTCCTCTCTGCCTCTGTATTTTCGTTCATGACTGGTGTCATCAGGTAGGGTTTCAAGGGGTATCCAGAGTCCCCCAAAAGCCATCCACTTGCCCTGCCCTCACTCAGGTACACATTGATACCACTGTGAATGCATACAGTGCATATTTTAAATACAGTTTCAAGTAAAGTAAGTAAAACAATTATTGATGTTACTGTCTATGAAGGACCCACCTGGTGTTCAATATAAAAGAGTCATGGATGGATCCAGGCCACTTTGCCAACAAATGCCGTACAACCATATTATGGTCCCCTATGGCCTGGACATTGATGGCATGGTATCCCTTACGGCATACGTATGCCGGCTCAGTTGGGCCACTTGGAGCTTTGATGGGGAAAAGTGACCCATCAATAAGCCCAATTACCCCTGGCATTCCACCCTGTCTTAAAAACTCCTCCTTAATGTGCTGCAGCTCTTCTCCACAAGGAAACTTAATATATTGGTGCGCAAGATTGCAGATGGCATTGGTGACTTCCATGAGGTTGCGCGAAATACAAGGCTGCGAAACGGAAGATAGGCTGGCAACCTCAGTCTGGAAGTCACCCTTAGAAAAAAACGCAAGGCGTTCGTTACCTGCACAACCACTGGCAAGGCTCCATGTCTCCTTGTAGGCCTCTCCAGAGCTGGACGCAATTCCTCCACCAAATTCAAAATTAAATGTCTTGGCAGGCGATAAAATGAAATTAAAATATGGTCAGGAAAATTTAAGACATCATTATGTGGTCTCAGCAGTCTTTCTGCCATTACATTCCTGTTTTGATGTTCCTCTTCATTGTCAAACAGACCTACCAACAGCGCTGCTGCCATTTTCTTTTCAGTAACTGACAATTATTTTGAATTTAGGACAGGTTCTATAGCCGCCTAACTTAGGAATCCTAACTTAAGAAATTCCTAAGTTAGGTTGGTTCTGTAATGGATAAATTCTTATCTTAAGATAAGATAGGATTTCTTCCTAAGTTAAGTTAGGAAACCTCCTTCTGTAATGCCAAAAATCCTAAATACCCTCCTATCTTAAGATAAGACAGGATTTCAGAGTTAGGAAGTTTCTGTAATGAGGCCCCTGAGCCTTATGCAGTACAGCCTGCGAGTTGGGATGAAACACATTACCAGGCTGTACCGGCATATTTATGAGCTCCCTCTTGACATCCTCTGGGAGGGCCGTCTGGGTCAGCCAGACCTGTCTACGAGTAAGAGTTGCCGACGACATAGCCGAGCCTACGTCACGGGTCATCTGGGCAAGGGCTGACAAGGCCGCATCCAGAAGGTCCTTGGTGTCCTGATTACCAGCACCAGCGGTCTTCCTGACAGCAGCTAAAAGAACCGCCAAGGCATTTCCGGACCGAGCAGCAAGGGTGACGCATTATAGACCTTAACGGCCAGGCGATCAGTCCGGAGACACTCCCTCCGAGGACAATGCGGGTCTGCTGACATTTTTGATGGTTCAAGGGAAGTCAGAGCAGCCATCACTCTTTCTACGGGCGGCATATCCCCCAACCCAGTCTCGGGTGGGTACGATGCCCTAGTCAGTTTCCTGCAGCCTGCGTTGAACTTTGGTGCCCTGCCAGGAGCATTCCAGGCCTTCCTCAGCATTTGGCAGAAGTCATCTGCCGCTGGGAGAGAGACAGTGGGACGGGGCTGTGTAATACCAGCCCAGACACCATCAGCTGGGCTACCACCCTCTGTAGGGATCGTGAGCCCAGCAATCTTTGTGGGGTTTCTAGCTGATGAGGCACAGAAACCGGAAGTGATAACATCATTCCAATCTCTAGTTGTTTAAAAAAAAAAAAAAAAATGTATACATCATACATGTATAAATGCATATGGTTTAAAATTTGTCATCTGACCAGGACTGAAAAAACGTTATGTTTTATTGTCTAATACTATTACTTTTAAACGATCGTTTTTTTTTATTATAAGAAGTTATGCGGCTCAATACTCAACTGACATGTTAACCTGACTTTTACAAGGCTATAGGCCTACAGCTAAACGTACAACCGGTGTGCTAATTGAACTTTTACCCCCTGTCAAATAAGATATTAATAGTATCAAGCGAGCGTATGTAGCCCTCCCACCAATGATGTGGCTCATTTCATTTTGTCTAGGGACTATATAACTACGGTTGTGGGATGCTAATTTAAATGACTCAGACAGAGTTTTGAATTCGCAGTTTAGACAAAAACAATTACATATTTATTTACACAACATATTAACAAGCAAACAGTTTAACACCGCAGACATAGCACACAATACCAAAATGTTCTACTGACAAGTATAATTCAAAGTTGGTGCACTTTCGTTGGAGCTCGTCTAAACTGCGAATTCAAAACTCTGTCCGTTACGTTTAGCTGTAAGCCTATAGCCTTGTAAAAGTTAGGTTAACAAGTCAGTTGAGTATTGAGCCGCATAACTTCTTATAATAAAAAAAACCCCGATCGTTTAAAAGTAATAGTATTAGACAATGAAACATAAAATTTTTTCAGTCCTGGTCAGATGACAAATTTTAAACCATATGCATTTTTACATGTATAATGTATACATTTACATTTTTTTTTAAACAACTAGAGATCGGAATTACGTAATCACTTCCGGTTTCTGTGCCTCATCAGCTAGGAACCTCACCGCACGTCACTGGTAATGAGAAATGTAACGGGGGCTAAAGTGGAAAAGGCAAAAAGATTGATGTACAGCAAAGATGGTGTTAAAAAGGAGAGCCTATCTATCCTACTGTCCTTCCGAGAGGAAATGCTACCGTTTAGAGTCAAAGTAGGCTACATGAGTTATCAGGTACGAGCTTATGTCCCACCACCGCTAAGATGTTTTAAATGTCAAAGGTTTGGCCATGTAGCAGCTATATGTAGAGGTAAATCTAGATGTGGTAAATGTGGAGGGGAGGATCATGAGTATGGCCAATGCAAGGAAGGTACTAGCATTAAATGTTGCAACTGTGGAAGGGTGTGAGGCGCACAAACGTGCTGCTGAGATTCAGAGAGTTAGAGTGGAAGACAAGGTGACATACGCAGAGGCAATTAAGAAAGTTGGTACCAAAAGGGGTGCAGCGCCAGGAGGGGGTGTAGGCTTACCCAGTGGCGCAAAAAGTGGGTATGCGCTGTATGCGGCGCATAGGGGCGCCGCACCCATGGAGGCGCCAAAGCTATAGTAAAAAAAAAATAATATTAAAATGTTTGGGGTATTTTCTATATGTAGCTACTGTTGTGCGTTTCTAAATAATTTCTGCATTTCCTTAATGTTATATCACATTTTAGAGGACTAAAGAGGCTAGAGTAGGCGCCTCATCTCTTAAGATTCCATAATAGAATTTTGACATAGAAGAGGGACAGTGACCGCTGAACACACAAGCAGTTAGAACTAGGCTACGAGTAGTGAGTTGGTTGGATGGAAGATGGATAAAGCAAAAAAAAATTGTTTTTGCATACCCCTCTGACACTTGGCAGTTGCATCCCTGGGCTTACCCGAGCAGAATCAGACTCAGAATTTTCAGACTGTAAGGCATAACAGCAGGGTTGTACATGTATTGCAGTGGATAATGTTACATTTGTAGCATTCCTAGCGGAAGTAATAAACTGCTCGTCCCAAACACAGAGTAGAACAGAGAGGATTAAAATCATCATAAGGGCAGTACAAAAGTACATTGGTTTGGGAGAAATTACCGTAGATGAGATTAATGATGCAATCACAGTAGGGTAAGACACACATTCATCATCTGGAGGTTCGTAATGGCTTTTACAATTCTCCAGTGGAATGCCCGAAGCCTTTGCTCCAATGGGCAGGAATTTAAGAAATACATTGAAGAGCTTAGTGAGAAACCAAATGTTCTCTGTGTGCAAGAGACATGGCTTAGGCCACATTTAGATTTTATTATCCAGGGTTATGTAGCTGTGCGAAGGGATAGGGAGAGGAAACGGTTCTGGAGGTGGGGTAGCAACGTTTGTACAGCAAGGTTTAGGGTTTCAGACCATAAATATAAGTCAGGATGCAGAGGCAGTTTTAACTGAAGTATGGATTGGCAATACAAGCTTAAGAATCATAAACTTCTATAACCCTTGCGAGAAATTAAGTAGAGAAGTGTTAGGAGAGATAAGTGGTAAGGAAAGACACAACACAATTTGGTGCAGTGATTTTAATGCACACAGCTCTCTTTGGGGTAGTGGTCACACCGATTTTAATGGAAGTGTTATAGAAGAGCTGCTTGAGGATGAAGGATTAGTATGCCTGAATGATGGAAGAATGACCAGAATAGATGTGTCAAGAGGGTTAGAATCAGCTATTAACCTCACTTTGGTGTCAGCACAACTAGCTACAACATCCAAGTGGGATGTTATTCAAGATAATACTGTTGTGGCCAATTCTAAGTATTATAAAATAATTCACAATCAGAAGATGGATTACAAATCACTGCACGAAAAGCAAGATTATCGGGCCCGTAAACGCTGTGATACAGCCGCGAATGATCACCATTCCTGGCTGATCGCGTACATTCCCCCGAAATATCCGTCTGCCGCATACGAACGGAAATTCCCGGGAAGGAACCTGCGAGGGGAGGGGGGCCGGTGTGTTTAGCATTCTCACCTCCCGCTGACAAAGGTGCGAAATGCTCTCATTAGCATATTGACTGTCAGCAGTCTAGCCACACACACCCTGCTGCAGCCATTGGTTGAAAACGAGAAGGAATTGAACTAGAATGCGTTTCGTGAACGAACTGCGAGAGTGTGCTTGCTCTGTTTTTCTCTCATGTTTGCTTGTTTATTGTGAAAGGGTCTAGTGTGTTCGTTGGCATAAAAAGTTAGTCTTCTCTTATAAGCCTAGTTAGTACATCTGATTAGAGCTAGCAACCATGCATTGCAGATTAAGGGGTCCCCTATCAGTGTTCATTTTGGCAGCTATTTTAGATTCAGTCTTAAGACAAAAATGCATATTAGTTTTAGTCACATTTAGTCATCCTTCTTAGTTTCAGTCTAGTTTTCGAAAACTGAGCACACTACAATACTATTACTTACCATTTCACATTTACAGACATAAACCTATAGACATGACACAAAACATCTTCCAAAGACTTTATTATCTCAGCTGCATTATTCAGTAGCACAAAGTAGCCTATTACATTCATATTTACTTCATGTAACCCTGCCATAGCGATACAACACCTTTTTGACAGCCTATATAGCCTAATTGCAAAAGTAAATATATAAATAAATACTACACTGAAATAACGCAAACAAAGTGAATCTACAGTGAGCCAACGCTCGTCCACTGACAGTGTGGAAGAATGACAGCGACGCGAGCCAGGCTACATTCCAAGATTACGTTACTAGAAATGTCACTTTACATGAGCTTTGTTCATAAGCCATGCAGTCCATAAAATAGGAATACTCTGTGTACTAACAGTATAGTAAGACCGGTCATATGTTCAGAGAGCTTTCTAGCAACCAACAAGTTACAAGTAGGATAAACATCCTAGCGAAATCTGCGTTGTCGACAGACCATCGTTTTGACTGGAGTTTTGATGTGCTTGCTAGCACCAAGTGGATTACCTCATCTACAATACATATGGGCTTGGACTCAAATCACTAGTAGGCCTACTTCACGATCTTCTATGGTTACCAGCAGATAAGGTAAATAATAATCGCAATATTTGCTTTAATGTTTTATAGAGTAAGAGGCTATGTGTAGGCTAACTCTCTATTGAAAGACACTGACCGGCGCATCAACACAAACTAGGCTCTGTGAGTCAAATTAGCGTAGCTAATCAGAAATGTTGTAGATGTCAGAGTTGGCAACTATGGCTCAGATTTAGGTTGTTATCCATCAACATTCATTTTACAACTTACATTAGTTTCGTTGTCATTCGACTCGAAAATCTCTGGCTCAATTTGGCAAAGCACTACTGCTCCCTTCAGGGTAAACATACGTGGACGTTTCGGTGCTGTCATTTTGCCGATCTGGCTGGCTGAGGTAATCGAGTGATTAGAGAAGGCTACAAAGTGGAATACTAAGCAGTTTGTAGCGGGAAATATTGAGAGTGAAATGTAACAAATTATACTGTATAATTACCAATGTCACAAATAGCTTAGCGGTAATATGAATAGCTTAAATGGGATGGCTACATTAGCCAGCCAGTTAGGAGAATCTCCGCTCTCTTTCTCTTATACCATCCTGTTCTGCAGCGAAGGCACATCACGTAATAACGTTATCATTTCTCAAAATAGTTAAATACAAATATATAGCTTTTAAGATAAAAATATGTTCAATAAGGCTTAAAGAATTAAATCAGGTGTGTAGATGACGTTCAGCAACAGCTTTTCTAGTGTTTATATCCATGATTGTATGCTGGTCGTCGCTGGCCGTCAACGGCCGTTACAGGAGAATACAGAGCTTCGCCTTAGTGGGTGACGTCACAATGGCTCAACCTTCCACCATGTTAGTCAATGAGAGAAAAAGGTGATGAAAAAGAGGAATAAAAAAGGAGTGGCAAGGAGTACCGCCACGAAAAGTCATAGCGGCTTGCACCGGATCGAGCCGGACATTTCGGTGTTTGAATGGCGTCTCTATCTCAAACGGGCGAGGAGTAGTTAGCTGCAAGAAAAACGGGGAGAATAAATAAAGAAAACTTGACGATAACAATACTGTGCTTCCCTTCGGGCAAGCACACTAATTAGAATCACATTCTTGTATTCTAGCTGCAACTATCCAACTTCCAACATTTATCCAATATTAAATCCACCTTTCAACCCAATATGCATTTCATCATTAACATGTATTTCCCCAGAAAACCTAATTTTATATTCTTAAACTGTTAATAATCCCATGTGTGAAACTCAAGACATACCACTGACAAGGAGCAATCACCAACCCTTATAATTCACTATCCACTATTCATATAGCAATACTTTATCCCACCTTTCAATTCTTTTATGTATTTATTCCCACTAAGTCCTATTCACAATCCAATTCCAATCACTATACCTTTAGATAAAACCCTTAATTTCATTCCACCAATCTACAATCCTCAATCAACACCCATGTAATTAACATTTCAATAACTAAACCTATTCCTTCATAACCATCATATATACAGTATAGATTCCTGCAAAGTTTACTCACTGTATATTCCTCCCCAGACTCTCTCACTCAATCACTCTGACTTCTTGAGGCTCCCCCGTTAAGCGACCTGAGTGTCTGATTTGCATTAAGGTATTATCCTGTGACACTTTCACGTCACCTTTTCCTAATCCATTCAAAGGCAGCCACATGCTGGCAATGGCTCTCTTCATCATTTTACCAACATCGCTCTCCTTAAACCCAAGGCCCACTTTAAGTGTAACGTGTGGTGTTATGTTTCCAACATCACGGGCTAAAGTAAACAACTGTGTATCCATCCTTACCTGTACTGCCACACCTTCAGGTCCAACAAATATACCCCTAGCCTTTAACCAAACCACCGTCCTTCCGTATAATGCCTCTCTCCATTTCTCATCGCACTCATCTTTCCCTCCTGTACCCATAACATCTTTTACCATAACAGCACAATGTATTGGTACACAAGGATTTCTGAGACTCCCATGCCACTTATAAATAACAGGTCCCCACTCATTCCAAATCCTTTCTTCCCATTCTAAGCCAAACAAACCTATCCAATAAATCTGTTTAATTTTAGATGAAATGGGTTCTTTCAAATCAATAACCTGGTGTTGTTTCTCTCTCACATCAAACTGAATTAAACCTGCATTTAACAATGACTCATCATGCAGAGGAACAAAGCCACTAGGGTTATCCGTCTGAGGCTTACAATCACTCGGCTCTCCCATTTCCTGTTGCATCAAAGAATGTTTTAATTGCATGAACTTACTCTCAACAACCATTCTCTCTTCCCTTTGTGCCTTATAACCCATTCGAAATCCAAGTTTAAAGACCTCTTGATACCCTGCAATCATTTGGTCACATTTCACACCTTCATCCAACAACCCTGCCAACACAGGAAGTTCCCCCACTGAATTAGCATTCTTAACACCTTGAGCCACCTGGCCAAAAAACAAGTTACTTTCCTGCCCATCACTGTCTCCTAAAAACAAAGCACTCCTTTCACCTTCCCCCACTAGCAATCCTTCAGATACCTCCTTCCTAAGCACAGCCTTTTGTTCCACAGTCAATGGAGCCATGTCTCAAACAATACCTTGTAGTGAATGTGACTTACATAATTCACCTGTGTTATAGTGTGGTTCTACACACCGTTGTCAGACCTACATATGAATGTATAATGCATACTGTATGACTGACTGTTACGGGATCGTTGTCCCTTTAAATATCCATTGTTGATTATGACGTTGCTTGTTTAGTCACGGTTCAACGCCATCTTGTTTATCGGATTTATGCTTGTAAAATTAAACGAGTCACAGACTTGTGTACTCAACGTGAGAAGTTGTCTCTGTTGTATTAATGCAATTTCCACACTGGTGACCCCGATATTTGTTTGCTTAACGTTTTCACAAACACGACTCGAACATGGCCGCAAACGCTGTTACTCTCAAACTCCCCGAATTCTGGGAATCGTCAGCGTCGGCATGGTTTGCCCAGACTGAAGCGCAGTTCGCTTTGCGGGAGATAACCGCAGATACAACACAGTACTATTACGTTGTGTCAGCTCTGGGAAACTCAACAGCGACCCGAGTGGTGAGTCTGCTTAAACATCCTCCAGCTGATGGGAAATATGCAGCGCTCAAAGCCCACCTATTAAAAACGTTTGAACTGTCTGATGCTGAGAGAGCTAGCAGGCTTTTCTCCCTCCAAGGACTGGGTGATAGCAAACCATCTGAGCTCATGGACCGTATGCTGGATCTCCTGGGTGAACCCCCCACAGCATTTTCTTTTCACCCAACTTTTCCTGCGTCAGCTGCCTTCCCAAGTCAGAGCTGCATTGGCCAACACCACTATCACTGACTGTAGAAAAATGGCAGAAGAGGCTGATAAATTTTTTCTTGCAAGTCAAGGGCACGGTGTCATGGCCGCCCTTATTCCCACGCACGTCACTCCGGTGACAATGGAGGATTCCACACTCGTCGCGGCGACCTCTTCTCGTCGGCAGCAGCCTTCAGGGCGGCAGCAGTCTTCAGGCACCCAGCAGTCTTCTTCAGGCATGTGCTTTTATCATGAAAAGTTTGGACCAAAGGCCCTTAAATGCCGTTCGCCATGCAGTTTCGGCGGGTTGGGAAACGCCAGGGCCGGCGCTCAGTGGCCATGAGTGTCGGCCGCCTAGGCAGGCTCCTTTTTATCCGGGACAGCATCTCCGGACGACGTTTCCTGTGCGACACGGGTGCACAGAGGAGCGTACTGCCTGCATCCCGTTTGGACATGGTGACTGAAGCCATGGCCCCCCTATGGAAGCTGCTAATGGGACCCCCATCCGCACGTATGGCATGAGGTACGTTGAATTGAGTTTCGGAGGGCATCGGTTTGGCTGGGATTTTGTTACAGCAAAGGTCGCCGTTCCCCTCCTTGGCGCCGATTTTTTGTGTGCGCATGGACTGTTGGTGGATGTCAAGAACCGCCGTTTGATCGACGCCATCACGTTCTGTTCATATACGTGCACGCTTAGCGGGGCTGACTCCATTCAACTGTCTAGCATGCTATCCATTTCTGATGACTTCAACCGTTTACTGGCTGCTTTTCCAGCACTCACTCAGCCCACTTTCTCCGCGTCTGCCGTGAAGCATGGTGTGGAGCACCATATCGCCACTACTGGTCCACCCGTCTACGCCCGCGCTCGGCGCCTCGACCCGACCAAGCTTGCCGTCGCCAAGGCTGAGTTTTCCAGCATGGAACGCCTTGGCATAGTCCGTCGATCCGACAGCCCGTGGGCGTCACCCCTTCACATCGTCCCCAAACCCGGTGGTGGCTGGCGCCCATGCGGCGACTACCGGCGGCTCAGTGAGGCAACGACACCTGACCGATACCCAGTCCCGAACATTCAGGATTTTTCAGCGCATCTGGCAGGTATGGTGATTTTTTCAAAGATAGACCTCGTCCGGGGCTATCATCAGGTGCCTATGCACTCACTGGACATCCAAAAAACGGCTGTGATTACGCCGTTTGGCCTTTTTGAATTTTTGAGGATGCCGTTTGGCCTTAAAAACTCAGCCCAATCTTTCCAGCGCCTTATGGACTCTGTTTTACGAGACCTGCCTTTTCATTTTGTATATCTGGACGACATTCTAGTAGCGAGCACGTCCAAAGCTCAGCACCTGTCGCACCTCCGAACACTTTTTGAGCGGCTCAACCAGCATGGCTTGATTGTTAACCCTGCCAAGTGCCAGTTTGGTCTCTCCACCATTGATTTCCTGGGACACAGAGTCACCAAAGACGGTGCAGTCCCTCTTCCATCAAAGGTGGAGGCAGTCATGCAGTTTCCGCGCCCACTCACCGTGAAAGCCCTACAGGAGTTTCTCGGCATGGTGAACTTTTACCATCGATTCATCCCTCGAGCCGCTCGGCTCATGCAGCCCTTGCACGAGGCCTTGAAAGGTAAGCCCACGCACGCTGTGGACTGGACTGAGGTCATGTCCAAGGCTTTTGACGACACTAAGGCAGCCCTAGCGCACGCCACCATGCTGGCTCATCCTTCAGCCACAGCCTCAGTCGCCATCACCTCGGACGCCTCGGACTACGCTGTCGGTGCCGTCTACGAGCAGTGGGTTGGCGGGGCCTGGCAGCCGCTTGCCTTTTTCAGCCGCCAACTGCGTGCCAACGAGCGAAAGTACAGCACCTTCGACCGAGAGCTGTTGGGTCTCTACCTCGCCATCAGGCACTTTCGTTTCCTGCTGGAAGGCCGACACTTCACCGCCTTTGTCGACCACAAGCCGCTGGTTTTCGCCATGGCAATGGTGGCCGAGCCGTGGTCCGCCCGCCAACAACGTCATCTGTCCTACATCTCCGAGTTCACCACAGATTTACAGCACGTGGCCGGTAAGGACAACCAGGTGGCGGACTGCCTGTCACGGGCTGTGGCGGGGGCAGTCCATCTTGGCCTGGATTACAGCCGCATGGCAGCAGACCAGACCACAGACCCAGACGTGCACACCTTGAGGACCTCGACTACAGGTTTGAAAATAGAGGATGTGGTTTTTGGTGAAGCCGACACCACGCTCCTGTGTGACGTCTCCACAGGCAGTCCTCGGCCAAGCGATCCCACGGGGTGGAGACGACGCGTCTTTGATGCCATCCATGGTCTCTCCCACCCTGGTTCGAAAGCATCACAGAGGCTGGTGGCGGCAAAGTTTGTTTGGCATGGCCTCAAAAAGGACGTCAGAGACTGGGCCTCCACTTGCCTTGATTGCCAACGGGCCAAAGTACACCGCCACACTAAAGCCCCGTTAGAGTTGTACCCGGTGCCAGAGAGGCGGTTTGACCATGTCAACGTGGATCTGGTTGGCCCTCTACCCTCCTCTCATGGTTTCACCTACCTGTTGACCATGGTTGACAGGACCACCCGTTGGCCCGAGGCTGTGCCACTGACATCATTGGCATCTGTCGAGATGACACGGGCATTCATTGGTACCTGGGTTGCCCGTTTCGGCACCCCTTCAGAAATATCCTCTGACCGGGGCGCACAGTTCACGTCTGAGCTGTGGAACGCGGTTGCCCAGAGCCTTGGAGTGAAACTCCACCGCACAACTGCATATCACCCGCAGGCTAATGGACTCTGTGAGCGGTTTCACAGGTCCATGAAGGCTTCTCTCCGTGCCTGCCTCAAAGACTGCAACTGGGTCGACAAGCTACCGTGGGTGATGTTGGGCATCAGGACTGCACCGAAGGAAGACCTACAATCCTCATCCGCGGAGCTGGTCTATGGCCAGCCACTGCGGGTTCCAGGGGATTTTGTTCCTGCCTCCACCGTTCCTTGGTCAGCGGCCCTCCAGCGGGCCACGCTACTGGACAATGCGAGACTTTTCGCACCAGTCCCTACTTCCCATCACGGCCTCCCTCAGTCGCACATCCCTGCTGGGCTTAAGACGGCTGAATACGTTTTTATTCACCAAGACGCTCACAGAGGACCACTACGCCCACCCTACGAGGGCCCATTCCGTGTTTTGGAGACGGGAGACAAACATTTTGTGGTGGACATGGGCGGTAAACCGGAGAAACTCTCCATTGACCGCCTCAAACCAGCTCATTTGGACGTGGCTAGGCCTATTGAATTGGCCCAGCCCCCACGACGCGGGCGTCCTCCAGCTCTGCACCCGCCCCCTGCTCCCCGCCCTCCAAAAACTCCCACACTCCATGACCCACACCCGTGTCAGGGCGGGACACCTGCCACAGTAGTGTCTCCTCGAACCCCTGTTAAAAGCCGTTCTGGCCGATTGATACGACCACCTCGCCGATGATATATATATTTTTTTCTTACATGGTGAATTCTGGGGGGACGTGTGTAGTGAATGTGACTTACATAATTCACTTGTGTTGTAGTGTGGTTCTACACACCGTTGTCAGACCTACATATGAATGTATAATGCATACTGTATGACTGACTGTTACGGGATCGTTGTCCCTTTAAATATCCATTGTTGATTATGACGTTGCTTGTTTAGTCACGGTTCAACGCCATCTTGTTTATCGGATTTATGCTTGTAAAATTAAACGAGTCACAGACTTGTGTACTCAACGTGAGAAGTTGTCTCTGTTGTATTAATGCAATTTCCACAACCTAACCTTAACTTTCAACTACCCAAGTTGAACACACAGCAAGCAATAACCTTCTCCCCCTCGTTTCACCCTTGTGTCGACAACAAATGAGTAATTTCAACAAGTCTTTCTGCTCACTAACAATTAATAGAATCCCCCGAAATTCTCACATCTATGTATACACTATGGTATGAATTTTAACCTTAACTTTACCCAATTCAATTATCTCTTGTTACCACGTTTCCTAACCCAACCAAATCGTCCACAAATTCCAACTTTAATTCAAGCCTTCAGCCAACAATACAAGCCTATAGTCTACGTTTTTTAACCCATGTGTTTACAAAATGCTTACCTCCTCACAGAACAATTACAGCCAGCCTTAGTTTTGTTATATTCCAACAACACACAAATCTCCTTTGTGTCTACAAAGTGTCAATATGCGGCGCCGGTACTAATATCAATGTATTAGAATAATAAACACGTTAAACAGTAAGTCGCTCGTGTTTTAATACCACAAGTTCAGACTCCTTCGTCTTACGAACAGCGGAAACCACAGTTCCTCTATTTCAATAAAACAAATTGATCCGAGTTGTATACTATGTTTTCAATAAGGATAACAGCGCAATTTAAAATCCCTTTAACTTAGTAAATATCACAACCACCCAGCTAAAGTGGAAACAAATCACGCTGCGTTCTTATATGGTCAAATATTCTAATAACAATTCAAAATGACTTGGCTCCTGATTCACATCAGTAAGTTTATCAAGCTGAATGCAAAATATGGCGATGTGATATTAATATAATTACCAGATAAACTTTCCCAACGACTTATCATTCAACCCGTCGTTGTTCGATTTAACTGCTGTTAAGGAAAAGGGTACATACATACATTCATTCACCCACGAGCACACTATGGAGCACTCCCTAAATACTCCGTTTTAAGCACTGCTTTTTACAGAGATCTTTAATTATCTCAGTGAAATATCCCTATCACACAAAATCCCACACAGACGTTCCTTTTTCAACCCTCGCTCTCACACAATCACACAATCGCAAAACGCGTAGATAATAAAAAATTCCCATCTCCCTTGAGATTTAAGACTTCACCGAGTCGCCTTCTTAATTTCATATACCAGCCACCGTGGCTGTAGGCCTATTACTTTCCCTTTTTACCGTCAAACAAAACAAACCAAAAAATAGAAGTCTACAACCGCACTGAAATTTCCCATCTACAATCCACACTGTGTTCGTTTTAGCAAAGACTAACAGAAGAGAGTTCAGTTCCGACTCAACTTACATCCATTAATAAGCTGAAATTCGCTTACCTTTTTTATACAAGGCCTCTCGGACACAGTTGAATCAAGGCTGAAAACTCACAGTTTTCAATCTTTTTGCTTTCACGTCGGGCCGTCACCAAAATGTTGTGGCCAATTCTAAGTATTATAAACTAATTCACAATCAGAAGATGGATTACAAATGCTGGTTTCAGTGCGGTTTAATTGAGGAAATTACACCACAATTAGAGAAAGACAAAACCGGTAGTATTTCTGCCCACCTGAGCTTCGCGGGCTCATATTTAAAACATACTAGGACACTCCCACTCAAGCCATAACTGGTTGTCCCTTTAACCCAATGAAATTACCTCATCTACTCTAACATCCAATCAGAAGGCTGTCTAATGACCCTCCCCTTCTTACTCATCTTACAAGGTTGCTGTGTGTGTGTGACTAAAAACCCCTTAAACTAATTAAATGAATTGTTATATTTCTTCTTACTTACTTACTTAATTGTTACAATACATCAATACAATAGGGAGCGATCACTACCCTATAATGTATGAAGTAGGAGTGGGCCCAGTTCCGCTTGAGGAGGGAGGCTTCCCTAGGTGGAAACTAAAGGATGCAAATTGGGGGGCATACAGCCTGATGTGTAGTATGAGGTTAGTAGGATTGAACCAAAGCAATGGAGGGATAGATATTATAGGTAAAGGTAGTGGATCAGGAAAGCGTCACATGGTTCCTTGGTGGACTGATGAATGTAAAATGGCTGTGCAGGCAAGGAACAAAGCTTTTAAGAAGGTCAAAACTACATTTTTATTCAGTGATGTAATAGAATACAAGAAAGCGCAAGCAGTTGTCAGAAGAGTGATAAGGGAGGCCAAGCAAAACCAGTGGCAGCTTTTCTGTAGTACTATTGGAAGAGAAACCAAGATCAGTGATGTGTGGGGCATGATTCGAAGGATGGTGGTATCAGGAGGGAATACACCCTACCAGCAATTAGGTATAATGATGAAATAATGGTGACAAGCAAAGACAAGGCAGAGGCTTTAGCTTAAGCATTCGCTAAAGTGCATAGCTCTGATAATCTGACCCAGGAGGCAAGAGCAAGTAGGTATGAAGTTATTAGGGCACATTGTGGGATAAAAAATATATGTTTCACATTTAATTAAGTAGGTTAGTATAGGATTCCATAGTATAACATAAATTGAATTGGTAACTGAGTGTGGTCATGTATTCTGTCTGACCTGTTGGGTAAGGTTTGATGAGCTAAGAGAGTTAGTCAAGACTTGGGGTAAGGGGATCCTATGTCAATAGTCTTATCTATAGTGGAGGACAAGGTGGCCACAGTGTATTAGTCCGAGGGAGGGGTTTTAGGTATAAGAGCTCAGTTTGCCCAGAGACTGATGGGCATTGTTGTGGGACATTTCATGAACATGGATTGCTTGTAACAATGCTCCCGATATCGTTAATAAATCTGCAGTACCACTCCAGTTGTCTGTAAGTAATTTTGACCACATAAATGGTGTCAGAAGTGGGATACCTATCTCCGAGGAACAGCGAGGAAGACCGAAGGCTCAGGACCCGACACAGATGAAGGGAGATCTATTTCTGATCTTTGGGAGAAGGCCGTCGATAGCAACAAAGACATGCTCCAGCGGCACCCAGCCTGGCCAGAGGAATTCCTCCTGTGACCTGGATACGGTATCACCAGCTTGGTGGTTGCAGACAACTGTGGTGAGTCCCTAATTTTACTTTAACAAATGCTAGTAAAATAGGGTTGTTATGTGCACTGGTCACTACCACAAGGGTTGGTAGTGTTGAGCTCTGCCACAAGGGTTGGCATTTACCACAAGGGTTGGTAAAAAGGAAATCTATCACAAGGGTTGATAGTTACCACAAGGGTTGGTAGTTGCCACAAGGGTTGGTAAAAAGGAAATCTATAACAAGGGTTGATAGTTACCACAAGGGTTGGTAGTTGCCACAAGGGTTGGTAAAAGGGAAATCTATCACAAGGGTTGATAGTTACCACAAGGGTTGGTAAAGAAAGATATGCATATATTTCCTGCTAGTAGAGTGGTAGGAAATGTGGGGTATGTGATAAGGAATTTGTCACACTTTGTTTGCTTAACTCTGATTTAGGCGTGAGGTAATTGGGAAAAAAAATATCACTGGGACACTGCAAATATGGGGAATAATAAGAGTAAAACTAGTAACACACCTAGAGGAGTAGAGAGACCAGGATGTTTGAGGGACATGTATAAAAAATATGGACCTGAATGTGTAGATGAGAACTTACTAAGGAAGGGAAATTTCCTTTAGAGGGAAAAAATGAAAAGTAAGTGTAGGAAAGTAAAAAGAAGGTAGGGATGATGGAAAGTGGAAGTGTATGGGAAATGGGAGAAGGAAGCAATGGATAGAGAAGAGAAAAGAAAGCAAGCTAGAGAGCAGAGGGAAAGAAAGGTTTTTACAGAAGAGAGAGGGGAAATGGCTGCCCAGAGGACTACAGACATGACAGCAGAAATGTTTGTGCAGAAGAATGAACCAGAACCAACAGCCACACTCCCTGTTAAGACCCCAGCCACCTTTGCCTCAGTCACTTCAGCCTCAGGTATTACCGAAATCATTCCAGACTCAGTTACTCCAGCTATCTGTGCCACAGCCTCCCACATAGCTTACACAACCAGGTGCTGTTGCACAGGCCACTGTCCCCAGACCAACACAGTTTCACAGTAGGCGACTGGGAAGGAAGAAAAGGGGGGCAGGAGTGGATTGCAACAAGTATTGGCTGATTTGTTTACTGAACTGTGATACAGCCACTGAAGATTGGACTAAAATAGCCATCTCAAGGTTTAAAACAAACAGCTAGAGAATTCTTGGGAAGAGTGGCACAGGCAGTGAATAGACATGGAGGGGAGATCACAAATGCAGCACAGGAGGAAGCATTGAGAAGACAATATTTCATCCTAGGAGGAAAAAAAGAGCTCATGGACTGTGTTAAGACTAGGGTTGGGTACCGAGAACCGGTACCAATATGGCACCGGGACTATACAACCGATACCTACCCGGACCGAAATGTCACGCAGATTTCGGTGCTTCCTTTCGGTGCCTGAGCCGATTGAAATTAATAACATCAACAATTCATGCAGCTAAATGAACAAACCGGACCGAAATGTCACGCAGATTTCGATGCTTCCTTTCAATGCCTGAGCTGATTGGAATGAGGAACCGCAACAAATCATGCAGTTAAATGAACATAACGTACGTAAAATGTTGTCTTATAAACAGGAATTATTTCAGGCTGCAACATGAAACACGGAGGCTGGTTCCAAAACAGTAGAAAACTAGCTAGCAGTAACGTGAGTGGCGTATGTATGATCTGTATGAATTATCTTTTATTTTGTTGCCATGCATATTTCGTGGGTCACATTTAAAACTGCCCCATCTCCCAATGTTAACTTTGTCCTGTGGCGCTCACGCTTGGTGTTTTCATAGCAACAGTCTTATGACAGTGAAGCAGGCAGCATTTAACAGCGCAAGCACAAACAGAGCTCGCCATCAACCTTTTAACAGAGAAAATAGCGAAAGGTAAACGGTCAAAAGTGTGGCTGTATTTCGCACAAAAAGATTCAAACACCGCGACTTGCAGTAAATGCAACAAAACAATTGCGTGTAAAGAGTGGAGAGAAGGCAAGAGTCCTGGGCAGATCTGCAACCGCAAACTTAAACTGTAGGTAGGCTACCGGAGCTATAGTCTCTTAAAGGGGCAGTACACTTTCACGCAATCGGTATGTTCAAGTAAACAAGATAGAAAAGATAACTAGGTATAAACAAATCAGAAAATTGTGAAATTTCATTAAATAAATGCAAACTAAATAATACATGTTTGACTACATAGGCAAATATGCTCATACGTTTGAAGCTGTAGTCTCTGTGTGTGTGTTTTGTATTTATTTATATTTATTTAAGCATACTATAAACTGTTGTTAACAGTTAATATAATATTCATAGTTTGAAGCTGTAGTTTGAAGCAAAGTTTTTGTATGTATTTATATTCATAGTATACTTTAAACAGTTAATATATTGTTCAATTTGAAGAAAAAAATTGGCCTCTGCAATAAAAAAAAGCCTTTCTTTAATGTCGTCAATCCTCGTTTTGTGCTCTTTTTTTTTTAAAGTATCGGTTCAGGCACCGATATCGTTTTAAAAGTATCGGTTATGTACCGGTATCGGAAAAAACCCAAACGATACCCATCCCTAGTTAAGACTCATCTTGTTACTTGGAGTACTGCACCTCTCAATGAACTGTTATAATATGCTGAAAATTGTGAAAAGAGTGACCAAAAGAAGCCAGATGAATTTCAAGCACTTTCAAACAAGTGGGCAAACAGGTGGAGGCAAGGGGGGAAGGGAAGGACAGGGAGTGAGAAGAGGACAACAGTCAGCCCTTGGGGCACTGGGACCTTTTGTTGACACTTCTGATTGACTGATTGGATTGTCTGGATGCTGCAGCCCAGCCGAAACTCTCTCTCTCTTTGAATGTACATATTGTTTCTTTTTTGATTGATACAGGGACGGATATTAGTATGTTAGGAAAGAAGGATAGTGGAAAGTGTATGACAAGTGTATGAAAAGTACCAGAATAGTGAATGTTATGGGAGCATCAGGTCAGTTGATAGCAGAGCCAGTTTTTACTCCAATATTACTACAATAGAAAAACAATGCATTACAACACCAGTTCATCCTCAGCAGTGTTTGCCCTGAAAATGTACTGGGCCGAGACTTAATGTGTAAACTACAGCTTACTATTTCACTCACACATAATGGGGTTGGTTTAGAGGGGTCCCTTTTGTTTGTGTAACAGGAGCATAAGGGGGGAACCCCACAGCCCTGTGTAAGTAGCCAACTACGCCACCCTGGGAATTACACCCAGAGAATATCTAATCTAAATGTTCTTAGACACCTCAGCCCTCGAGAACAGGTTCGATACACACAGCACACAAGAGTCGTGAGTTCCAGAATATATTTATTTTAAAGAATAGCAATTACGATGTAGATGTGGGGAGATGGACCTAGACAAACTGAGAGGTTAGTCAGGGTAGAAAAGTATTTATTTAATCAGTAATAAAAAAGGCTCAAACAGTCATGACTAGGGCTGGCAAACACACTAGGTAAGGGAACTATAACAGGCAGAGACTTACCTTAGAGGGGCGGCGGGCTAACTGGGAAGTGTGCTCAGGATTCACACCACCCTGGTGAAGGCAAACACGGCACAGCACAGCACACGGAAAGTGACCAAAGTGACACAGCAACCACACAGCAACCAATGATCACACGTGAGCATGCAATAACGGGACTCCACCACCAGGTGACTAGCCCCCCCTCCAGGATAGCACAATGCCTGCTCAGACACACAAAAGGGGATAAAAGAAACTATTAAGCACCAGTCGATCCCAGTTAAGACAACACATAAACACAAACACTAAAGGGCAGGATAGTCTCCCCTCTCACAGGATACCTGCACTACCCATAAACAATACACATGCAGACAATACAAAACAAAACAAAACACAAGAATAAACTATGCTTTACGCCACTATGCCCATACACGGACATAAAACACGAAAATAACAAAACGAAAGCAACAGAATAACAAGTGAAGCACGCCAAAACAAAGCAATTAAACTAGGTGAGACGAGACAAAAGCAAGCACGTGAACAAATGACAGACACGCCGTTTAGGTTACACGGCAGAGTATAGGGAAAGGCTGACGCCAAATCCCCAAACAAACTCGGGAAAACCAAATCAAAAGAAAGACAAGACAAGACAGCAGCTCGTGGCTCCAGCCCTCCACCAGGCTGGGTTGCGTCTGCAAAACACATATCGTAATTAAAAACCAACGGAGGTAAAATTAAGCCAATAGGGAGATATAAATAATACCCACGTTACTCGAGGACACTGGCTGCCGCGGGAACGTGCGTCCTCACTAAACAGACGACACTGACTATAAATATAATTATAAAAATACCAAGACCAGGTCTGCTAACACATTAAAGAACAGAGCATACCTGGACCTAGTGGGCCACCGTTCTCGAGGTCAGCGAAGGAGGAGAGGATCACAACACCAGGCTACAATGAAGGACGGAGTTAGTCCACAGTGTGATTAAAATTAAATGCTTAGTGGCAATGAAAACCTACCACGGGAGAAATAGGACACCACTCTGCACAGGATGTAGCAATTCGCCATCTACAATTAGTGCAAACTTCTAGGCTTTTATAGCCACACCCAAGCAATGGCCACTTATTGAACAGGTGTGCTAAATGAGTGCAGTGACGTGAGAGTGCAGGTAAATTCATCTCACTACATTTGTATTATCAGATAACTTGCCCAACTTGGAGTGGAGTTTTAAAGTCACTAGTCTCGGTCCAGGGAGATAAGGAACTTCCAGAGTGTTTGCAATGGGTGACAAGTTCTTTCTCAGATATCACAAAATCCGGAGAAATGGTACCAAGTCAATCATATCGTTAAAGAATATTGACATAGCTAGCATTATTATGACCAAAAGCAGCTGTAGTAGGCCTGAAACCTGGTCTGAGATATTTTGTTTAAACTCAACTTTTTCTCCCCATGTGACTTTAGAGAAAAAAGGGGGAATGTTGTGATTGTGGACTTTTGGTTAAAGCATGTGTACATGCTGATAATTGGGTGTCCATTCCACACACCCCTGATTTGTTTTATTCATCCTCTCTGGAGGCATATTTTTTTTCAAAAATGGAGCTCCTTACCTGTACAAAGACATATCTTTGTAAAGCCTGAACCTTCCTATTTACAACAGCAAGAGACTTTAACTTTGTCTGCTGAGGAAAGAGCAACTCTGAGACATTATGTGCTTGTATATTAACTTAGACAGAGAGGGCACAGCCTCTCCAAGCATGTGCAAATAATTGTAAAACCTTGACTGACTAATTGACTTGGACTGACAACTCTGATAAAGTTTTTGTTTATTTAAGATAGGCGTTAGTATCAGCTCCAGCCATGGGGTTGCCTAATTATGACCTGTCATTTGTCATTTGTATGTGTGTGAGAAATTAGGTTACATAAAGGGGGTGTTATGTCAACAATATGGGGGGCAGCATAGACCTGTGGTATACTTAGTTAAACAAATTAGAAGAATTGACTAGAAGAATGATTTCTTGTTTAAAAGCAGTTGCAGCGGCTGCCAGTGCAGTGTTAGGTAGTGCAGACATAGTAGTGTTGCATTTACTAACTGTGAATGTCCCACATAAAGTACATTCATTGCTTTTACAAGACAAAAGAAAAAACTGCACATCTTACACCGGCGCGTCTCTTAACTTATCAGCATGTGTTATTAACCCTTTCCATTTGACCCTTACCAGTTGCACCACACTTAATCTAGCTTCTCTGCTGCCGATAGCGGAGGATGGTGATTCACTGACATTTCTGAGACCCTTTTATCTAACCCTGATTTACTCTTGTTTGTTAATGGATCATCTATGCCACTGGAGTCCGGAAAGGGGGGGAACAGGTGTTCTGTAGGGAATCCTTTTGAAATGATAAACTCACCCCCTCACAGGAAGTTTTTCTGCTAAAGCAGCTGAAATGATAACCTTGGTGTGAGCATGGAATTTGGCAAAAGGCAAACTGTAATATGTGATGAAACTAGTTTATTGGATTAGACCATTGAAAAAAAAAAGGGGATAAACTGCGGGCATGATAAAATTTGAAGGTGCTATGATGGCCACATGGTAACTTCATACATGTTATTAGCCCTGTTGCTTTGTGCACACTTTGATTTTCAGTTTGCAAAAGGGGGGTATATGAGCAAAATTTGAATATGGGGTTATGGTCACCCTATTTATGGGAGGTGTTAATGTTATGTTTGTAGCATACAAAATTTATTTTGCACCAGGATTCACTACAGTAGCAGCCAGATATTGTTCAAGGTGCATTGTGTGTCTGAAATATAATGTTGAACCTACAATGAGAGTATAAGGAAGGGCATCACCCATCACCTGAAAAATTCATTTGAACACATTATGATGGATTTCAGTCAATTGAACAAATGCAGAGGATATGAATAGTGTTTGGTCATAGTGGATATGTTTTCAAAATGGCCTAAATGTTATCCAGTCAAGCATGCAAATGCCATATCAGTGGCTAAGGCTTAAATGAGAGATGTTGTGCCTAGATGGGGAGTTCCAAAGAAACTAACCTCAGATAATGGAGCACATTGTGTCAACAGAATCAGTAAAATGATGTCTGAGAAATTGCAAATGGACTTCAGAACCCATTGTGCATAACATCCACAGAGTGCAGGTGCTATGGAGATAACTAATTCAAGGTTGAAAGCAAAACTGACTAAAATTACAGTGTCAATAGCGATGGATTGGGTGACTGCACTTCCTTTAGCTCTTCTCCTCAGAGGCCGTTCATTCAAGATCAACAGGGCTCAGTCCTTTTGAAATTTTGACTGGACGTCTTCTGCCGGCTCCAGGGTTCACTAATCCACCTAACTTAGAGGATGTAGATATAAAAATGACTAGTTACATGCGAGGACTGATTGCTGCTCTGTCTTTTGTGTCTCGATAGGTGGCGTCGGCCTTTCCACAAAGTTTCCAAAGGACACACCCAGTTGAGCCAGGAGCCTGGGTTCTGATCAAAGATTTAAGGAGGACGAATTGGGATCAACAGTGGTGGCGAGGACCGTTTGAAGTACTGTTATCTACATCTACGACTGTGAGGATAAAGGAAAGAGACACTTGGGTACATCTGTCACACTGCAGAGTGGTAAAAAAAATCTGGAACAATACATCAACTGAATTGGATTGGCAATAAGAAAGGATTGGTAAACAATCTTCAGGAGGCTAAAGAATACAGACGTCAGGATAGATTCATAAGTATCACTAGCACCACATCAAAGTATTTTTCTCAGTTTAGCTAGAAAACCGTTACAAGTTTGTTGTTTTTGTTTTCATTTTATTTGGACAGTTACCTGAGGCGGGTCAACAACCCAAGTCAGCTCTGCTGTCGAAGACTAGGGATAAGGATTTATTTTTGAGTTTTTAATAACTGAGAAAACACAAGATGTTGGTTTTGTTGATGTGTGAAACGAATAAAGTCTGTGATTTAGCCTTCCATGCCAAAACAACATGAACAGAAACTGGAGTCTGTGAAACCCCTTAACTTTAGGGATGTTTACGACCTGATAAGAGAGTGGGTCACGATGTTATCTGAGACTAGATTTGTCTGGTGGAAGGTAGTTAGTGATTGGCGGATCCATCTTCTCCTTATTCTATGTGGGAAAACCAGTGGTATGATCAATGTATTTTGGAAAGCTGACAGAAATGATTACACGTTTCAAAGTAGTCCCGTGCCAACTGAAATATATGAAAATGTTTTTCCATTCAAAGAAGTCCCAAATAATATGAGAGAGGAAATATGGTAGTAACAGAAGTGTACAATGAGTCTGACCCTATTTTGAAAAAACCTGGTTTAAATGATAGATAGGCAATTGGAATTTCATGTTGTTATTTTATTTCCCATGAGTAATTGTTATTTCTTTTATTTTCTATGTATAATATGGAGTTACATTTCAATAATTAGATAACTTGGAGGAAGTCATTTGTAACCATGTTTTGCTATTATGTGTGTTTAAGGCTAGTAATCAAATGTAATGATGATACATATAGTTTCTCTAGGTGTGGTACAATAGTACCACAAGGGGGGAATGTGGGATAAAAAATATATGTTTCACATTTAATTAAGTAGGTTAGTATAGGATTCCATAGTATAACATAAATTGAATTGGTAACTGAGTGTGGCCATGTATTCTGACTGACCTGTTGGGTAAGGTTTGATGAGCTAAGAGAGTTAGTCAAGACTTGGGGTAAGGGGATCCTATGTCAATAGTCTTATCTATAGTGGAGGACAAGGTGGCCACAGTGTATTAGTCCGAGGGAGGGGTTTTAGGTATAAGAGCTCAGTTTGCCCAGAGACTGATGGGCATTGTTGTGGGACATTTCATGAACATGGATTGCTTGTAACAATGCTCCCGATATCGTTAATAAATCTGCAGTACCACTCCAGTTGTCTGTAAGTAATTTTGACCACAACATCCTAACACAATAGGAAAAAAGAATAACTCTGAGGAAGCTTTAAATGTTTGTTTTTCCTTATTTGAATTGAAGCGAGCTTTAGCAGGTGTCAGAGATACATCTCCTGGTAAGGATGAGGTGTGTTATAAAATGGTGGAAAATGTAACCCCCCAAGCACAGATGGTGATCCTGCAGCTATATAATAGGGTTTGGGAATCAGGGACACTACCATTGGCACGGAAACACTCTGTGGTTATCCCTATTGCGAAACCAGGAAAAGATAAGAGTGAAACAACTAGCTGTAGACCAATAGCCCTGACATTTAACCTATGTAAGATAATGGAGCGTATGGTCACTGATAGGCTTACCTACATAGTAGAAAGCAGAAACATGATTAGTCCAAGTCAGAGTGGTTTTCGTAGAGGGAGGACGACCATGGACCCTGTACTGTGTTTGGAGGATATAGTGAGGAAGGCTCAGGCTAATAAGGAGATGGTGGACGCCGTCTTTTTTTATGTCGAAAAGGCATATGATATGTTGTGGCGGGATGGTCTCCTTATTAAGCTTGAAAGCATGGGAATAGGTGGGAGGATGTTTAACTGGGGTTTGGATTTCCTTAAGGATAGAACTATTGAAGTGAGGGTGGGGGCAACCCACTCTAGGGTCTATCCTACAGAGAATGGAGTCCCACAAGGGAGTGTGTGCAGTCCATTACTCTTCAGCATTATGATCAATGACATTTTTTCTGAAGTTGATGCTAGCCTTGGAAGGTCTCTGTACGCAGATGATGGAGCGTTGTGGGCTAAAGGCCGCAATGGCACGTTTGTTGAAAAGAAGCTTCAGGCAGCTGTAAGTGTAGTAGAGAAATGGGGTAATAAGTATGGGTGTAAATCACACCCATCATGGCGATTCGATTCAGTATCGATTTCCTGACCCAACGATTCGATTATTTTCGATACTCATGAATACACCACGATACGATTCGATTCGATTAATTTTTTCTTTTTTTTACCTTACAGGCTAGACAATGTTTCAGATTTGAAATAAATCAATGAAAGCTGTTATATCGTTATGCATTTTATTTGAGAAACAACAGCCAATAACAGAAGTAGAAAAGTTGTACTCCACCTAGGCCTTTGACAACCTCATTCACTGAAAAATAATAATGCCCCTGTTATAGATTCTGAAAGGCCTTGCATCAAAAAGTACTGTACAAAGTACAAAGTGTTAAGTAACAAAAATAGGCCTATACCACATTCACTATAGAATAACAATACTCAACAAAATCAGTGCAAAAGTGCACTAGCAGCAAACGGTAACAAAAAATAGGCCTGTAGTTAATTCAATTTAAAATGACAATGCTCCACAAAATCAGAGCAATGAGTGCAAATGTGCACTAGTATCAGCAAATGGTAACAAAAAATACCCCTGTTGGCCTACTTCATTCACTATAAAATAAAAATACTCATCAAAGTGCACTAGCAACAAAAAAAAAAAAAAAAAAAAGTTTTTTTTTTTTAAATCGATACTCTTGTGGACGTGTCGATGCATCGTATCGTCGGCTGTTGGATCGATGCATCGATGCAAAACGATTCTTTTTTACACCCCTAGTAATAAGTGGGCCTTCCGTTTCTCAGTTGAGAAGACTCAAGTGATATGTTTTACTAAGAGGCGGAAAAATCCAGACATACAAATTGCACTCTATGGACAGAGGGTAAAGCAAGTCCAAGTTATTCGGTTTCTGGGAGTCTGGATGGATAGTAAAATGACCTTCGGTGAACATATCCAGAGAGGTGTGATGAAATGCAAAAAGGCAATAAATATTATGAGGTGCTTAGCTGGGAGTAGCTGGGGAGCCAGTATGAATTCCCTTATGCAAATTTACACAGCCATAGTAAGAGCAACTTTAGACTATGCATGTATCGCGTATAGTTCAGCTGCCAAGTCACAACTGTCCAAGTACGATATAATACAGGCACAGGCTATCCGGCTGTGTTGCGGGGCTTTTAAGACCATTGTCCTTGAGACGTTTGCAGTTATCTATGGTATACTGGACTAATCTGCAAGGACACACACAGGCTCACCCAACCAAATCAGTTTTAAAGGCATGCTGGGAACATGGGCGCACAAAGGTAAATAGTTTTGGATGGGTAGGAAATGGCTCTGCCAGGAAGCTAGGGTTATCCAATTTGACACACAGTTCAGTACCACTACCAGCAACCCCTCCTTGGCTTTTCCCCATGCCTACTGTGGACATTGAAATGACAAAGAAGGCAAAGAAAGGTATCGAATTTGATGGGATGAATTATATGATACAACAGTATCTTAGTACCAGGTATAAAGGATCAATTCAAATATTTACAGATGGGTCAAAAGATCCAGATACATCCATTCCGCATATTCTTACCATCCTTAAAGTTTTTGGCAGTTTCTCAGGATACAAACTCAATCTTGACAAAAGTGAGCGCTTACCCATTACTACAATTGCTAATCAGACCTCACTTCTCTCTCTACCTTTCAAAGTGACTAATAATAAGTTTAATTATCTGGGTGTGTGTATAACAATGTCCCATTCCCAACTTTTTAAGGCCAATTATACTCCACTTTTGGAGCGCACCCAACAGGATCTTACCCGCTGGTCCACTATGCCTTTGTCCTTAGCCGGGCGAATCAGTATAATTAAAATGAATATCCTTCCCAAATTCTTATTTTAATTTCAGTGCATCCCATATTTCCTTACAAAAGCATTTTTTACAAAACTTGATAGTCTTATTTCAACTTTTATTTGGAATAATAAAACACCTAGGATCAGGAAATTGTTTCTACAGAGGCCTAAAATACATGGCGGAATGGCCCTACCTAATTTTCAAATTTACTATTGGGCTGCCAATATCAAAAGCTTATTGTATTGGCGATGGGATACATCCTCCCGAGATCTTCCTGGCTGGTTACAAATTGAATCTAGTTATTGTAGTCCTGTCTCACTTTCAGCTCTTTTGTGTTCATCTATTCCCTTACATTCACCACAGACCTGCCAGAATCCTGTAGTCCGCCATTCTTTAAAAATCTGGTCTCAGTTCCGGAAACGTTATGGGCTAGTCTCTATGTCAGTTTTTTCCCCTATTACAGCCAACCACCTATTCCTACCCTCTCTCCAAGATAATACATTTACTTGTTGGTTTAGAAACGGAGTGGTGAATATAAAGATGTTATACAAGGATGCCATTTTCATGTCATTTGATCAAGTTAGAATTTTCTTTACCAGCACACCATTTTTTCAGATATTTACAAGTCAGACATTTCATACAGAATCACTTTACTCAATTTCCCTCACCTCCACCAAAGTCACCACTTGATTCAATCCTTGAAACCCCTCCTGAGGTGAAGGGAACCGTATCAAGGCTGTACACAATTATATTTGAATTGGAAGGTTCCTCAATGTCAGTAATAAAGGAAAACTGGGAGAAGGATATGGGTGCAGATATAACTGTGGATCAATGGTCTAACATAATTCAAAAAATTCACTCCACCTCTATTTGTGCAAGGCACAGTCTTATTCAGTTTAAGATTGTACATAGGCTTCATATGTCCAAGGTTAAAATGTCCCAAATCTTCCCAGGAGTTAACCCTATCTGTGACAGATGTAAGCAAGCACCTGCCACTCTGTATCACACATTTTGGTCCTGTTCAAGTCTAACAGCATTCTGGTCCTCAATATTTGAGGTATACTCAACCATTTTTGGTTTAACTATTGATCCCTGTCCTTTCATTGGACTTTTTGGTGTACCTGCAGACGATCTCCCTCTGCAAAAGCCACAATTAAATAGTTTAGCCTATTCCTCCCTTTTAGCACGGTGACCACCCCCCTTCCTTTGGCAGATGGATCTGTGATGTGATTTTTTTTCTTAAGCTTGAAAAAATGAGATATACTGTAAATGGATCAATAGACAAATTTGATGTAGCATGGCGTCCATTTATTGTATATGTTGAACAAATGACCATGATCCTTGACTCTGACTAAGTTGTTATGTACTACATGTAACTAACCACTCTGGACTTTTTTTTATTTTTTTTCTCCCCTGTTTTGTTTTGTGGTGTTTTGTTTGTTTGCTGGTCCCAGTGTTATTGTGTCTACTGTCTTTGTGTTTGAAAATCTCAATAAATATACATTGAACAAAAAAAAAGATCCAGATACGGGTAAGACAGGGGCAGCAGTGCACATACCGCAGTTTAATGTCTCAATTAATAAAAGAACGTCAGATTATTTAGCGATTTTTACTGTGGAACTGTTAGCCATTTTATTGGCACTAGGGTGGGTAGAGGAGGGAAGGCCAAACAGTTACATAATTTGTTCAGACTCAATGGCAGCTCTGGTTAGCATTTCAAATGGCAAATCTACGTGTAGGCCTGATTTGGTGTATGGTGTCCTTCAGTGTTTACATAGATTAGAACGAATGCAAACAAATTGTGTGTTTTTTATGGGTTTATTTGTTTATTTTGTTTATTTATTTGGATCCCCATTAGCTTCCACAGAATGGTCGCTAGTCTCCCTGGGGTCTGTCGTGAGTATACATGGATATAAAACACAGTGATACATAGAAAAATACATCAAATTGTAGCATTCACGTGTCACAAAATATACATCAATCAATACACCATAAATAGAATATAAACACGTTCTACACAAAATCACACAGATAAAAAGGATCTAACAAACACAATTACGCTTTTAATAGCTAATAAATTACTCAAGAATCTGTTCTAAGAATGACAAAAAGTGACGTCTTACTGACCTCTTAAAAGTTGTGCTGTTCTCTATATTTCTTATAACAAAGGGCAGCTTGTTCCAACTCAAAGAAGCCCTGAAGAGAACCGTTTTAAACATATAATTTGTACGTGGAGCCGGTGTCACTAAAAGACCATTGGAAACCTGACGCGTTGTATATGAATGGCTAAAGCCTGTGCGTAGCAACCTTTCATTAGGGGTCTTTTTCCATATCGCATTATGCATGAATCTTTTAGTGTGGTATGCACACTTAGCTTCTACAGTTAGCCATGATAGCTTTCTGTGCATTTCCATGACATTTGATCGTGAGGAGCAATTAAGCACTAATCTGGCTGCTCTGTTTTGTGCAACTAGGAGCCTCAGTAGATGTTTTCTGGCAGCACTAGACCAGACAACTGGACAGTATTCCAAATGTGAAAGCGCAATAGACCTAACAACATCAGCCATGATGTTGGAAGAGACATAAACAACACATTTTCTTGCACAGGCAATACCTTCACCAATTTTTATGACTATGTCATCGATCTGACCAAGAAAGCAGATTATCTAATTTGACGCCTAACAACTTTGTTTTCGTGACCTGCTCTATAGGTATCTGATCAATTGTCAGAGTTAGTGGTGGAGCATTGTCAAGTGCATACCTATTTCCAAAGACAATGCTTTTAGTCTGATGTAACCCTGTAGAAAATACACGGTTAAGTTTCCTTTGTTTTGTTTGTTTACTTTATTTTCTGATAAGGTAAAAAGTGAATTTAAAAACTGATTGTAATTTATACTATCCTTATGTGAAAATATAACGAAAGTTACGTATGTAACTACGGTTCTATGAATCACTGGATGACCGCTAGACGGTGCTTCAAGCACTGGATGATCCATCTCGCGCATGCGCAGGTCGAGGACTAATACCAACATTGTCACGTCGTGACCCCGATGACCCCCGGATAGTCTATATTTTCCGGTGGGGTCAGGGAAACTGTTCCTACACAATCTTCTCGCGAGAGCACGAGGATTCTGAGTGACAGAACGGTCTAGCAGTCATCCAGTGATTCATAGAACCGTAGTTACATACGTAACTTTCGTTCTATTTCATCCTTACTGACCGCTAGACGGTGCTTCAAGCACTGGATGACGTATACCAACAAAGTCACGAAGAACTCCAACACTTCACCTCCCTGAGGGAAAGCAGCAGAGTCAGGCAACAGGACCACAGCCAACGGCTGGGGAGTGGCAACATACACCCGGTAGAACCTGGAGAAGGTACTAGGTGATGTCCATGACGCTGCCTCGCAGACATCTTCCAGGGGAATGCCCCGCGAGGCTGACAGGATGTCGAGACACCTCTGGTGGAGTGGCACCTCACCCCGGATAGCAGGGGGTGCCCACTTCCCTTTTATCTAGGTGACAGGATCACAGCCAACGGCTGAGGAGTGGCAACATTCACCCGGTAGACCCTGGGAAAGGTACTAGGTGATGTACATGATGCTGCCTTGCAGACATCTTCCAGGGGAATGCCCCGCGAGGCTGTCGAGACATCACTGGTGGAGTGGCACCTCACCCGGATGGCAGGGTGCCCACCTCCTTTATACGCCTGGGTGATGGCCTCCACCACCCAGTGGGACAGTCACTGATTGGAAAAAGCAGAGCCCCTCCTAGGGTCACCATAGCAGAGGAAAGCTGATTCGACCGCCGAATACCTGCGGTCACAGCCACATATGCCCTCAGGGCCCGCACAGGGCACAGTAATTTCAAACTGTCTTCCCCCTCAGGGGGAATAAGTTGCGGCAGGTGGATAGGTCGATTGAGGTTGACTGTGTAAACCTACAGAAGAAACTGAATTCGGCCACAGGGTAACCCCTGGGCCATCCAGACTCCACCTCAACAGGGGCCGCTCATGGACAGTGCATAGAGCTTTTTAACGTGCTTCGCCAATGCGACAGCGACGAGAAAGCCGTCTTGTTAGAGACCCACTTTAGCTCTGCCTGAGCCAGGGGTTCAAGGAGACAACACAAGGCATCAAGCACAAGGTGCAGATCCCATGCTGGGGCGTGCCGTGCTTGTGGGGGGCGCAGCCCTAGTGCGCCCCTCAGAAAAAAGGGGACACCAACCTGTGGCTCCCCACTGTGTCATTATCCACCAGAGCATGTCGGGAGGATAGCTGCCATACACCCCCAGGGTAGCCGGGGACCGGCCCCCATCCAGGAGTGACTGGAGGAACTCTAAGGCGCTAGGGACCACGCAATGCACTGGGCCCTCACAATGCGGCAAACAGCTACCACCTGTTCTCATACTGCGCCCGGGTAGAGGGTGCCCGGGCATTCAGTATGGCATTACGGACAACGTCCAAACATCTGTCAGCAGTGGGTTGGGCCCTGCGGCGGCCAGACCAACCGCTGCAACCGATGAGGGTCAGGATGCCATATCCGACCCTGTAACTGAGACAGGAGATCCTTCCTGTCGGGGAGGCGCAGCGGCATCCCGCTGCAGCCTGCACAGAAGTGGGAACCATGTCCTCCCTGGCCAGAAGGGGCTACCAGCAGCAGTCTGTGGCCCTGCTGGAGAACTCCCTGTAAAGTTGGAAAAATCAACGGGATTGGCGGAACGCAACTCCCTGGTGATTGATATGGGAGACGGTCGAAACCTTGTCTGACCGCACGAGCACGTGTCGGCCTTCCCATAAGGGCAGATATGCAATGCCCTGTGCACAGCCCGCAGCCCCAGAGCATCAACAAGGTGACACCCTGAGTCTCCTATGCCGGTGCTGCTCGGCGTCCAGATGAAAACTGTGAAGCCACCACTGGAGGGGGCGTAGTGACAGCAGGCCTAGGGGAACCACAGTAGCAGCTGCTGTCAGCTTCCCTAGAAGGCGCAGAATTCCGCGTAACGCAACTGCCTGCCTTCCTGAACTGGGAAAGAAGGTGTAGGCTGTCGTACGATCGCCGTGGCGATGGACAAGCACTCATGGCCACTGAATCGAGAGTCACCCTGAGAAGAGTGTGATCTGCGATTGGACCAGGCAGCTCTTTGTTAAATTGAAGGAGATGCGTCGTGTCCAGGGCCATCTGAGCCCGGGACGGGGCACAAGGGGCCAGTCGTCCAGGTACGGCAAGATTGTCATGCCCTGCGACTGTAGGGGTGAGAGGGCTGCAGCCCCACACCTGATGAAGGCACGTGGGGAAGGGAGAGGCCAACTGGGCGCACCCTGAACTGAGGTGATGTCCCTGAACGCAACTGCAGAACCCGTCTGTGGTGTGGCGCTATGGGTACATGAAAATAGGCATCCTTGAGGTCTACTGACGTAAACCACTACCCCCTGGTTATTGTACGCAGAACCCCTTGCCATGCTCAGCATGCGGAACCTCAAGACCCTCGGTAGCCCGTTGAGGCCCCTCAGGTCGAGGATGGGACGGAGTCCGCCATCTTTCTTTGATACTAGAAAGTAGGTTGAGTAGAACCCCCCGGGTTGTGTCAGGGGGTCTACCGGCTCGATGGCACCCCTGTCCAGGAGGGTGGACCGCTCCTGGGTAAGGGCCCGGGCTTTCGCCGGGTCTTCATGATGGTCATTTTGACCCGGCCATAGGCTGGGGGCCGGCGTCGGAACTGAAGTCGGCATCAGTGGGTTAGGTGGAAAGCACCCCGGGTCCCTGATAGAAGCAGCCCAGTAGCTGAGCTGCAGCTGGGAAGAACGCAGACGGCCGGCCCCTGGGCCTCAGCGCCTGCCCCCCCCCCCCCCCCCCCCCGCCCCTAGGGGCCCTGGGGGGACGATGGGCTGCGCACGAAGCGTGAGGTTGGCCCGAGGGCTGTCGCTCTGGACTCTGAAGGCCCGCGCTTGCCGCTGAACAGGCTGTGGGCGTTGGGCCCCGTAGTGACCCCTTGGGTGGACCTGTGACTGCGAGCTGCGCCGTGGGGCAGCCGCAGACCTTCCAGGCCTAAGTCGGATCGGCAGAGCTTGGTTGCATCGCTGGGCCGGGGTCATTTATATTTACATTGTCATTTAGCAGGCGCTTTTATCCAAAGTGACATACAATGTATACACATTTCTACATTTACACTGATGGCACACTGCACATCAGGAGCAATCAGGGGTCCAGTGTCTGTTCAAGGGCGCATCGAAGGGCAGGAATCGAACTAGCAACCTCTTGTCAGCTGTTCAGGTGACAGACCCAACAGCTGCTCTGCCCCAGCCAATCTAGCTGCCCTCACTGCCTGCGGTATGTAGCTGCAATTCATGCAGGGGTTGTCTGAAAACCCTGCCCTCAGGTGCTTGACACAGAGACAAGAGGGGCATCGCTCATGGCCACCCTCCAACTGCAGAGGGCCATGCAGGCCGCACAAGAGTGGTTGCTCACCATGTCTGCAACCCACGCACCACTGAGAGAGAACGGTAGTCGTTAGCCTCAGTAGAGGATAATGGTCCCAACATAATGGGGACAATCAGAATAGACTAGGTGCAGGGAGAGGTATGCAGGAACCGCTGCCTCCACCAACAATATTCACAGGCCATCAGTTACAACCCACACCTGTGCTGGGAGCGGGGAGCGAGAGCACTGCCCTCACCTGGAGAGGGGAATGGCCACACTCGATGGGTTAATCAGCATAATATATAGGATAGATATAGATGCAGAATAGATGCCGGGAGAGGGGGCAGGAACCGCTGCCTTCACCGACCAATATTCTCAGGCCAACAATTACAAACCACACCTGTGCTGGGAGCGGGTAGCGAGAGCACTGCCCTCACCAGGAGAGGGGAATGGCCACACTCAATGGGTTAAGCAGAATAATCTAGAATAGATATAGATGCAGAATAGATGCCGGGAGAGGGAGGCAGGAACCGCTGCCTTTACCGACAAAATATTTGCAGGCCAACAGCCACCAATACATGCATAACATGGTATGAACCGAATGAACGTTGGTGGTGGGTCGGAGGGGCCGTTTGGCCCCCGCTTCCGTCAGTCTGCCCTAGGGCAGCTGTGGCTACTGATGTAGCTTACCACCACTGGGATGACTGTCTGAATGTATGGCCTAGGCCAGACTACTCTGTAAAGTGTCTTCGAGTATTTAGAGAAGCACTATATAATTTAATTGATCAGCTGGTTGAACAGACCACACCTGTGCTGGGAGCGGGGAGCGAGCACACTGCCTTCACCAGGAGAGGGTGGATGGCCACACACAATGAACTGA
Source organism: Sprattus sprattus (assembly GCF_963457725.1). Classification (NCBI taxonomy): domain Eukaryota; kingdom Metazoa; phylum Chordata; class Actinopteri; order Clupeiformes; family Clupeidae; genus Sprattus; species Sprattus sprattus. The sequence goes on along the minus strand of NC_137921.1, from coordinate 39,585,892 downwards.
ATAACAGTATAATACTGGGCTTTCCCTCAAATATTGCAGGGAGAACTTATTTTAATGAATCTGACTCAATTCAATTGAGGATTCAATTTAGTGCCAGGGCAACGGAGGCTTGAGTGAGGGCGCCGGATGTGGGTTGCGAACCCTGATCGCTGGCGTGGTAACCAATGGCATGTCAGGTGGGCTAAGCATCACTGTAGAAAATAGTTAACTGTAGTGATATAGCCGTTCACCATGCGCAATTGCGTTTCCTCTGAGCACTGGAAGAAGAAGCGAAAGCGCGTCCTTCCAGTGGCTATGGGTGTGGGACAACCACTATGACCATCAATCTCTTTTAGCCACAATAAAGCAATCTACTGCCAACTCCACCGCTGGACTGGGCCAGTGGGGGTAGCGTAACAATCGCAATAACACAACAGTGTAGTATGGACGGTGGGAGAGGGGCGGACACGCAAGCCTTCACCAATTACCAAACAGACCAGCGATTTGAAAATGAATTCAATGATAGTACATTTTCATTTTGAAGCACCGGAGGCAGGATGCGAACCGTGGTCGCTTGTGTAGTAACCGGCGACTTACCCAGTGGGCTAAGCCAGCTCAATGGGTTACAGCTGTGAATTTCCAAGGCTATATTAAGCATTCAGTATACGCAAGAAATTCCCCTAGGGAATTGTAACTGCGTCTCTATGATCGCTAGTAGAAGGAGCGTCTACATAGTATTCGCAAACACAATGAATAGTGGGGGAGGACGAATGCAGCCGTCACCTGACTTAACACAATAATTCCCCTAGGGAGTTGTTACAATAGTAGCGTAGCGCAAATACAATGCATGGTGGTGGGAGAGGGGCGAAAGCAGCCGTCACCACGATTAACACAATAATTCCCCTAGGGCCGAAAAAAAAAAAAGTTTGGTTCCTGTTGGTAGTCAGTTGAGGTCATGGGTAGGTAGGGAATTTATTATTTTTTTTTTTTCTCAGTGGCAGCGAGTGATAGGTAGATTTTTTTTTTCAGCAGCAGTGGATTCTCCCAGCATGTTAAATTACACTTTTTTATATGAACAAAATATGTAGTCAATACAACCTGGACCATTGGCATTGAAGACATCTCAAGCAATATTTCATTAATACATTTAATAGTATCAACTCTTACAATACTCTGTACAATTTACAAACCTACAAAACGTTGAACAAACGTTAAAAAAGGTAGCGGGACAACATCCAATCAACCCCGAAAATGTTTTAGAACACCTGTTGTACGAGGTCACCATGTGCTGTCCGTAGGAAAAACAATGAGAAAATGTGGTACAATATAGAGCGAAAAGTGACCTGGAAGCTAAAGCTTGCCTAATGGGCCAGTTGGCTTTTGTTTCAATTTCAGATTTAATGTAGTGTAGCTTTAGCTGCCAGACCTCTATTTGCTCTGAGTTGTACCATGTTCTCATTGTTTTTCCTACTAATAGCAGGCAGTAATGTCGGACAAGAGGGCTATGAGTCGCAGAACACCAAAGTTACACTTTAACTAAACAGCTTCATGTGGTAACTATCGTTGCCTTTTTTTTTATGAATTGCTTTTGATTTAATGAAGTTTTTTTTATTTTTTTACTTGTAAGTAGAAAAATCAAGTATATGAATTGCTTTCAAAAGCAATTCATATACTTGATTTTTCTATTTACAAGTAAAAAAAAAAAAGGGAACGATAGTTACCACATGAAGCTACATGAAGAAAAAGGAAAATACAACTCTATGAACCACATGAACACTGCTCATTTCTGCTTGCCATAAGGTCTGGCCACGATGTGCTTTTTCCCAGCCCCAATACAAATGTGGCAGCAGGGCAAGACGTCTTAAACCTCAATAACAGGGCTGGGCAGGTGTTGCCTTGAGGCCCGCCACAGTGGGCACAGAGATCTTGCCTCCCAAAAGGTGCCCGGTAGTAGGCCAGCTCTATGGGATCACCACACGAGAGAGACAGCCTGACCTGCACAGTAGATGTTAGTGGATGTTTGGGCTCCAGGATGTAACTCCCACATGTATAATCCATACCATCATCTGACAGGGCCTCGGCCAGTGTGGCCTGGTGGCGAGAGGAGAGGAGGCGCATGGAGTAGATCACTCTGGGTTTAGAGCATTCCATGCAGCCGACTACTGCCCGTGCATGTTGGGCAGTAAACAGCCCAGACTCTTTCTGCTGCTTCTCCACTGCGTCCGACAAGAAGTAGTCAACGCACGCAGCTTGTTTGTGTTTGTGTGACTGTTGAGCAGAAGGTCGATGGGCGTCATCTGTGTCTTTGCCCATAACCTCAGACAGAGTCAAGTAATGGTCACCTATTTCAATACAAGCACAACACAAATGTATTAAAGTATTTTGCTTTCAGCTTTGGGCGTCATATGAATATGTGAACAGTCTGTAATATTAGGCTAAAGCATGTTATAAGTGGATAATCCACAAAAATATTCTTACCTTACAATGATTGAATGTTAAAGTAAAATTCTTACCAGAAGCATCAGGCATTGGGTCAGGAAGCCAGATCATCCTGTCAGACGGGAGGGCTGGTACGGAACAGCATTCAGTTTCGTCACATTTGCGTATCTGAAAGAAAGACTTATTTAAGCATCTTTCATACATGGACTGCAGCTCAACGTCCTATACAGTCAATACATAATTAAAAATAATCATTATGCATCATACATACAAACATAAAAACACAGGGAAACTAAGCTCATTACCTGAAACAGATACTGGCGTTGCCGGCAGTGTTTCTGCACCCACTCAGTGAATGCTGGATCCTTGTCTGCTTGTTGCTTGGTCACTGTTGCAGGATTGATGGAAGGGAAGAGTGTGGTGATAACCTGCATGACCGAATCTTCCTCTGCATCTGTGACTGCATCTATGATCGTCATTGGCTCTCCCTTCAACTTCAGCCGACTGTAGCGTCCTGCCACTGTGTCCATCACTGGCGCAACTGAAGTGCTCCAAGCCTCAGCAAGCTGTGGGTTTTTCTCGCCTGCTTTGCGGATCTCTGCCATTGAGCTGCACCTCTTCAGCAGGTGTTCCATGTCCTCTGCTGTCTTGTCTCTCTCCAATGCACAGTTCTGCAGGCCGATGTTGAGTATAGCCATCACTCTCTCAACTGGATTCTGCCAGCTCTGGCCTGGAGCTGCTCTACAGGCAATGAGCATGTCCAGCCCTAGCATCTTAAATATTGCAATCAGACTGAGCTGAACTTTGACCAGTCCACACTGTGGATGTGATTGATCCCTTGCTTGTCATGTCATGGTCCAGTGCTGCCAGTTGGCTGGTTGAAGGCACAATTGATTGTCGACCTCGAACACCGGTGGAAACGGGCTCCCCTGGTTCTCCAACCGGGATCTTGGCCTTATCGTCCACAAATAAGACAAATATTTCTGAACTCAGCTGATGCATGCGTAGACGCAATAACTTGAAGAGTGCAGCACAGAAGTGTGCATCAGGGTGAGATGCTTGGAGCTGTCTTCGCTGGATCTTGTACTTGAGCTCAAAGCGTGAAGTGAAGTTCAAAGCACTCTGGGTGTAGGGATTCTTAGGCGCAAATTGCAATCTCACAAGGGCTTTGCTGGGCACCCTGGTTCCTTCAGGGCATTTGGACTTCACCTGTTCAATGAGGTCCTCTAGCGACAACCACTGTGACAGGTGGGCAGTACCATGTCTCCTTTCATCAGCTGCAGTGACTTCATTGACTGCTTCTTCCATCTTAGAGAAGAATTCCTCAAAGTTGTCACCAGGACGACCACTGTTAAGGGTGCGCAAGTCGACAATAATGCCAGGCTCTCCTTGGAGAGCCACTTGGATGCGCTGGTTCATGAGAGGATTTGATGGGGCTGAAGAATCATGGGAGATTTCCTGATAGATTGCCTCTACGATGCTTGGTGTCACCCTAGCCACGTTTGCTACCTTCCTCTTGAAATCTTTCTTCATGTACCTTGTGTGGTACTGTGGGAGACGTGGCTGCAGAGAACTGACAACTCGAGTGGTCTGGGTCAGCTGCTCATCCTGTGTTCTGTTCCTATCCACTTTCCACAGAAAGGTGATGCCAGTCTTGCTGCCCCCAGGTTGGTATTTCAGCACATCGACAGGTACAGACAGCTGGATTCTGTTGATGAAGTCAAATCTGTGCCATGAACTGGCAAACGGTTCCTCCAGGTGTACAGTGTCATCAAGGAGCACAGGAGTTGGAGCATCTGTTTGACACATAACATTGTCCAGCAACCGGTACCTTGCAGCCACCTCAGGGGTGTTCTTGTGGTGTGTCACGGAAATGTTCTCTGATAAAACTCTGACAGGTTGGCTCGAGCTATGATTTGTTAATGTAGTATCCCTTTTCCTCTTCAGGTACTCCACATAGTTGCGAAGGCAAGTGGCAAGACTTAAAATGTCCTCCTTCAGTGTTCTCCAAGCAGCAGTTGAGGACATGTATGGTCGGTCACACAAAGACAACAGGGCTTGGGAGTGACTGTCAAGAAAGGCAGCACACATGGGTTGCTCCTTCATTTTTTTTCTCTTCACCTCATTGTAACCTTCAAAGCTCCAGCATGATGGAACAGGAATCACAAATCTGTCTTGGTGAGACGCATCACGTATCACAGTGTGCTGGTTTGTGATGTACCAAAGACAGTTTGTTAGTGTCTGAAAATACACACAAACAAAAAAAATGGTGTCAGGTATTTAATATTAAAGTTGTTTAATATTTTATATAACTCCTTTATATAACTCCTTTATAAATTTGTATACATTTAATTTTAGTACAAATATACAACAGAGTATATGTTGCACTGACATGTTTAATACATGTCTCAAAAGTGAAGTAAGCCTACTGTAGGCCTAGAAGGATTAGACAGTGCTATTCAAGTTAACATTGTGACTAACATGTAGCTTCTACTATTCTACCTACAAAAAAACAATTGGAATATTTTGTATATTATGCCTATATATATATATTCATAAAAATGATAATGATAGTATTATATATATGATATGAAACATATCTTATGAGAGCCAAAAATATTTTTCATAACATATAATCATTATTATTTTTAGATCATTATCATAGATCTATCTATAATAGGATAATTCCAGCCATGTTTAACCCTTATCGTTCTCCTAAGGGTCTCCCAGTGTTGGGGTGACCTTTAACCTGATTTAAAATCTATCTGACCAAACCGCGGTCTAGATCTCCACAGAACGTCACAAGTAGCCTATAGGGATACGCAAAACTGGCTTTCACTGTTGATGTAGCCTAGATGAAGAAAGCTGCTAGCTGCTATGCAAGCAACCAATGCTATGTTGTTACATAGTCATAAATATGGACAGGACATCTAAACATGGAGATAATATCGACATTAGGTCTGCACAGCTGGATCGTTGCTTTTTGTAAACAAAACAACAAGAAAAAAGTTGTCACGTCTGTGGCTATAGTGGGACCTCAGCCGCTCCATCTTAGGCTAAAGGATTTTCCAGAAATAAACAGAGGTGAGTGGCTGCCTGCGGAAATATAAACGGCTATATATACTGCTTTTCCACACTATTTGGGTTAAACACGCACTGTGGGTTAAACAGGCACGGTGGTCTCTTGTTTAGTAGCCTAACCAAGTCGCATTCAATAGGCCTAGGTCTTGGAATTAATCAAAAAGTGGTTAAAACGACTGTCTCTAGGTTAGCGTTGTGGCAAGGGTAGAGCTACGGTGATCATTTCTTCAAATGCAATAGCCTACAATAATTCAAATATTATAGTTCACTTACCGTCAGAAAAAGTGAGCCTTGGGTTGTGCTCTCTGGAATTGAAAAGCCCACTCCCCTGGTCTGCAGATTCTTCAGAATATCAGAATTCAGCTGGTCTTTTTTGTTCTGCACAACTTTCGGCGGGGGCAAGTGTGTAAGTTGCTGTGCTCGAAACAGCATTTCAAAGGCGGACGGGTTTGTGGTACTCGTGGAGGACACAGACATGTTCTCTGGTACGCACTTAAGTGTTAAATATTTAAATTGAAATAAAGAAACGACGCTACTGACAGGCGAGTTCGACAATACATCGCTGGCGATGTCAGTCCACCTGTCAGCTCGGTTCACTTTGCCGGCTGCTGACACAAATGAGCAGGTGCACTGCTTGACTTCTTCAAGTAAGTTTTCGACAGATTTCATAGCCAATCTTACAATTTTGTTGGTCATGCTATTGCATGGGCAAACAATTGAGACTATGCACATATCCATCTTTCTCTAATAGCTAATTAAACTAGATGCTAAATATCCCAAGAATCCGCTAGCTTCCTGTCATTAGGTGGGTTTCCATCTCATGTTTTAATGCACATTTCTCTATACATGGGTTTCTTGTATACAAACATTGAAGGCTGCGCGCGCAAATCCGCGGCAGAAAGCCATCTACCCTAATACAAATGAATACAGAAAGCCCAGTTTAAATGTATTGTTTATTACTTATTTAGCCTACTGATCCCTATTCTGTTGCCATGAATGCTTGCACACACCCTCAACATTCCCAAACGTAACCTTGTACATTGTTGAGCCTTTTTCTATATTTTATTTGACGTTAAGATGCTTCGGCTCCTGGCAAACGGATGCTTCCTCCTAGGTATACTGAACATCTTACCAACTCTGTTAGAGCAGTTCACCACACAACAACTCCCTGTCATAGTCATCTGACGTAGCAGAGAAACCCATGTATAACACGTGTTACCTATCCAGATGTCTGCATGCAGATCTCACGTGAAGTCGTTGCTTTCACGAGAGAATGCGCTCGTCCTTGTACAGGATGAGGAGGTGCTGTACACAAACGTAATTTTAGTCTGCCCAAAAAAATATATATTTGTGTTTTTTTTTTTTTCCCCAAGCTCATAAAATAATTTAGGTCGCACATAATTGACAGGGTCGGTCGGAAACCGGAACCAAAACTAAAAAAATGTTAGGCCTAGGGAGCGTAGTAACCGCAATACAATGAATGGTGATGGGCAGAATTAGGGAATTACTACGATCACCAACTTCTTGCGGCAACAGCTGGCTAAGCAACGTAACTGGCTGTCTAGTGGTGGGAAGGGCGAAGACGCTACTTGACCACAGACAGAGTAATTACGGCCTCGCATACCCATTGGCACGCGCAGGCGATGCCAACAGTTGTAACCAGCGATAATAAGAGAACCAGGGTACTTATCCCACAGTCGGTGCGGCCTCTGGAGGGTGAGAAGTTCACGGCTCCGACAGTGTCGCGAGGCCAACGGCACGGGACAGGATAAGCACCAAACTTTGTTGCTTCCTTAGCTTCTTAGCAAACACCAACCTGCGTAGCAAGAAGATGAAAAGGAACAGTTTCCCTGACCCCACCGGAAGATATAGATTATCCGGGGGTCATCGGGGTCACGACGTGACAATGTTGGTATTAGTCCTCGACCTGCGCATGCGCGAGATGGATCATCCAGTGCTTGAAGCACCGTCTAGCGGTCAGTAAGGATGAAATAGAATGAAGTGTGTTAAATATTTAATTTCGGTCATAACATATTGGCCAATCCATGACAAAGGTGAGAGGTCACGGATGAAGGAAAATCCGGTGGATATTGAATGCACGTTCTCATGGGCGACGGACAGGCAACAGAGAAGGTCACGATTGAGAGCTGTTAACTTTAAGATATTCACCGGTAGATATGCTAAGTAAGGTTGTCGGCCAGATGACCCGTGGTTATAGTGTACATACTTAAGTAGGATATTTAACGTTAAACAGAGAAGTTTCTGCAGTTTGCATAGAATTTTGTCCGTCATTTTGATATTTAGAAAAGTGCAGTTAGTTAGCTGTAGCCTGCTGCGTTTTGCTACCTTGCCATTGAAGAGACAGTGGCTACTAACGGCGGTACACGGATTTCCTCTGTGTCCCCGGAGCTCATCACCTATGGAAAGCCAAAAATGACATAATTAAAAATAAATACATATGTAAAAATGTGAGTCATAAATAAATAAAATGACTAAAAATGCACCAAAGAAAAGCATTAGAAAAAATATATCATGCAGTTATGTGAATGGAAATGGAAAATGAGTCCTTTTTATTTACTGTTACATTTATTTACGCTTACATTTATTCCCAAATACATTTCTTCCTCCTTTTATTTTTCTATTTATTTACACATTTTTTACCGTACTATTTCCCGTACCGTATTTATTTCTTCTCGCGCCTTTTTACATTTCTTTCTCCTACATTTACATTTCTGGCTGCATTTATTTCCGTATTCATTCTTGTCACAGTATGCAAATGAGGTGGGCTATCATTGGTCAGCGCACCGTGTCGCTCATTGGTCTCGCTAGGCCTCTGGCCTAAGTGTTGGTGAGAACTGAGAAGCTGTATGGAGAGATCGGAAGAGATTGAAAGCTATTTTGATGCAATTTGAATCACAATTTTTTTTTAATGAATCCACCGATCACTTGGAGTATGGTGGCGAGGGAGCTTCGAGGCTTCGCAGAGATGGCTGAGCGTAATAGGATGTCTATGTGGCTGAGACCTTGACTCCAGATTTCTTACCCTGCTCGCTCGCTACAATACGCCATACTCAAATGAAGATGCCCGCTACCTGTTGTGCAGTGGGATGTAGCAACAAAATAGGGGACGCAAACGTCTCATTTTATAGCTTTGGTGTATAGTACTTTCATTGTAGATGCACGACAGTTCATTTCCACGAGGGATCAATAAAGAGACTATCTATCAACTTTTTGAGAAAGTTAAAGAGCTGCACACATTGCCTTAGAGTTATTACAATCCTCACGTTATGTGTGGCCTGATTTCATGGGTTTGGGTGACAAATCCAGCGATTTTTTTCTCACTTGTCATTAGGGGGAATATTGTGTTGACAAAGCTCTGCAAAAGCTATCACGTCCTGCAGTTCACGTTACAACCGAGCTGACGAGAGCGGACAAAGATCTCAACTGCTGATGTGCACTGGTTGTGGTTAACTTGCTTAGCTTCTGTTAGCTAAACTAACGGTGCACTGTTTAACTTGGTTAGCTTCCGTTAGCTAAACTAACTGTGCACTGCTTAGCTTCCGTTAGCTAAACAAACTGAACCATGGCAAGCAAAACGATAAACCTCATACGTTAAGGTTGACAGCTTGGGTATGATCAGTGTGTGTGAAGGTGATATGTGTGTCTGAAGGTAACTAACGTGAGTTAGCTGGTTAGCTTGCATAGCTTTGGTTATAAGAAAACAGAGCTAGGGGAGAGTGGGGTAAGCAGCTCGACCAATGAGAGAGACGGTGCGCAGGCCAATGATAGCCCACCTCATTTGCATACTGAGACAAGAATGAATACGGAAATAAATGCAGCCAGAAATAAATGCAGCCAGAAATGTAAATGAAGGAGAAAGAAATGTAAAAAGGCGCGAGAAGAAATCAATACGGTACGGGAAATAGTACGGTAAAAAATGTGTAAATAAATAGAAAAATAAAAGGAGGAAGAAATGTATTTGGGAATAAATGTAAGCGTAAATAAATGTAACAGTAAATAAAAAGGACTCATTTTCCATTTCCATTCACATAACTGCATGATATATTTTTTCTAATGCTTTTCTTTGGTGCATTTTTAGTGATTTTATTTATTTATGACTCACATTTTTACATATGTATTTATTTTTAATTATGTCATTTTTGGCTTTCCATAATCACCTTCGTAAGTAACCAGCTGGTTTTGTTTTGCTGCGCATTGCGTGAAGAGGCCATTTTGATGTTTCAAAGGCCACAACGCACACAAGCAACAACTCTGGTCTGCAACTGGAAAAATTCATGTTTGGGGTGACTAGATAAATGCCGGCTTAGCTTTATCACTTTATGGGCCCATAAGTTATATGCTTGATGTAATGGATGTTTATGTGATTTGTAAGAGGTTATATGTAACCGGTTCAGTTTGTTTAAGTAAGCATGATAACTGCTATCATAAGGTTTCTGATTTAAATTCATAATAGTGCATTCTACTTTTATTTTATATTCAGTGTTATCTATTTTCTTTTATGTCACTCAATACCTGTTGAATTTTCAATACAATACCTAAACTATACTCACCGAGGTGGAAATTCATGTTTCTATGCATTGCGGTGTATCAAGTGGTTTATTACAGTCAAGGTAGTATAGTGTCCAAGAGGGGTAATTACAGTAAGTACAGTTATATATTCATATCTTAATTCACAGTAAGTTTAGTTGATTAATATAGAGAGTAAGAACTCAGGGCGTCACTGACAGCACCTCATATATGGGCTGGGGGCGCTACACTTAGAAATGTTCAACACTAATCTATTCATTCTCACCCAGTTTGTTATATTTTGCAGCTCAAGAATAAGGTTTTCTCTTAGCTCCACTAACGTGTTTAAAGAGGTGAAAAGAGTAGAGTCATCCGCATACACAACTACATCAGCCTTACTAATAACGGATGGCAAGTCATTGATAAAAATTGAAAACAAAAGCAGACCCAGGCAGCTACCTTGTGGAACACCACAGGGAACAGTTTTACTCTCCGAGAGACTACCATTAAAAAATACTCTCTGTCTTCTACCAGAGAGGTAGCTTTTCATGCAGGAGAGCGCAAGGGGAGAAAAGCCATATTTTTCAAGTTTCAAAATTAAAATACGATGATCAATGACGTCAAAAGCTACTGTGAATCCAAAAGCACTGCACCAATTAGTTTCCCAGCGTCCATTTGTGTTAGCCATTGATCAGTCATATGCACTAGTGCTGAATTAGTGGAGTGTCCTGGTCTGTATGCATGCTGAGCATTTGTTAGTAAGGCATTTTCACTAAAGTAAGTCAAAATTTGGAGAAAGATAATCTTCTCAAATATTTTTGACAGTGCAGGGAGTAGACTAATGGGCCTGCTGTTAGAGCCAGTGAAAGCCGCTTTTGCATCCTTAGGTAAGGGTATAACTTTGGACTCTTTCCATAATTCTGGAAAAGTACCAGTAAGTATACACTTATTAAAAATAAGACATATTGGTCCACAAAGAGGTCCAGCAGCCATTTAAAAAACTATTCCCTCAAGATTAACTATTCCTGAAGATGAATGTTCAGAAAGTGACATGAGCATTTTTTTCCACTGTATCTTGATCCACTGTGTCCAATGAAAAATTACAAGATTTGCCACTCATAATGCTATGTGTGATATTATGCTGTGTTGTATCGCCGTCGCATGATAGCATATTTGATCTTAACCTATCAAACTTTTCTGTGAAAAAGCCATTTAAGTGATTGGCTATCTCATAAGGCTTGGTAATGAAATGGCCCTGGCATTCAACATATTTTGGAGAATGCTTTGACTTTTGACACATGATTTCATGCAATGTCCTCCATACTTTTTTACTGTCATTTGTAGAGGTGCGAATTATTTTTATAAAATAATTATTTTTCTTGATGTTGTTTAGTTTTGTAGCCTGGTTTCTCAACTTACAATAGCAACTTTTATCGGACGTATTCCCAGATTTTTGGGCAACCGCTTTGGCTTTGTCTCTTTGCATCATCAGTGCTTGCAATTCATTATCTTTCCATAAGGCACTGCTGTTCTTGACTGACCTCTTCCTGAGTGGAGCATGCTTGTCTACCAGCTTCGTTAGTTATCCATAAATATTGTCAAAGCAGTGTTTGTATTATTCTCTTGACGCACATCAGACCATTGAAGAGCACTAACATCATTCACAAAAGATTCCACATTCATTCTCCTGATTGACCTTCGGTGTATAATTGCAACACCGGATTTAGGGATTTTACTCTTCCTTGTTAAGGCGATTAAATTGTGGTCACTACATCCCACAGACACTGATACAGCCTTTGAGCACAGTTTATGAATGTTAGTGAAAATGTGATCAATACAGGTTGATGTCTTAGCACCTGCAGTGTTGGTGGAGACTCTAGTGGGCAGCCTAACGACTTAGCATAGATTGCAAGCATCAGCCACTGAACTGAGCTTTTTACGTAATGGGCAATTCATTGAAAACCAGTCTATGTTCAGGTCCCCAAAAAGAAAGATGTCCTTGTTTTCATCTGTTACTGAGTCTAGATTATCGCATATCCCATCCAAATAGGTCCCATCCCATGCTGGAGTGAAAGGCAACGAGGTTGCTGACAAGTTGGCAAAAGAGGCACTAAAAACAAAATGTACAGCTGGGTGTTTCATTAAGTAAACCTGAAGTTAAAACATTAATTAAATCAGAAATGAACAAGATGTGGCAAGAACAATGGGATAAAGAAATTAAGGGTCGGTTCCTGCATAGAATTCAGAGGCAGGTAGTAGCGAGAAGACAGGGTAACTGGAATAGAAGATGTGAAGTGATTATCACAAAGTTACGCATACATGTCTTAACCACAGCCTGAACATCATAGGCAAATATGAAACAGGGGTCTGTCCAAAGTGTAATGAGAGAGAAACAGTGGAGCACGTTTTATTGCAATGTGAAGCATACAAGTTGGAGAGGATTGAGTTGTTAGAAAAGGTCAAAGCTTTAGGTCAAACAAGATTGAGCTTAGAGGGTTTACTCTCATTTTCTACTCTTAGACCATCAGCATGGATGCACTGCACGTAATGACATACCTAAAAGATACAGGTTTATTTGACACACTATAATTTATATTTATTCAATCATTATCTTTGTTTGTTTTTGATTACTGGTGTTTTCTATTTATATTATTTTGTTCGTTTCTTTTTTTTAATTTAATGCCTGCATAGTATACATGGGTTTCTTGTATACAAACTGTGATGCGATAAAAAGGTTAATCTGTCATACGCATAGTATTGGTGACGTTATTACGTGAAGCTGAGACTTCTGGGAGTTACGTTATATCCATGAAGATGCTAGGAGTATAAGTTATGTGTTATCCTTACTGAGTGATTAATAAAAGATCTCAACGAGTAATTCAGCCGGGCATTTTCATGACATGGTGTCAGACGTGGCCCAGTGACTGCAGTGATCGACAGTGAGGAGAAAGATTCGACTGAAGCAAGCGACGACGAGATGGCAAAGTTACACGCGCCAGAATCGTTTGACTTCACCCAACTGTCCACATGGCTGGTATGGAGACAACACTTCTCTCGCTATAGAGTCGCTATGAAGCTAGACAAAGAGGACGGCGAAATTCAAGTAAATACTCTACTCTACGCGATGGGTAAGGAGTCTGAGCCCATTTTCAGTACTTTCACGTTTCCCGATGATGTTGAGGATTACTATGGAGAAACAATGAAAAAGTTCGATGAACACTTTGTCCCTAAACTAGGGTGACCAGACGTCCTCTTTTCCCCGGACATGTCCTCTTTTCGAGACCTAAAAAATGCATCCGGTAGGGATTCCAAAATGGAATGTAGAGAGAACCATCATTGGGCGACCGCCCTCTCAGTGTTGCGAGATGCACGATAATTATCCTCCAAAGACGATAATTTTGACCACTTGGTACGATACTTCGCCATTTCCAATCTTGCAACACTGAGCACCTTGCCGCTTCCACTAGTAACTAGTATCTTTTTCCACATGCAGATGTCATGTGCTGTTGTAAACAATGCAACTAGTACTACTTGCAATGTTTACAACAGCAAATTACACAGATGTCATGTGCTGTTGTAAACATGGCAACTTGTGACTAGTTGCATTGTTTACAACAGCACATGACATCTGCATGTGGAAAAGATGGCAAAACCTCATCACGGGGGGAGTGGGCGGGGTCATCTGTATGCGAAAAAAGATGGCAAAACATTGTTGGGGGGGGGTCATCTGTTGGCTATACACTGCCACGCCCCCTCCCCCACAACGAAGTGTCCTCTTTTTCTCAAACTCAAATATGGTCACCCTACCTAAACGGAATGTTATCCACGAGCGGGCATGCTTTTACAGGCGCTCACAGAGGCAAGGTGAGAGCGTGGAGGCGTTCGTGAGACACTTGTATGAACTGGCGGTGTATTGCGACTTCAGGGCGACGAAAAAAGAACAGATACGGGATCGTATCGTCATTGGATTGACAGACATGGAGATATCACAAAAACTGCAGCTGGAGCTGGACTTGACTTTAGAAAAAGCCATCAACATGGCTCGACAGCCAGAGCTTGTCAAGGCACAAAGCCTCACCACCCGATCACCTGAGAGTGAAGTAAGTGCAATTACACGAAAGCCAAAACAATTCAAAAACACAGAGAGAAAACAGGGTAATGCTAAAGCCAAAAGTGGGCATCAAGGAAATGCATGTCAGAGATGTGGCAGAGTGCACGAGTTTGGAGCATGTCCAGCAAACGGCAAACAGTGCCGGAAATGCAGTAAAAATGGACATTTTGAAGCTATGTGCAAAACGAAAGCATTGCGAGCAGTGGCAGCGGCTAACAGTGATAGTGACGAGGGCAGATCTTGGTGCATAGCAGCCATTACTGAGAACGATGTCGACGAGGACAAGTGGCTCGTAGATCTGCAAATAAAAGGGAGAACGGTGCAATTTAGGATTGACACAGGCGCAGATATTACTGTGATTTCAGAGCAGACATTCCTCAGGCTGCCCCAGCGCCCTGTTTTGAAGGACACAAAGGCTGTTTTCACTAGTCCTGGTGGGAAGCTGGACTGCGCGCCCAAATCCACGGCAGAAAGCCATCTACCCTAATACAAATGAATACAGAAAGCCCAGTTTAAATGTATTGTTTATTACTTATTTAGCCTACCGATCCCTATTCTGTTGCCATGAATGCTTGCACACACCCTCAACATATTCCCAAACGTAACCTTGTACATTGTTGAGCCTTTTTCTATATTTTATTTGACGTTAAAGGCACAATATGCAACAATTATGCTTCAGGATTAGGGTTAGGATAAGCAGTTTAACCTTAAAATAACAGCTTAAAAAAAAATGGGGCGCTACAATGACTTTTAATATGGAGAATTGCGTCCGTGCCAATGGCATAGCAGGGTCGATAGGCATATAACTGCCTTCTGTAGTTTTGCCTGCCGATGCCCGCCGACCTGACTTTGATTACCTTCTGCCGATCTAGTAAGTAGCTTATTTACCGTCTTGCTTAGTCTTGTGTTGCACATGATTGATGTTTGACTGTGTAAGGACAGTCGTTGAGTAATTAGTTTGTCATAATGTCAAAGTCAGCACATTTCAAGAGATTTCGTTAGTTGTAGCTGCTAGCATACCTTTAGCGAATAGCTATTAATCCTTAATGCACCTTTAAGAAAAACGAAAAACTGGCAAACGGATGCTTCCTCCTAGGTATACTGAACATCTTACCAACTCTGTTAGAGCAGTTCACCACACAACAACTCCCTGTCATGTTGCCTTCCTCCACAGATTTCTCATCCACTTCAACGTTATCTTGCTTCTTTCTGCCGCGAGATTGCGCACGCAACCAGTGATGACGTAGCCGAGAAACCCATGTATAAAACGTCTAACCTCCATCGAAACTCCACACCGAAAACGGAGGTGGCGGTAATGCACCAAATAGGTTGCAAACTGCCAACACTAAAGAAGAAGAAGATTTACCATTGATTGAATATGGTGACATATACAATTATCTGATCAACACTGCTTCGGCGTATACGGGACAGTCACTGAAGGCATACAAGTCACTAGACTCGTACAATTACTTTATCTCTGGCAAAGTGAGCGATATTTTACCACCAACGTCATCATCATCCCCCTTGAACATTGTCGTGACAGCAAAGGTATGTAAATATGTGCTTTTAATATATTCCAATGGTTGTCAATTTGCTAAAACAAACAACAAAAACTTTGTCTTTTTGCTAGCATAAGTTGACTAGCTAACATTAACGCTACCTAGGGTGACCAGATTTGAGTTTGTGAAAAAGAGGACACTTCGTCGCGGGACTCCGCCTCCGCGACAGAGTTTTGAAATATCATACATCTGGCAACACTGGGAAGTCTATCAGTGACAGTTCTCTCTACAGTCAGAGCTTGCGCACGAAGGTGCAACGCGAGAGACATATCCTTTCCAAAACTTGTAAGGTCGTAATAACTAGTTTGTGAAAGACCCAGAGAAACACAAATATCCGACGAGGCAAAATGTCCAGGAAAAAGAGGATTCTGTTTGCGTTGGCGAGCTACATGACTTACCTATGTGTATGTAATTTATGTATGTATGTCTGTGAGTAGTGACGTGTGGTGAGGCTCGCAGCTGGTGAGGCACAGAAACCGGAAATGATTACGTCATTCCGATCTCTAGTTGTTTAAAAAAAAAGAAATGTATACATCATACATGTATATATGCTTATGGTTTAAAAATTGTCATCTCACCAGAACTGAAAAAACGTTATGTTTTACTGTCTAATAATATTACTTTTAAACGATTATTATTATAAGAAGTTATGCGGCTCAATAGTCAACTGACTTTAACGAGGCTATAGGCCTACAGCTAAACGTACAATCGGTGTGGTAATTGAACTTTTACACCGTGTCAAATAAGATATTAATAGTTACAAGGTAGCGTATGTAGCCCTCCCATCAATGATATGGCTCATTTCAATTTGTCTAGGGAAAGTATAACCTTTTATACAACTCGGCAGTGATGGGCAGTAGCGTCACTACTTGTAGCGACGCTACTAGCTTAACTACTTTTGTCAGTAGCTTGGCAGTAATGTTGCTATTTACAAAACCAAGTAACTTTTCAGTAGCTAAGCTCTTTTATTGATCAAGTACCGCAGTAGCGTCCTCGAAAGCTAATTTATCCTGGACCTTTCTGATGTTCATTCATAACAGGCTTCCCTGCAGCCATCAAACACAAAAATTAGGCAGTACATCACTTTAGGCGAGACGAGTTGTAACTGTTTAGATTTTGTTTTGTTATTTTTGTCTTAGTTTTTGCTTGTTGTAGATGCAGTTTCTTTTAAGTTCCTTGAGCTTAAGTAAATGACGCGAGACTTCTTTAAAGCTTCTTCTGTTTACTAAATCAAAAGGTTCACAGTACAAGACTAAAATGGCAAAAATAAAAGTTCTTTCTAATTTAAACATGAGATCGGTTAATTCCGTGTAGTCACGGTCAAAGACTGTTGCGCTCTGTCTCTCAGGCACGTTACTCACGCAGCTTACTTCTTCAGCATAATGATGTCATTCATACATATAATTAAGCAATATTAAACCTAACAATTAACATTACTAAACAAACAACAGTCAGTTCTAGGAAATATTAAAGCAAACCTTACACATTACAAAATATTAAATTATAATTGTCTTATTATTTTCCTATTCTCAATATGGCTCTAACATGCCCGGCCCCTAATTGTGTAGGCATGGCGACTGCATCAATTACTTCCACCATACAGAGCCATTCACTTTCTTAATCAAACAATAAACAAATATTCTCAATTTTCAATTTAAACTGTGAATTACTATTCTAACAGTCCTTTATGTCCATTCACACTGCTTCCTGCAGCAAGCATAACTTGGTTATAGGTCTTGTCAGGACGCTGCTCTTTGTCTGCACTTGCACACTCCGAACACTGCCTCTGTAATCTGGCATGGTCTTGATGACGCGGCCTATCATCCATGAATTTCGTGGACCTGAAGGATCCACAATCAAAACAATGTCGTTCACTGCAAAGTTTCTTTTCAGCTTGGACCAGCGCTGGCGTTCTTGCAGCAGGGGTAAGTATTCTGAGGTCCATCTGCGCCAGAACAGGTCAGACAGGTACTGTATTTGTCTCCAACGTCTCCTCCCGTACACATCACTCTTCTCAAAGACCCCTGGTGGTATCGTAGGCTTCGTTTTCATCAGTAGTAGATGATTTGGAGTGAGCGCTTCGAGATCATTTGGCTTGTCTGACATCTTAGTTAACGGTCTGCTGTTGATTATGGACTCTACTTCACACAACAGTGTGTGCAAGCCATCATCATCCAGAACTTGTTGTTTTAGCAGAGCCCCAAGCACCTTCCTTACCGTCCTAATCTGGCGTTCCCAGACACCTCCTTGATGGGATGCACCAGGAGGATTAAAGTTCCACTCAATTTCTCCTTTCAGCATTTCTTCTTTGATCTTGGAGTCATTCATGTTCTGTATTGATTCACGCAACTCTCTTTCAGCACCAATGAAATTCGTTCCATTGTCCGATCTGATCACAGACACCTGTCCTCTTTGACTGATGAAGCGGCGTAATGCATTAATGCACGCATCGGTGTCCAGCGAGTGCGCAACTTCTATGTGAACTGCTCTAGTGGTCAAACAAGTAAACAAAACGACATATCTCTTGACCATGACTCGTCCTCTTTTTACTTGAAACGGCCCGAAGTAGTCAACACCAGTGAACGTAAAAGGTGGGTTGTCTGGTGTCAGTCTCTCCACCGGCAAATCCGCCATCTTTTGCTCGCCAGTCCTTGCATACATTCTGCGACAGGTGTAGCAATCTGATAACATTCTTCTTATGGCAGAATTTGCTTTCGGGATCCAATACTTTTGCCTAAGCCGTGCCAGAACATGATTCCGTCCACAGTGTCCAACCTGATGGTGCGTATGTTGAAGAATAAGGGTCGAAATCTTGAGGTCTTTGTGCAGGATAGCTGGATGCTTAGCCTCCTCTGGCATCGCTGCCCTGCACAGCCTTCCTCCAACTCTCAACACTCCTTCATCAAGGTACGGATCCAGCTTGTATATATGGCTGTTCTTTCTAACTTGGTTCTTCCCCTGTCGCAGAGTCTTGATCTCTTCTCCATATTTCAGCTGTTGACTGTAGCGAATCAGATCATGTTCGGCATTTGTCAAATCTTCCACACCAATTGAGAAGCTCTTCAGGCTCTCCTTGTTTTTCCTCATTTCCTGAGCCAAGGCACTATACTGTCCATCCTGTTTGCCATCTGATGCACTGAGGGTCTTTTGCAATTCTTCTCTTTTTTGGCTCAAGTTCAGCAGAATCCGCTTGAGATGGGTGAACCACACTACTGCCTTCTTTAAGCGATGCCAATCAGAATAATATGCAATGAGCTTGCCCAAAGCATCTTCGTCTTCTTGAGTACTGATGACACAAGACAAAACATTTCCCTTAATCTCTGGATCTTCTTCTGACAAAGAACTTGATTGGTCTGCCCTGACAGGCCACTTGCTGCATGGTCTCAGCAGGAATGAAGGTCCTTTAATCCAGTTCTCACATCTCATTAGGCTCTCTGCCGTCAAACTTCTTGAGACATGGTCTGCTGGATTCTCTGCAGAATTCACGAACCTCCACTGTGATGGCTTGGAGGCTTCTCTTATCAATGACACTCGATTTGCTACAAACGTCTTGTATCGAGCTGCATCATTTTCGATATATTTCAAGATGGTCATGCTGTCCGTCCAAAACAATAACTCCCCCAGCTGCATGTTTAGTTCCTGCATTAACATTCGGTCCATCTTGACTGCCACAAATGCAGCTGTAAGTTCCATTCTGGGTATGGTTATTTGTTTGAGTGGTGCCACTCTGGACTTGGCCATTACAAATGAACAGGACTTCTGATCATGCTCATTGGTCAACACAAGGTAGGTCACTGTCCCATAACCATCCTCGCTGGCGTCCGAAAAATTATGCAACTGTGCAGTCTTGACTGGTCCAAAGCTTGCAGGCTTGAAACATCTCTTCACACTAAAACTGGAAAGTTTTTGCAGATCATCAGTCCATCTTGTCCACCGTCTTAGGTGGTTCTCTGTGATCTCCTCATCCCAACCTGTCCTGTCTTTACAGAGGTCTCTCAGGAGCAGTTTTGCTGGCAAAACAAACGGTGACAAAAATCCAAGGGGATCATATACAGAGCCAACAACTGACAAGATTCCTCTTCTTGTAGGGGGTTTGTTCTGCACATTGATGTTGAAGGAGAATGTGTCAGTTTCAGTACACCAAGTCACCCCTAAAGCTCGTTCTACAGGCAACAACCCGCTGTCCATGTCTAGATTCTTGACTTCTGTGGCTCGCTCTTGGTCAGGAACGGATGACAGGAAGGCTCTTGAATTACTCATCCACTTCATCAAGTGAAATCCACCCTTGCTACAGAGAGATGTTAGATCCCTGGCCAGCACGATTGCTTCTTGATCTATTTCCACCGAAGTCAAACAATCATCCACATAAAAACTAGTCAGGAGTGCCTGAGCTGCCTTGTCTGTTGTCTCATCCTTTCGATCCTCCACTATTCTTCGAAGAGCAAAGCATGAGCAGCTTGGCGAAGAGGTAGCACCAAATATGTGGACACACATCCGGTAATCAACTGCCTCATCTTCCAGACTGCCTTCAGGCCACCACAAAAATCTAAGAAGGTCTGCGTCCTTCTCTTGAACTTGGACCTGATAAAACATTGATTCAATGTCAGCCATGATGGCTACTGGCTGTCTGCGGAACCTGTTCAGCACTCCAACAAGAGTGTTAGTGAGGTTGGGTCCCTGTAGTAACTGACCATTCAGGGAAAATCCTTGGTAGGATGCGTTGCAGTCAAACACCACACGTATCTTATTCTTCTTGGGGTGGTAAACCCCGTGGTGAGGAATATACCACACCCTTCTGTCTGTCCGCAACTCATCCACTGGTACTCTTTCAGCATATCCCTTGCCAAGCACGCTGTCCATAAATCCTAAGTAATCCCTGT
The DNA here is from genome assembly GCF_963457725.1 of Sprattus sprattus. Taxonomy (NCBI): domain Eukaryota; kingdom Metazoa; phylum Chordata; class Actinopteri; order Clupeiformes; family Clupeidae; genus Sprattus; species Sprattus sprattus. Next base: position 39,565,316 of record NC_137921.1, on the reverse strand, counting down.
GAAACTGAGGATTTCTTGTGAGTTTCCTTTTCAGACCTAACAGCCTCTGCATTGCTGTGCATTTGTTGTTTGGCACCTGAATCTTTTCATCTTTCAGAGGCAATCCAATGTGGTAATGACCATCTTTGAATTGTAATGACTTCGTCACTGATTGCATGAATTGATGATCTTCCTGAGACATTTCTGTCTTATCCTCATAACGCCTTTCAGGAAAGTCTGTATTGAACTGCTGAACCAGCAAGTCTTCAATTGTCTCCACTGATATGCGATTCACAATGCAGCTTTGCAGAGCGTCAGGATTCACATTTGTGCTTTCTTGTTTCGGGCCATTCACAATCCAGCCTAGTACTGTCTGCACAGCATATGGTCCGTCATCTCTACTGTTCACCACTTGCCATGGTTCCATTGCTTTGTAGGCATTCACACCAATCAACAGTCCAACATCTGCTTCAATGTGTAGTAGACGAACTTCACGCAGGTAAGGCCACTCACTTAGATCTTGTTGCTTAGGAATATTGCCTTTCTTCACAGGAATATGTTGCTGTGTCAACACCCTTGGCAGATCAATGTACGTGGTTCCTTCTAGTGCACACACTTCTAAATCTGTTAAGACATGTCCTTGAGTCTTCTTCTGCTGTCCCATGGTACACAGTAAGAAGTCTGTCTTCTTGCCTCGGACATTAAGTCTGTGCATCAAATCTTCTGTGCAAAAAGTAGTGGTACTACCTGGGTCTAAAAATGCATAAGTCTCTACAGTCTTGTCACTTCTCTTTGATTTCACCTTTACAGGTACTACTGACAAAATGCACTCACTGTCGCCGGCCCCAGTAGATCCACAAGTTTCTTGATCCAGTGACAGAAGAGCATTCGACACTGTAGGACTGCTAACATTGGTATTCCCATCAGAACCACTATTTTCCTTCGTCCTATGAAGTATCGTTGGATGCTTCAAAGTACAATCTGCACAAGTCAGTCTTCTCTTACAATCTTTACTTAGGTGTCCTTTGGTGAGACATCCATAGCAAAGTCCTTTGCTTCTCAAGAACTGTATCCTTTCTGGATGCTTCTGTTCTTTAATCTTTTCACATGAGCTGAGTGCGTGTGCCTTTTCACAGTACAAGCAAGCCTTTTCTGAAGTGTCAGACTTGACTGTATTCTGCTGTTCCTTTTCCTTAAGACGTTGTGAGTTGTCCTTCACAATGGGGGAAACACCTATGGCAAAGTTAGCTCCTTTAACGTCATTGGGCCTCATTCTCGACAGCAGTTGGGAAGACTTTCCGAAGGATTTCAGAAGGAACTCCACTTCGGAAACATTTATGAAAACATTTGCATTCTCGTAATTTTTTTCTTCTGTGCTTTCTTCTGAACTTCAGACAACTTTCAGAACTCGAAATAGCAGTCGTAACTCTACCAGAATCTTCTCAAATGGGATTCCACGGGCCATCTTGTGGTTATTTGAGGAATCGCGTTGAGGAATGACATTTGAAAAAACTCCGTATTACAGTAGGGTTAACCCTTTGGTGACGATCCATGTAAATATCGTTCCTTCAGGAACGATGACGTTTTGGTGTCATGACAACGGAAAATAACATATTTTTGAAAAAAAAAATGTTTTACATCTCCTCAAGACCCATCCAATCAGATTACATGCTTTTTAAATCCATTTTATTGATTGGCTAGTCTCACAGAGCTAGTCTCTCTCAAATCAACCTACGCGAGTGACGTGACTGAGGTTAGAAAAAACAAACATGGCGTCCGCAAGTATGCGTCACTTCAGTGAGAAACAGCGATTTTCAGCACAAGAAGAAGCAGCATTTCTAATGAATGACGAGTGACCAAGAAACCAATGTACACAGTGGTCCTGGATGGATTTCTAGTGGAGAAAACGTTTGAATTTTACAGAGAATTGGAAGGAGAAAGCGCCGGAGAAAAGGAGGCTACGCCGACTGCGTTTCTATCACAAGGTAGGCTACGTTTCATCGTAAATACACACACGTACCAACAAGTAGTCACTGAAATGCATGCTAGCTTTCCTCATTTGTTTCTCGGAGTAAATCATTAACTTTATCAAACCTTTGTATTTAGTTTTGTGTTCGCCTATCAATTTGGCTAGATTTGTAGAAGACATTTGTGAGGGCGAACATGTGTCTCGTTTACCGCAAAGCTGATGCAAACGCACATTGTACTAATAGCAAACAACATGTTACTGGGTTTACATTTTGGCATTTGAAAGGCATAAGCAAGCAGGGACTAACAAGACATTTAGAAGATAAAGGAGTGTTTATTTTCCTTTCAAGATTTTTTTCTTATCTAATTCATGAACAAATTTGACTTACTTATGGTTTTAGTGTAGTTCTGTCAATATTTCGTTGTTGATTTGAGACCTCAAGATTTGTGTGCTTGTTATTTCAGCCCTGTACAATAATTAATAATAACTTGGGCTTTGGGCAATATATATATACATATACAGCCGCGGAAAAAATTAAGAGACCACTTCAAAATGATCAGTTTCTCTGGTTTTACTATTTATTGGTATGTGTTAAAGTAAAATGTACATTTTTGTTTTATTCTATAACCTACTGGCAACATTCCTATATTTCACAGTAGGTGCAAGACTCTGTGGCTTGTAGGCCTCTCCAGGTCTCCGTCTAACCATCAGACGACCATGTGTTGGGCAAAGCTGAAAATTGGACTCATCAGAGAAGACGAACTAGGAGACCCTCCAGTCCGCTTTGGTTCAATCCTTATGGTCTTTTACAAACCTCAGCCAGGCAAAGTACAACGTTGTCCCGGAAGAAAAACTTGCTTCCTTTTGCTCTGACAATGTTCCCCAACTCTGAGAAGTGTTTTTTCCAGCAGGGCAATGCTCCATGCCACACAGCCAGGCCAGTAAAGGTGTGGATGGAGTATCACCAGATCAGGACCCTGTCATGGCCAGCCCAATTTCGAGACCTGAATCCCATAAAAAAAACTCTGAAATGTGATCAAGAGGAAGATGGATGGTCACAAGCCATGAAAAGAAGCCGAGCTGCTTGAATTCTTGCGCCAGGAGTAGCATAAAGTCACCCAACGGCAATGTGAAAGACTGGTGGAGAGCATGCCAAGACACATGAAAGTTGTGCTTTTAAATCAAGGTTATTCCACCAAATATTGATTTCTGAACTCTTCCTAAGTTAAAGCATTAGTATTGTGTAGTTTAAAAATGAATATGAGCTTGTTTTCTTTGCATTATTCGAGATCTGAAGACACTGCATCTTTTTTGCTATTTTGACCAATTGTAATTTTTCTGCAAATAAATGATCTAAATGACAATATTTTTATTTGAAATTTGGTAGGAATGTTGCCAGTAGGTTATAGAATAAAACAAAAATGTACATTTTACTTTAACACATACCAATAAATAGTAAAACCAGAGAAACTGATAATTTTGAAGTGGTCTCTTAATTTTTTCCGCGGCTGTATATATATATATATATATTTTAAGAACGTATAATGCTCAATAATGCATTCCCGGTTTTCAACGGGTTCAAACTTCACAGTCTGTCTCTAGTCACCAATGCGTACATAGGCAGCTGAAGCAGAGCAAGAAGCAGAAGAGGAGTTTGACCAATCACAGACCCCCTATCGTTACTATCCCCTGTATTACCATCGAAATCAGAGAATACTAGGTTACTCTGCGGTCAGAAGAATCAACCGCTGTTTAGGTGTCAGTTAGCGATTTTTCATTCATGAACTAACTCTCCCTTACCGACCAAATTTGGCCAATTCTTCAAGTGAGGACATTAAACCAAGTCAAAAATCACTGAAAGGTAAACTAACGAGTAATGTAGAGATAAGACGTTAAAAATGTATTTAATTTTTGTGGTTTTCGTGTTCTCCATCGATTTAAAATGGCAAATAAATCTAAGTGTCTTGGCTGTGTTAGAAATGGTTTGACTTTACGCTTTTTGGGTTTTTTGAAAATACTTATTTTAGACAAACTATTGTAGTATGTTACCATGGCAGAACCACCGGATAAAATAAAAAGATCGCAAAAAATAATTGATAGTTACCGGGAGAGATGGCCATGCCTCTGTTCTTTCCAGACATCCCCACCATGCTTTCTGCACAGTGTGCAATGTCATTATTGACATCAGTCACCAAGGAGCAACAGGTAACGAACACAGTAAGATGCATATTATCAGAAAATCATAGGCCTACCTGTCAAGTTCATGCTAGAGGTCCGCGGCAGCCTTCTACGTACAGTGTCCACACACGCTTAAGCACAGCTGTTGTCATGTCACAGGAGTGTAAAAGGCTAGCCTATATGTTTCTAATAATAATAGGATAAGGATAATAGCAGACATCCAAAGTCTCCCGGAAATTCCGGGAGTCTCCCGCATATTGATAACCACACCCTGAAGCCCGCAAATGACTGAAAATCTCCCAGAATCTAGAGCGAGCGACGTGCTCCAAACCGTGTTAGCATCTGTAGCGCGCGCACGACAGAGAGGGACCTGGAGACTGTGTGTGTGAGGCAGTGTGCGTGTGTGCCTCAGGAGCAGGGGCGGAGTGGCCATCGGGAGCACCAGGATTTTTCCCGGTCGGCCGGTCGGCCAATAATCTATCGAGAACCAGCCTGCAGACCGGCCTTCGCAGCCGTCGTGTCAAATTCATGAGCGGCCCATCGAGATTGCATGTACGTCAAATCATGGTCCCGTGAAAATCTCTAAGTTCTCCGAGAGTTGTGCGATTAAGCAGTCCAACCACTATTTATAGCAGTATTTGTCTCTGTACATCACACCTATGGTGTGTGTCAAACTCACTCCCATTAATCCAACCTTCTGATTGTTGTTTAGCCTCCTATATTGATGTAATTATTTTTTATTCAGACGCTCCATTACTTTCATGACCACAAATATAAATTGGCCAGCGATTTAATTCGTTTTTTTTGTTGAATGTAGAATGGTCGGAGCAAATTGCCTCATGGGAAATGCGTATCGTTCTGCCTTTATCAAGTGAACCTAGGGAGATAAATTAGCGGCTATCAGGGAGAGAGAGCAGGTGAAGCGGACCTGATGGAGGGACATAAGAGAAAGGAGAAAGGAGGGGGCAAAAAGGCCAGACTGAAAAAGAGGTGGATGCTGGAGGAAAGTGCATCAAAATGTACAAGAATTACGGATTTATTCAACCAGCCGTCAACTAAATGCGAGTGATTTGACAGGACACATTGTTGCGAATTAGCATAACATTTGAGCCGATACAGGACGCGATTTGTTCCGTATTTCCATAAATGTATATATACAAATACACTGTCACTGTCATGTCTGTCACCCACACATCAACACTAAATCTAACAATAATGATCAAAAGCCGCCCGTTTGTTTGTGTAGTTGATATGGGAGGTGGAGGGGATGCGGGTTGGGCCAGTTTTGGGCACGTTGTGGGCCGGTGCAGTCAGAATTGTCCCGGTGGATTTTTGTGTCCCACTCCGCCCCTGCTCAGGAGCATCCTGATTGGCCTGTTTCGGTAAGTCAACCAATCAATTTTCAGTGTGGGCAGCCTTTTATCTCTTCTCCCGAACTGAATTAATCAGTTCAGTGTATCTAGGAACAGGGGCACCATGGCACAGGGAGGGTGCCCCCCCAAAAGGAAATATAAGACATTTTACAACAGCCTATACAAAGGTATACCCCTGTCTTATAAAAGTAAATCACAATGACAGTCTTGCATGCTGTTACAGTGATTTCAGCATTGCCCATGGTGGGTTAAATGACTGTAATAGACTTGTTGAGGTAAGTTCAACAATTTAATTAAATAATAAAGAAGCAAACACAGCGCCATCATTTGGTCTTAGCAGTTGTCTAGTCCTGGTATCACATGTAATTGGGCTTGCATTTGAACATCAGACGTGGGGAGAAAAAAGAATGATGAATCATGACACTTGATGGGTATGAGGTAGGGAAAAAATACAACATGACCATTGTTTGAGAAGTTCCTAAGTAGCCTAGAGTGAAATAACATCCCAGAGGAAATATAATAGGCCTGCTGTGCAGAGAAATGTCTCACCGGGCTACAAATTTGTTGTCACAGTTATCACTTATAACTGTTATCACAGTCCTTTTTTTTATTATTTCATTAGGCCTTCTAAAGTGGTTCAGAACTGCATTATTTATTAGCTCAGAATGTCTTCGATTGGTTCAAACATGCAACAACAGTATTATAACTAATAAAATGAAGGCCACAAAATCTTGCCGCGCCGCACTGCGCCGCACCGGGGTGGTACTCAAACACATTTTCCAATGTTGGCAGGTCTGGAGTGATTGCGCAATCTTTAGTGAGGCACTGGCTCAGCTGCCCATAGAGACCAATGCATCTGCCTCCCTTGACGGCACGTCCATGTTTTCAGGAAGCAGAAGTGCGCAATTTCAGCGATTTTGATTATAAAAATGCTCGAAATGATCGGGAACAGCAGCCAAACTGAGCAACAGTCGAGTGAAGCAGCTGCTTCAATACTTGAGACTTGTTGGCAGTCCTTTTGACAGTGATGACACAGGGCTAAGAAATGTTTGTACTAAAGCTAGTATAGCACCTAACGTTGTATCTGGAATCCTCAAGTGCATTGATGCTGGTGAAACTAGCTACAAGGCCTATATAAAAGACCGCCTGGTTCTCAAAGTTTTATCCATCCATGACACTTTCCACCAACAAAAATGTTGTCACGCCCAACCCTGAAGTGCAGACAGCTGGTCCAAGCAAGAAGGTGATTAACTCCAAAAGTGATGAATCTGATGCACTTCACTTCATTGACTACGCTAAAGAACTGTTGAAATTCGAGATATCTCCCATATCATTCTTCCTGACAAGGGAGACAAAAGCTGGGATTTCATTGGCTAAGGCTGATAAATCCACATTGGCAAGAGCTCTCGTCAATGAGCTTCTGAAGGATGATAGAAACGTTATTACTGAAATAAATCCACAGATGACGGTGACGGAACGCCCTAATCTTACGCGAAGATTTTGAAAAAGGAAAATGGAGGAGCGCGTCGTGGTTTTTATAGGCTCCGGTGGGGGCGGGGCCAGAGCCCGGCGCACTTCTCCCTGCCTAGCGGCGTGAATGAATGTGTTCTTCGAACAAGTCCATTACACTAGGTCAAGTCCGTTATTATATCGCAGTTCCTGCGATAAGGAACCACAGATGACGGTGATTGATTTTATGGCATTCATCTGAAAATTACCAATCAAAAAGATGAACCTAGGAAATAACGGGGAACTTGCAGACATACTGCTGAGCCATATTGTTGCTGCGTCAAGGGGTTCATCACGGATTGATATCATTTTTGACTTGTACAAAGATGCTTCAATCAAAGATGGTGAACGATCAAGGAGAGGTGAACGATCAAGGAGAGGAAACGCTGGACACATAAGTCACCATCAAGAGTGACAGGCAAAAAACCCCTGTTGACATGCAGTTGTTCTGGAACTCAGCTGAGAACAAAGTGCAAATCCAGAATTACTTCATGAACTGGGTAGTTAAGAACTACCATGGGCCTTTGACATTTTATTTTGGCAGGTTTGATGGAATGTCCTGCATGAAACTGGTTAGCAGGCAGTGCAGTAACATTCCTCAGCTGAAAAGCCCACAAGAAGAGGCCGATGAGAGAATGAGAGGATCTGGAGTTAACTCTATTCTTGTCCTGTCTCCGGACACGGATGTCCTTGTTATCCTGCTCTATCATCAGGCGAATAGATGGTGCTTAAAGGAGCTTCACCTCAAATCTGGCAGGGGTCGAACAAAGAAAATAATTCCTATTCATCTCCTTGCCTCTAAGCTGAAAAGTTGCCTTGTGAGGAATCTACCTGGCATACATGCCTTGACAGGATGTGATAACACAAGTAAGGTTGGATCCAAGGTTGCCTGTTTGACCAAAGCATTGGATACGAGCTGCATTGATCATTTTGGGAAACTCCCGATTGATGACATGATGAAAGGAGCAGAAAACTTCCTTGTACAATGTCTCCCTAAGAACAGGGAGGTTGAGACCTTCGATCAATACAGGAAAGAGCAATACTACGATCAGGTCAATTTCAAAAAGCTTGTTTGTTCCTCTGCATCAATTCATGAGCATATCCAACGTTCCTATTTCCAGGCTTTTAAATGTTATCGTTCTGCTGACTCCCCAAACACTTTCCCCAACCCATTTGATTTTGGATTCCAGATCAATGATCAGGGTATCCTGACCCCAATTGATGTACCAACTGCTGCTCAGTGCCCTACCAACATCCCTGTTGCTCTACTTGCGCCAAATCCACCTGCTCCTGCAGAGTGTCTCATGTACAAAATTCTCCAAGTGTCATGTAAATGCCACCAAAGCTGGGCTCCATTCATGCAAGAACATTTACATGAAATCTCAGTGAAACCCGGTGAAACTGACAATTCAATTAACTGTAAAGAGTGACAACTACCTGCATTGTCATTGATAAAGTTGTATTACCTACACGTATTTTGCATGGATAGTATTTGCTTATTTGGGCAATAGAATTAGGAGTACGTCGATTGAGTGTTTGTTTTCATAAATTAGATTATTAAGATACATTTTAATTGAAAGGGCCTTTTAGTTGGTTTATGTGGTTAAGACTCAATAAAAGAACATTGAATTGGCCTAATATTGCTTTTAAATGGCTAAGAAGATATTTATAATGCCCTATTAAATTCTCCTGCTGAAGTAGAAATATAATTTGTGCGATTTTAAGCTTTTTGCACCCCACACAATGTTTTTTCTTGTGTATCTCGAAAAGTAAAGGGTTTAGAGCTTAGAAACCTTAGTAGTGCATATATAAACATGCATATTCCGGTCATTTGGAGACCAAATTCAAATTCAAGTGTCTATGACCTTCGGAAGCTGAGCTACAGATGCGCTGGATGGACCGCAAGCGTGCTAAAAGGGCGTGGCAAAATCTCAATTTTCGCTCGGGTTACATGAAATGACAGCACCCTAGTTTTGTTCCTCATGGTCAAATTAGTCAGAATCCATTGAAAAAAGTCATGCCGCTCATACTGCATACTCAACCTATTAGCTGCTACTGGAGTAGATGGCTTAATCCTGGCTGCCCACTGTACATGCATGGCAGGACTAGGTGTTGACGGTTCAGTGTTGTACATTGTCTTTGTATATATGTTGCGTGATACATATTCTTGCAACCCCTGTCATATGTGTTTGCTAGTTGTACTACAAATTACTTATATGTTTCTCTATCTACTTTACTCTACTCAAGGGGAGACTTGCAGCCAAGTTGGAGCGGTCCTTTTTTTTTTTAACAAGGTTTTTTTATTGCTTTTTAACGCACAGATGTTAAATTGTACAGTACAAATATTAATTCAAGAGTCAAAGAGCACAAACTTCCACCACCCCACCCCACCCCCTCCCACACACCCACCCAATCCCCCTCCCTTAACAAAACAGGCATACAGATACATCTCAAGACACACAAATCATAAGCACAGTAAAGATGAACCTAAAACAAACACACACAAAAAATAAATAATAATAATAATAATAATGAATAACAATAATAAAAATAAAAAAACATGGTGGACAGAGCATTGGTGGTTAGCTGCAAAACAGATTATTGAAAGGAATAGATATATGTCCTATAAATACTAGGGCAGTGTAGAAGGAGAATAGGAAACCAAATCAAGAGAGTGTTTGTAAGTCAGAAAAGTATTGTATAAATGGTTGCCAGTGCTTGAAAAATCTACTTGTGTCCCCACGTAGAGTGAATTTGATTTTCTCTAATTTTAAGAAAAACATGAGGTCTTTCAACCAGACAGATACAAGAGGGGGCTGTGGTGATTTCCAGTTGAAAAGAATTCTACGCCTAGCCAGTAGGCTGGCGAATGCCACAACATTTGCATGGGTCTTGTTTAGAACGTGTGGGGTGGGCGAAACACCAAATATGGCTACAAGAGGGCATGGTTCCAAAGTGATTCCTAAAATTTCTGAGAGAATTTTAAAGATGGAGATCCAGTAATTGTCAAGTTTGGGGCATGACGTATACATATGAGTCAAGTGGCAGGGTGTGCCTCCACACTTTACACAAATGTCCACAGTGTCTGGTATATTTTGGATAGCCTTGAACTTGACAGATGCATTCTATGAACAATTTTAAATTGAATCAGGCCCAAACGGGCACATGATGACGAATTACGTATTCTGTTGATGGCTCTCTCCCAGAAGTCTTCCTCAAATTGTACGCCCAACTCCTGCTCCCAGGCAGCGGCGCTTTTAGAGCACTGCTCTGTGTTAAATGACTGAAGACCCCGATAAATGTGGGAAACAAGTGACCTCTGATTGGGTTGGAGTTTAAAGAGGTCTTCCCATGGCTGCCTAGGGGGTGAAGAGGGGAAGACAGAAAAAGTCTAATTTGAAAGTATCTAAATAAGTGTGATGTGGGCAAGTCGTGTGAAGCCGATAGGTCTGTGAAGCTAGCAAAAACTCTGTCTGTGTATAAGTCATTGAACGTCTGTAGGCCATTTCTCTCCCACAACCGGAATGCAGAGTCTAGAAAAGAAGGTGGGAAAAGATGATTGCGGTTTATTGGCATAAGAGTAGAGGGGGAGTATGATTTAAAATGGCGCCTGAATTGATACCAAATTTTCAAGGCGTTACAGACAATTTGGTTATCTGTGTAACGAGAGGGGGATGTCGGAAGTGGTGAGAAGAGGAGAGCAGGAAGTGAGGACGACACACACGACCTCAACTCGAGCTGGCACCACGGGGCTTTGGCGTTATGTACCCAAAACAGAAATGTATGGATATTTGCTGCCCAGTAGTAATACATAAAATTTGGCAAAGCCAGTCCTCCACTGAGTGAGCACTGCTGCAAGAGAGATTTCCTAATTTTCCATTCCATATGAAGGAAATGACTGCTTGATCAATAGATTTAAAATATGATTTAGGCAAAAATAGGGGGATACATTGAAAAAGATATAGAAATTTTGGAAGAATGTTCATCTTAACTGCATTAATTTTACCAAGCATAGACAGGGGCAGATTACGCCATCTCTGGAAAGCAGACCTCATATTGCTGAGTAGGGGGGTAAAATTTGCATCTAATAAAGAAGACAGTGTTCGTGTAACAGTTACTCCCAGGTACTTGATGCTACAGTTTTTCAGTTGAAATGGTAGGTCAGACTGGGAAAGCAGAAGAGCCTTTGTGTTAATAGGGAGACATTCACTCTTTTGTAGATTGAGCTTGTACCCAGAAAAGGAGCCAAAGTTTTGTAATAACGACAGAATGTTAGGTAGTTGAGAAAGAGGATCAGTAATGTACAAAAGCAAATCATCTGCATACAATGCAAGCCTGTGTTCAAAGCCCCTACGGGTTATCCCCAGGAATGAGGTTGAATTCCTGACAGCTATGGAGAGGGGCTCTATAGCAATAGCAAAAAGCAAGGGAGAAAGTGGGCAGCCCTGGCGAGTACCACGAGATAAATTGAAATATTCAGACCTTGTATTATTGGTGTTGACAGAGGCGAGGGGCGAGGTGTACAAGAGGCGTATCCAGGATATTAGTGTATCCCCAAAGCCAAACTTTTTCAGAACAGTGAAAAGGAATTCCCACTCAACTCTATCAAAGGCCTTTTCAGCATCCAGAGAGATGACTACTTCAGGGAGTTGACACGTGTCTTTGGAGTAGATAATATTAAACAGGGTTCTAATATTGAAAAATAAATGTCTGCCCTTAATGAAACCAGTCTGCTCCTCAGATATTATACAGGGAAGAACATTTTCAATGCGGGTAGCTAACAGCTTAGCTAAGACCTTAACGTCAGCATTGAGGAGACTCAGGGGCCTGTAGGAGCCACACAGATCAGGATCTTTCCCTTCCTTTAACAGAAGAAAAATTGAAGCTTGTCTTAGAGTGTGGGGGAGAGAACCCTGCTTTAGAGATTCCTCAAACACCGAAAGTAGCAATGGGGCCAATTGAATGTGAAATTTCTTATAGAATTGAGGAGGGAACCCATCTGGACCCGGAGCTTTGCCTGATTGCAATGAGAAGATAGAAGACACAACCTCATCCAAATTTATAGGGCCATCAAGTTGATCAACTTGAGTGGAATTTATATTGGGGATATCTAAGTTATTAAGAAAATGGAACATGTTATCAGAGTTGGGTGGGAACTCAGACGAGTACAGAGAGGAATAGTAAGACTTAAAAGCAGAATTTATCTCAACAGGGTCAATAGTTAGGGCACCTGAGATATTTTTTATCTGTGGAATAGTGCGCCCTGCTGCATGACGCTTTAGCTGATGTGCTAGAAGGCGACTGGCTTTATCGCCATATTCGTAGTAAGAGCCACGAGACTTTAGCAATAACCTCTCTGCTGCCCCCGTTGACAGGAGGTCGAACTCAGCCTGAAGGTCAAGGCGTTGTTTATAGAGCTCAGGAGATGGGTTCAGTGCATACTGGTGATCAAGGTCAAGAATGGCATTGGAAAGGTCTGTCTGCTTAGCTTTCCTAGTTTTATTTTGGTGTGATACATATGATATAATGTATCCCCTAAGGTAAGCTTTGAGGGTATCCCATAGTAAAGAGTAAGATGTGTCAGGAGTTTGATTTATCCTAAGGAAAGTGTCAATGGATGTAGAAATGAATTCACAGAAAGAAGGGTCGGATAAAAGTAAGGAGTTCAGTCTCCATGGGGGTCGGTCCGCACGGTTGGAATTCAAGTCAATATCAAGAAGCAAGGGAGCGTGATCTGAAATAACAATTGGTAAATATTTTGTGTTTGTAACCTTTGGGAGTAGAGAGCCATCAACAAAAAAGTAGTCTATACGAGAAAATGTATGGTGGACGTGAGAGAAGAATGAATATTCCCTTGCTAGAGGCTTGTTATGTCTCCAAGGGTCAATATATTTATGCTGCACCATGAATTCAGAGAAAGCTTTGGACATAGCCGATGGAACGCTGGTTCGAGCACTGGATCGGTCAAGCACAGGGTTGATAACACAATTCAAGTCTCCGCCAAATATTAATAAATGGGTGTTTAGGTTTGGGATCTGCATTAAAAGGTTATTAGCAAATTCTGAATTATCAAAATTAGGGGCATATACATTCACCAAAAGAACCGGTGTGTGGTTAATAGAGCCCACTATTATTAAATATCTACCATTTTTATCAGCTATGACTTTAGCTGGGGTAAAGTGCACATTTTTGTGGATTAGAATGGCAACTCCTCTGGCCCTGGAATCAAAATTAGAGTGAAAATAATGTTGAGCCCAAGGGGGTTTTACTCTATAGTGGTCCTTAACACGCAGGTGAGTCTCCTGGAGAAAAGCCACATCTACCCTTAACTGTTTTAAGTGAGACAACACTCTAGATCTTTTCACAGGGATATTCATCCCTTTCAAATTCCAGCTCAAGAATCTCAAGGATAAATCATTTTTAACGTGATTACCCATACCTTAAATCAGGGTGAATAAAAAAGCAAGATGGGTAAGAGAAGTAAGCACATAAGCCTACACCTAGCATAAACCAACGGACCTCAGCTAGGAGGGGTAATGTTAGAGCAACCACCAGTTGATCACAAAACTGTAAGATTAACCAAAACAAATCAAAACACATGAATGAAGAAATAAAAACATACAGAAAACGAGACAAAGTCACATGCGCACACAGGTAAAAGTATCCCCCCCTCCCTCCCCTCCCCCAGTCCCTAGATCTCCCTCCCCAATCGAGAGAAATCGCGGGAAAACTCATCATCAAATTCCGATGCATCTAAAAAAAAGCAAGTCTCCTCTTCTGAACAGAGAGGCTCCCCGGTGAAAATTACACGTTAAAATTACACATTACACATTAAAATTACACATTAACCAGTATTTAAAATTGCTAATGATCAAAACACCCTTGCGATAAGCGCAAATCAGTTGGCTACAGGGCCAGACATAGCTCATTAAACACAATTGTCTAATACGGATAGTACAAGTAAATTAGTGAAAGAATTTCCAGAACTTTTATAAACGACCCAGGAATAGCACCTCATAGTATAAAAAAAAATAAGAGCTAGCTTGCAAGCTGACAAAACACTAAAGTAGGCTAGCTGCCAATGAGTTATAGCTTGCCAGTAACCTAGCAAGCAAACTATGGCTAAACTATACGTGGGCAGAATAGTAGGCTTAGCGAGCTAGCTGCCCTATGGAACTCAACGAGATTCAAAATACTTATACTTATAGAAAGCCCAGACCATACTACACCACTGAATGAAATTGACTGTCAAACCAGCTCTGTGCATCCCTGGAGGAATTGAAATGAAGTTTTTCATTGCCATGGTCGATACGAAGTACGGCTGGAAAACGCAGAGAGAATCGCACATCCTTCTCCTTCAGACATTGTCTCACGTTGGTGAAAGCAGCCCTCTTCTTAGCGACGCTGGCATTGAAGTCCGGGAAAATGTAGACCTTTCGACCGTTATGAGTAAGCTGCTTCTTGTTGATAATCCCCCAGCGCCAGGCTCGCTCCTTGTCCTGATAGTAGTGGAACCGAACGACGAAGACCCTCGACTTTAGCCCCTTGGCGCTGGGATCCATCCGATGGTTTGGGGCCAATGCGATGAGCTCGGTCCAGAAGTGGCGGTGATTGGAATACACCTGGCCCCAGAACATCAGAAAAAAATGCGGACATATATGCCAATGGATCAGCTCCTTCTGCCCCCTCAGGTATGCCAATGACTCGAAGATTGCAGCGACGGGAGCGGGATTCTAGGTCTTCCATTTCATCCGTTAGCTGCTTGTTAGCCGTGGCAAGATCTTCAACAGCTTTTTCTAGCGACACAACCCGGTCACTGTAAGAGGAGAGGTGTTGCTCCAAATCGACGAAGCGGCTGTCTTGAGAATCAAACTTCGCTGTAAATCCCTCAATCGCATCAGCAATGGGCCTCAGAGCAGCATCAATCGCCAGTTTAAGTTGATCAGTAATGGCAGAAGTTAGGTCAGACATTAAAGCAGTACGAAGATTGTCCAAATCTACAGGTACCTTAACAGGGGAGGCGCCATTAGCACTAGCAGACGAGGCGCTAGCGTGGTCAGAGTTCTTAGTTACAGCAGACATAGTTGTGGTAGTAGTCCTGTTCCGACGCTGTTTCTTCATTCCAGTAAAAAAAAAAGGGATATTAAACTGTAATAAGACAATAATACGGGGTGTAACTATGTGTGAGAAAATGTAAATATGAAAATTTTGAAAAAACACCCGGGAGCTCTCTCCACCTGCGTCTTGCTCTCTCACATGCTCAACCGGAACCCCCGGAGCGGTCCTTTTTGCAGTGAAGGCAGCTGTAACACTCCGTAACTCAAAGACGGTGACCCAACAACCAGCTTATTGGCTATTGCCAGGTGGAACGGAACCAAAGTACCTTGAGCTAGAAAAAATTGATTTTCACTCCAAAGGCACAGTCGACCGCAAGTTGGACACAGCACTGTTTGAAGGATCGTCAACTGAATTTAAGGCGAAAAGGCTACCTGATGTGTCAGAGTCAACCGATGAGGAGATGGCTTCCTTTTTTAGTCAGTTAAATACCACTGGTGACAAGCGGTCTTACTCTCTGTCTTGCCAGACTATGCTGAGCTCTATGCACCAGGTACAAATACAAGTACATCCCAGCCCCTGAGTGAGCTGTTTGACGAACAGTGTTTATCCATGGCAAGTGATGAGTTACTTTTACATTGCAGTGCTATAGAAGTTGACATTAATCAAAGGCAAGCTGACACAATTGAACAGCAGACAAGAGGACAGTCTAAGAGCAAAGTCTGGCACCGATATAGGGCTGGCAGAGTTACAGCCTCACGCATGAAAGCTGTTTGTTGTATACCTCTGGAGAGTCCATCACCTAGTCTCATCAGAAGCATATTTTACCCTCTGAGCACTGGGTGTACAACCAAGGCTACCGCTTGGGGATGTGATCAAGAAACAGCAGGCACTTAGTTACTATTGTCAGCAGATGATTTCACGGTAGCATGCCATTATTCCGACGCCCCTTTGGTCCGACCCGTCAATATTCCGAAAATTTCCCATTAATCCTACAGCCCACTAATTCGAAATGATTAACATAAACCCATTGCTCCGACAGCTCAATGTTCCGACCAATGGCTGTTTGGGGTCGGTCAACATAATTCCCCAGGTCGTATATTCCTCGCCCCTCTTTTACCGGGTGCCAAGTAGACTGCCGCTGTAACGACTGCAGACGCACGTTGTTGCTTCTCTACTTTGCGCCCAGACACCAGAGACGCAATGGAGACAGACACGGACAAGTTATTTCGATTTTTGGTCGAGCTAGTGAAGTCTAGGCCAGCAGCGTCTTTGCAAATGTAAAATAAACAAAACAAACCAACTACGGATGGGCTAACAGCAGCATAGGTCTACTGCAGCCACGCACAGTTCGAGGACGGGAGGATAGCTTAATGGAAAGAACCCTGTTTGCGCTGCTTTTCGAGAGCTGTCATGGAAAGATGATTCCGCTTTGGTTTTGAGATTCACAGTTTTCTATCGATTTAGTCTATATAATTATAGTAACAATAATAATAATAATAATACTATAGGCCTGTAGGCATGCATTATTTTATCATGAGGTGACGGTGATCTAAAGCAGCTTTTGGTCGGAACATTGAACTGTCGGGACAAAGGGTTTCAATTTATCGGTGAAAATCTATCTAAGACTAAGGGCTGTAGGATCAATGGGACATTTTCGGAATATTGACGCATCGGACCAATGGGGCGTCGGAAAAATGAGCTGACCCCGATTTGACACGGTAACTTTTCATTGGAAACAAGTGGTTTATTAATCAATCCAGAGTTGCTTCACATGGGGGCTACACCTGATGGGATGATTCATTGTGAATGTTCCAGCCTGAAGGAATGTGTAGACAGCAGATTCTGTTTGGAGGGCTCAAATGGCAAATTACAGCTTAAACATTCACATGCCTACTATTATCAAGTACAGACACAGCTCCTAGTAAGCAACAGGGAGTTTGCAGATGTGGAACTGTGGGAACTACTGAGGTCAAAATCCAGAGCCTTATTTTACATACTCCCAGAGCTTGTGGGAAAACTGAACTCAAGGCCATGCCACAAGTATGACACATAAAAGATGATTTTAAAGTAACATGGTTTAATTATTTTTGGTCATAAAATATGAAATCTTCCTCTGTCCCTTTGTGTACAGTACATTAAAAACAATATTTTCTCTTTGCATTGTTGTGATGAACTTTAAACACAATTTTATGAAAAAAAAAAAACAGTTCCAGAAGAAATGTATAAACAGCAAAATAAAGTCAGTTTTGTTATCTTAGTCTAGACTGAAGTGTCTATTGTATTTATCTAACCCTACATTTACTCAAAAGGTACAACAGAGGTGCACATGTTGGTTAGAGCACAACACATTGTAGTTATTTTATCTATTGTTGTTGTCTCAGATCCAGAACTCACCAAGTAGGAGATTGGTATCTTCTCTGACAGTATAACATGTTTATTGCGCAACAGGCCTAGCACTCTTTCTACGTGTATGCATACATGTGCAATTTTGCGTGTGGACTCAACCTCAATAGCAGACAGCTGTAACTTGCCTCTGGTAAGGCTTGGTGTTGCAACCCACGCACACTTTAAGCCTAGCCTACACTGTCATGTTAAAGCCTCTGTCTGCCAACATAAAATCACCTGGGGTAAGTAGCTCTAGAAAGCCTGAGTTTTCTGTGATGTGCTTATCAGTTGTGCGCCCTCCCCATGCCTTGGAAAGGAAAGAAATGTGACCCTGTGGTGCGATGCCTATAAGGTACTTGATAGTGTTGTGGTGTTTGTAGGATGACCAAGTGTGACTTCTAGGTGTCTGATGTGAAGGCTTCTCAATAAAAATCAATTATAACGGTTACCTTGGACCCAATGTGTTCTTGGAAGGTCCGTGGCATAGACTTCCAAAGTTCCTCTCTCCTTGGCCAAAAAATACATTTCTTAAGCTTAATGTACAAAACGTGTAATACGCAAAAAAATATTTTTGAAACTGTCGGCTGAGAAATTCCAAATCTGTATGCAAGATCCTGTTCTGTGAAGTTGTGACGCAGTTTCATCAATACTAACATAAGTTTCTGAAACTTGTCCAGTGGTACCTTAAAGGTGCATTAAGGATTAATAGCTATTCGCTAAAGGTATGCTAAATGTGCTGACTTTGACATTATGACAAACTAATTACTCAACGACTGTCCTTACATAGTCAAACATCAATTATGTGCAACACAAGACTAAGCAAGACGGCAAATAAGCTACTTACTAGATCGGCAGAAGGTAATCAAAGTCAGGTCGGCGGGCATCGGCAGGCAAAACTACAGAAGGCAGTTATATGCCTATCGACCCTGCTATGCCATTGGCACGGACGCAATTCTCCATATTAAAAGTCATTGTAGCGCCCCAATTTTTTTTAAGCTGTTATTTTAAGGTTAAACTGCTTATCCTAACCCTAATCCTGAAGCATAATTGTTGCATATTGTGCCTTTAATGCTGTCTGTGAGGGAGCCTTCAATGAAACTAAAGACTACCATTAATGTGGTGAAACCAGTGTAATATTTCACTTTCTTCTCATCATCTCTGAGTGCGTCCATGGTCATCTTTTCACTGGCTATCTGGTGTCTAAGTGCAATGTTTTCAGCAATAAGTCTCTCATAACCAGCTTTTGATTTAGAGTTCAGCTCAGATGTGCATGGTGTTGGTGTGTCCAGTGCAGGATCTGCAACAGCTTCAGCAGTACCCATCCCATCCATCCAACCCATCTTCCTCCTGTTCCACATTGTCTGTGCTTGTGGAAGCTTTCTGTTGTCTACGCTGCTGTACTCTTTTAAACCTGTCAATTGTGCTCGCCTTCCCTGACTTGTCATGTGTCCCTGTTTCATTCTCTCCTGCCAACTTCAATGAGGGGGCCCAGTATGGCGTCAGTTTAGTGCCAAAAGTCACACGCGCAATAAACGTCTTCGAGCAACTTTCAGATTTTCGCGAGCGTGAATTTCGTCTGCGCACATAATTTTAGCTGAGAAAATGTAACCACTGCGAGCGCAGAGACTGACATACTTGGTCTGCTGCTCGAATTTATTTTACGCTCGCTCGAGTTCATAGTTTTGGCACTTCTGCTCGCTCGAGTTCATAGTTTTGGCACTGTGTGGGCGGGAACCAAAGGAGGACGGGCTTTGTATGGTGAAAACTGATATGTAATGACGAATGATATATTCAATGACTTTGTCCTGATATTTGAATCTTTTTCCTGGAATTGTGGCCGTGGGTCAAATGCCATAATCACCACAAGTATTTAATCAAAACAGGTTTAATGGGTAGAGTTACTTCGGTTCGTCATTAAATATCAGTCTTCACCATAAAAAGATATATGTAGCTACCGTACTCAATGAAGCAGTGACGTGCCGTGAGCAGGGTATAAAATTAACTTTTAGGCCTACCTGCCATTGGCATGTAAGGTGTAAAATTTACCGGCCAAAATATTTTTTTTACCGGCCACTGAACTCCTCACAACACAAAATCATTAAAAAAGATTACAGAAATAATTGCTGATTGACCATTGGTCTTAGTTAGGGCTGGGATAAACGATTATTTTTTAAACGATTAATCTAGCGATAATTTTTTCGATGCATCGATTAATCTATCGATTAATTTTTTCAGTTCGATTCGATTATCGATTATCTCCCGATTAATTCGCTTATAGCAATTTACTATACATGTTGATTTCTACATCTGGGGAAAAAAACATGAATCCCTTGACATTGCAATATGTGTTTGTTTATTGCTCTTCAAAAAGAAAAAAGAAAATTGAAGAAAATCACCTAACCAGGTCATAACATTTTTTGAGAAAGTTGAAAGAAAGAACATTCAGTATTAAATAAGATATTTACTAATATTAATTATTATAAATAGATACGTTCAATGAACCTACTCTAAATATTTGCTTTAATAACTATTACACTATTTTCATACCCATTCAATATCAGTGGCCTAATGCCCAATCACTCTCTCGTTCACGCTTGCTATAAATATACAATCAATAAACAACTTCACTAATGCAATAACAATATAACAATATGGCAATACAATCCCGATGTATTTTACAGTTCTTTGTGTTCCGAATAGATGTATGAGTTCAGAGTTCAAAAGTCGATGGTCACAGTTCAGAATACGTACGATGACGTATTTGTCAATCCACAGAGTTCAATGCCGCTCCGGCAAGCGGCTGTGCTGGCGGTGTGTGTGAGCGATACGAATGTCTGGATAATGCCGTTCAGTTCGGGAAGGAGCGCCTTGTTATGTATGTGTGTGTAATGTCAGGATAATAACTCAATAAAACTGGAGCCCAGTACCTCGATGGTCCAGAGAGATGGGTCACACTGAGATGTCCGTGGATGGCAGGGCAAAGAGCGTCAATCAGAAGGTAGAGTAGACCCAGGGCTAGCTGCTTACCGTCTGTCCGTTACCAAGGAAACCAGCGACACACCGTTGAATCTCAACTAGCAACTCGTTACACTTTTGTATTTACTTGTGTAATCTTCCGTTGGCTCAACTTTCTCTTGGCTCAACTTTCTTCAATAAAAATGTAATCAAACCGTTAATAAAACAGTTTTTTTTTTTTTTTTTTAAATGATGCATCGGCGCGAAATATCTTGCGTCGACGTAATCGATGATGTCGACGCGTCGTCCCAGCCCTAGTCTTAGTACTACTAAGTGGGGAACTATATGAAGGTTTCAGACACTGTTAAAAGAATCATATCGTTTATTAAAAATAATTCATATCACATCTTATATACAGTCTTCAAAGAACATGTGAACTAGGCGCCACATAACCATATAGTGAGAGAGAGAGAGAGTTCTATAAAATACTATTAAATATAATTTAATTATCATCATCATCACTGCCATCTTCAAATGTGTGACGAGCCATGCAATCCGGTATACCACCTCTGACGCAGTCCGAATGCCACAGTTCGACTGCAGGAGTAGGGTCAAAACATGGGATGTCTGGGGATGTCAGCTGCACCAGCAGCAAGTCTGACAGGGTCAGCGAGTCCAGCCTTGACCTCCAGTCTGTTTTCACTTTTTTCATGACATAGAACCCTCTCTCACAGTCAGCCGTTGCTACTGGTATGGCACAAATTAGGTCCATGAGGTTTAAGATGTCTGGACAGGTGCTGCCATACATATGACCAACATCTGCCCAGGTCAGGTTTTGAATTATTTTATGATCAAGGAAGATCCTGGATCCTGGCTTTAAGCATTGTCCATCACCTATTTTTTCAGGCTGGTAGAGGACAGGGGAAAAGTGGTCCACAAGTGTGTCTATTTTGCTGTCACCAAAATCTGCGGAAACAACACCATAACTTTAGAAATCTAAACTACATTTAGGCATCATACTTCTTTTGTTTTAATTAGGTTATCCTAAGCATTTCTTAATATATTTGACAAGAAAGAGTGTGCTACACTGACTCTAGCCTGAATTTGAACCAACCTGCTTGCTCCTCTGCTGACTGCGGCCAATGTTTGAAGCAAGCCAACTTGGTAGCCTGTAGTACTCCTGTGCTGACATCCATGAACCTGCTTCCAATGCTGTCAAGAAGCCTTGTCAATCAGCCTATCCTTAGATGAGATGACCTGCTCCTCTGCTTTCCCAGCATTCAGGGTCACTCCATTGAAAATGTTGCCCTTAGTCGCCCTCATCATTGGTCCCTCTCTACAACGTAATTAAATACATCTCACATCAGTACATCACAATCACTTTCCTCATCTATAAAACATTTAATTTAATTTTCTTTTCCAATCAATAATACCTGGATTTGTACTTCATCAAGACAGCTTGGGTGGAGCAGAGGCAACTGTGAGCCTCAGCGATAGTTATGCAGGATCTCTGGAGTGACTGTGACAGGATACTCAGCTGAGAGACAAGGTCGCACAGGAATCCACAAAACCTCAGAATCCCGGAATCCTTTGCCATCTGCGCAAACTTCTTGGCCTTGCATTGCTGTACAGACTTTACCTGCCCTGCATCACTGGACCTCAACTAGAATAAGCCAAGATTGACAAATCACAAAACCATTCATATTGACATATTTCAATACAAAATACATTTATTTTAAAATAATATTTTACATCATAAATTGTTATTTTTTTTGGCATGTTCAATTAGACTACATTTCAATGAAAACAGCCAAAAAGCATTAAAATAGCAAAATTATTAATAATTTTCTAACAATATTTTTTTTTATGAGAGACTAACCTGCTCTAGATGTTTAACAATGGCTTGATATCCACTCAGGAAATGATCAATTGCTGGTGCCACCAAATCTGGTCGGCATGAGAGGGGTCATTCCTAAATCTTTTTAGCTCTTGACCAGGGGCCGTATTCACAAAGCCTTTTATCTTACCACTAGGAGTGCTCCTAACTCGCGCTAAAACCTTTTACGTAGGAGTAATTTCTTAAAAGTGATTCACAACGGCTCTGAGACCTACTCATACTAAGGATAATACCAACTCCTAAGCTTAAGATAAAAACTCCGTTGCTATGGATGACGACGATTCTCATGCACGAGTTTAGAAGGGGTGAGGACGGTGATTGGTTGTTGACAGGCTCTCTCATTAAAAACTCATTCGTGGCGTCCCTCTAACAATCCCACTATATCAACTGAAAATAAGAGAATAACCTAGGCTTCAAATTAAGTCATATTAAATAGTTATGGACAGTGCAGTTAGCAGAATGCACACGCATGATGACAAGTTTGTGCATCCAACGGGAATGACACTTTGCACGATAAGATACATAGAAAGCGATCAATATATAATATGGCAATTGCATGTAATCAAGGCAGTAATAATTAAAGCACCCAGCAAACTGTTAGGCTGTTATATTTCCAGCCCTTGACCACTTCAAATATCAGCACATACGGCCCTTCAAGCCCTCCAATCTTAATTGATCAAAGCGAAACGAGCGTGAACCGTAGCCTAGGCGAAAGCCTACTGGTCCCAGGACCAATAGCCACTGTCACCCCAGCGGCATCCAGCTGGTAAATTCTCAAAAACCTGCGACCGCTCTCCGTTGAAATGCACGAGTCATCGGTACATCCAGGCCACGGTGGACGAATTATTGTAATGTGTGTCCTGTCACTGGACATTCCTGCGATCGCCATGGAATTTACTTTGATATTGTGTAATTTGGCGATTGTCCAAAAGCAACTGGATAAACTGTTGGATGATGTGGGGTCTACAGTGCGTTGATAGTTTGATGAATTAAACGGCTGACTGATGATTTCCAGTGTCGTCATTTGCGTTTTCAGCAAAGCCAAATAGGCTATCTTTATGTTTCCAAACATTTTACTTCGGGACACATCGTTGTTTAAAGGCGTCATTGCATTCCGCGCTAATTCTACGACAATATTAATACCTTCACGGTTTAAGCAATGTCTTTTATCAATTCCAAGTCGGCTGCAGCCATCTTACGATTTTTTGTGAATAGGTCTTAGTGATTTAGGAGTCCTCATGAGGAGTTTTAAGCTGTCCTAGACTTAGGTGCTACTTTTAGGGATAAAATATTTTGTGAATTGCTCTTAGTAAAAAAAGAGTCCTACATTTAAGACTGACACGCCCATTATTTTTAGGAGTTTCTCCTAAATTCGCCACTTATGAGCTACTTTTAGCCCTAAGATTCTTTGTGAATACGGCCCCTGGTTTGAGCGATTTAGAGGACTCACGTGATAAAAGGTGTAAAGACCAGAGAGCAGATCCTCAAGTTGATGGTAGAGACTGATGCTCTTAATTGCATCTTTAAAACTAAGCTCGAGTCTATGCGCCATACAGTGAACCCCGACGATGTAAGGTGTCTTTTCCCTCAGCCGTGTGACAACACCACTTTTGGCTCCTATCATAACTGCTGCTCCGTCTGTTGAGACCGCCACCACCTTCTTCTCCCAATCGCTGCACACCGACTCCATGATCCCCTTAATGGCCGAGGTTATGTTCTCGGCATCAGCCTTCTCAACTGCGGTTATGCCAACAAATACCATCTCCACGGTACCCGCCACACACGTTCTGACATAAACCAACTCCTCCTCTTTTACAGAACTGTCGGTGGATCCATCGCTCATGACGCCAATGTGGTTGGCCTTGTTGAGTCTGTCCCGTATCTTCCGTCTTTCGATTTCAGCAATGTAGTGTAGAAACACCCTTGCTTCTACGGGATTACGATATCTTCCCCCTACTTGAATACCTTTTTGTTCGTCCAATCTAAGAAACAGAGATAAAGAAATGTACCGTGATTAGTTCCATCTAAGGAGCTAATGCAAAACACAGACTATTTATCTATTTTGCTAGTCAGATAACAAAGTAAAAAGTTTACAAGGACATTACAAGGTTAATGTAGCCAACGGCCAACACTGCAACTAACGTTAGCCGAACTAGCCTAATGCTATTGGCTCTGGCTAGCTGCATAAAATGCTACTCTAGATGGTCCAACTGAGACATGGCTTATTTACTGCTGCTAACATAAGCGACATGTTAACACAAATTGTAAAGAGGATGAGTAAATTAAAGTACTTACTGGCACTGCCACACGAAGTCGGATAAATGTTTTGAATGCTTGGCCAAGGCATGAACAGTTCTGAAGAAGTTCCTCATCTTTTCAGCAGTCGGCCCGGTCATATTGGAAAGTCCCTGCACTGTTGGTGTTGTAATGATAGATCCAGCTGTAGAGTGCCTCTTGCAAATACTGCAGCTCATTGTGGGGTTATCATTGCTATCGATAGCCTTGTACACCAACCAGTCCCCTACTCACTCCGCTATCAGTAAATCGCCACTTCTCGTTAAACTTTCTTTTAGGCCTACTTGCGATAGGAGCACAATCTACAAGCTTTCGCTTCTCTGGTGGTTGCACCCCAGCAATATGTCGCCACATTATGAAATATACGATTAGAGACAGTTAGCCTACGGTACGCGTCTTCTTGACCAACTGACGGACTGAATGTGAACGCTAACGTTATTGCAGATAACGGTATATTTTCGAATGTAGAATGATGATATAATGAACCAATATATAGATATAATGAGATATAATGAACCAATCAGTAAATTCGCTGATGCAATAACATTAGCCCAAGTCTGTTTTACATTATGATGTGAAGTAGTGTAGATTCAATAGAGAAACCGGCAGCAGCCAATGGCGAGTTACCTAATTATTTTAATCGCCAAACCATTTTTCTACTCGCATGTGGCGGGTGCTAATTTTATTCCCTGGCCGTGAGGTTCGCAGCTGGTGCGGCACAGAAACCGGAAGTGATTACATCATTCCGATTGCTAGTTGTTTAAAAAAAAAAAAAAATGTATACATCATACATGTATATATGCTTATGGTTTAAAAATTGTCATCCCACCAGAACTGAAAAATGTTTATGTTTTATTGTCTAATACTATTATTTTAAAACGATCGTTTTTTTTTTTTATTATAAGTAGTTATGCGGCTCAATAGTCAACTGACTTTTACGAGGCTATAGGCCTACAGCTAAACGTACAATCGGTGTGGTAATTGAACTTTTACACCGTGTCAAATAAGATATTAATAGTTACAAGGTAGCGTATGTAGCCCTCCCACCAATGATATGGCTCATTTCATTTTGTCTAGGGAAAATATAACTACGTTGGTGGGATGCTAATTTAAATTACCTTTTACACAACTTGGACACTTGAATTCGCAGTTTAGAAAAAAAACAATTACATATTTATTTACACAACGTATTAACAAGCAAACAGTTAAACACCGCAGACATAGCACAGAATACCAACATGTTCTACTGACCGGTATAATTTAAAGTTGGTGCACTTTTGTTGGAGCCAGTGGCGGCACCTGCGTGAAGTTGGCACCCCATGTGTAAAAAAAACATGTAAAACTATTTCAGATCGTTTGTGCTTCGTTTGTGCACGTTTGTGCACGGCAAATGAAAATTTGTGCTCATACAGTTTTCGAGATATCAAACATTACATTTTGTAAACATATGACGTCACTCAGCACCCCAATATTGTCCGAATCGATTCAAATGTGTCTCAATCATTTGTGCATCGTTTGTGCACGTTTGTGCACGACAAATAAACATTTGTGCTCTTTTAATTTTTAAGTTATTAAGGTTTCATTTTTTTCACTCAGCACCCCAATAATGTCAGAATTGGTTCAAATTGGTCTCATTCGTTTGTGCATCGTTTGTGCACGTTTGTGCACGACAAATGAACATTTGTGCTCTTTCAATTTTTAAGTTATTAAGGTTTAATTTTTTTCACTCAGCACCCCAATAATGTCCGAATCGGTCCAAATTGGTCTCATTCATTTGTGCTTCGTTTGTGCACGTTTGTGCACGGTAAATAAACATTTGTGCTCATACCACCTTTGAGATATTAAACATAACATTTTGTAAACAAATCACGTCACTCAACTTCCGAAGCTGGCGCCCCAAAGGTGAAAAAAATATATAACACTTCTGATCGTTGTGCTCGACGCATGAATATTCCTGCTCTTTAATTTTTTTTCAGTTATAAGGTTTATTTTTTCACTCAACAAGAATGTCCATATTGGTCTCATCCGTTTGCGCACGAAGAATAAACGTTTGTGCTTTAAAATGTCTCAAGATCTAGACTATGGCTTCGTATTTTTTTTAAACATGTGACGCAGTTGGTCACGCGGCGTAGTTGTGCTGCAGAAGACAACAAAGGGAATATCTGAAGAGAATGAACAATGAACACATGTAAAGAGAACTGGAGATATTTTATGGAAGAGAACTGAAGTCTGTCAGTGCAAAAAAAAACGGTGTTTTATCACCTGTAGTGACATGATGGGGTATTGGTTACCTAGCACCTTGCTCTTTTTTTCTTGTTTAAGGGTAGCTAGACTTGGCTGGCGGCTAGGCTCTGGATCATCTAACTTCATAATGTTGTGGGCCTCTTGTCACTCGCCATACATGTGGCAGTTGTTCCCCCTTACACAGCAACAGTGAACAGGCTTTGTTTTAGTTGTATTCGTTGATTAGTTTGCCAAATGTAATTTGAAATTCTAGAAAGGAAAATACAGACTGGGATGCAAAGATCCTATAGTACAGTAGAGCTTCTCATACCCTTTATATGCTTCTTTAATTTGATATATTGCCATTTAAAAGAACAGGATGTACCAGAAACATTGCAATAAACTGGACACAATTGTTAAGCAGTTTATCCATGAATGTAACAGTTATAAACTTTGTCACTTCAACTTAATACAAATATATACATAATCATTGTGTGGACATCCTTTGAATAATGTCAGTAAAGATAAATAATACATTGATTATACTTTGATAATGCTTGATAAGAGGAATCTTCATTAGAATCCATATTTCTGGGGGAACTTCATAAGAAGCAGGGTACACCTACAATTGGGGGAGGTTTGACTTCATTCCACAAGTTTTGATCAGGAGAGCAAGGTGGATATTGCCCTCTATCAAGTTTCTGCAAATTTTTCGCTGGTCTGTCCTCTATCAAGATTCTGCAAATTGCTCTGGTCTGACATCTTAACAAGGTAAAACCACTGTACACATCAGGGAGGGAACTAAACATAATTCCTTATATTAACAACATTGATAGTGTTAGCAACTGCAAATGATAAATGCTCATAATAGGTGTATAGTTTGAGGCTCACTGTGTGATGTATAACAGGACTCACTCCCTGTGATGGTAAAAGATGCACTTCAGTCATAATGTTGGTCATACAGATCACTCTTTATTGTAAATAATGGCATCAGTGTCCATTTTTTAGCATTTCTTATATTACTAAGCATGAGGTCCACTACACTGTGGGAAACCTGAGCAATGTATCAAATGTGCAACTGTGGGTGGGGGAGGGGAGGGATTGGAAGTGACCAACAGAATCCCTCACATTCATACTGGGGTGGTCCAGTGCTGCTACAATGTCAAATTCAGAATGTCGATGACAATCTACACACTGGGAAAAGGAAGAGGAGATTAACTGGGGCACGGCGAAAAACTGTGTCAGAGGAGCTGTGTAAGGGCAAACAACTTCCACATGTATGGCGAGTGACAGAGGCTCACAACATTATGAATTTAGGTGATCCAGAGCCTAGCCATCTGCCAAATCTAGCTACCCTTAGAAAAGCAAAACAAGAAAGAAAGAAAGAAAGAGCAAGGAACTAGGTAACCAAGACCCCATTATGTCGCTGCAGGTGATGAAACACAGTGTGCCTCACAGTGGTAGCATCCATGATATTGGCCTTGACAAATTTTTCTGTCACTACTGGACCCCCTCTCAAATGCATTGTTATGTGCCTGGCTAGGGTCAGACAACGTAAACAAAAACAAGTTGGATGGAATAAGGAAATGGCAGACAACGTCGGATAAGGGAAAAATAAACGATCATTTATTATGATTAAACTAACTCAAAATGATATTGAATAATGGAAAAAATATATACTCAAGGAAAAACGGTGAGACAACAAAATAGACACAACCCAAAAGCTCAAAGTAACAAAGAAACAAACGGGCCTTAAGAAACAGGCCTCCAGGAATCCTGGGCCTCCATCTCGGACTCTCACTCCGATACTGGTGGAATGTCTGGCGGCCTAGGCGAGGCAACGAGGCTTCTAGCGCAGCAACCCTGGTGGCTGCAGTCATGAATGCGTCTCCCGGGTGACGTCACGAAGCGCATTTTAACGGACTGACTCCGGCCGCCCACTCAATAGGGAAGCAGCAATTAGGCCGCTTGCTGGGCTGTCTGCAAAACACGGAACACAGGATGGCATACACAGGCCACAAAATGTTCAGGGACGTAACATGTATACAAGGCAATGTCAAAGATACCAGGCTCCCCTGTTAGTTTTGATGCCACAGGCACAGTGGTGAAAAAACTAAAACGACCCACTGGAACATCAGGACATATCTTCCTTTATCAAGGGGTTTTGTCCTCACCTGGAGTTCACATTCCAGTGGTTCAGATGCTCTTTGAACGTCATGAACGTCATGACATCCGAGCGATTCAAAACTGGTTGCCTGAATGGCGACGAGCAGGGGCCGCTGTCCCAAAAGAAATTGTGTGCGACTTCACCCTCGCACTCCTGGGAGGAGTTGTTAAGGCCTTCACTCTTCAACCAGACCTCAAAACTTACATTGATCAGTGTTTGTGATGACCTCGCCAACAAAGTCACAACTTCACCTGCCAAAACAAAAATACAACCACATGTCATAATTTATAATTTATAAAGAGCCAGTTTT
Organism: Sprattus sprattus; assembly: GCF_963457725.1. NCBI lineage: Eukaryota > Metazoa > Chordata > Actinopteri > Clupeiformes > Clupeidae > Sprattus > Sprattus sprattus. Next base: position 39,536,018 of record NC_137921.1, on the reverse strand, counting down.
TTCAGCCATCCATCCTCTCCAATCAATCTTAATTGACTTTTGTGTTCCTGCCTCTTGGCCACCTTTCCGCCAACAACCATCACATCACATCATATAGGCTCCCCTGGGCCCTGTCCTTCTGTCAGCAGAGGCTTTTTTGAGACCGTTTTTTGTTGCACTGACAGACTTCAACTTACTGCAATTCATTTCCCACCATCAGTTTTTTTGAGGGCTTACAAGCACACAGTAACATTTCTTTTTTTCTTCTTCAGTATGACACATTTTCTACATGACCAGCAACTAAATAACAATGATTGCATGATACTGTGTGCAGAACCTAAACTTTTGTTTCCTTCAGAAAACCTAATATGTAGTTCAGTTCTCTTCCATACATGTGTTCATTGTTCACTAAATACAATTTTCTCTGTAGTCCTGGTTTTCATTTCTTTCATCTCTGTTTTGCCATCACACATTTTACAACTACACATTCTTCATTGATTCTCTTCTCTTAAATCTAATATAATCAGAACCACAATCTGCATCTGCTTTAATTGACCAAGTTTGTTACTAAATACAATGAATTTGGTTCGTTTTTTACCTTAAACTTTCTTAACATATGACACTCACAAACTAAGACATGCCATCTTCCTCCGTTGGCCATGTTGCCATCTGCACTTGACCTCATCAACTCACTTCATCCTAACGTTTGAAAAGCGTGCTTTAGCGTGTCTTACCTGAATAATGACAACTGCTTTCAACAAGGTAGGCGATATAAGTCTCTGGAATAACCAACTGACACATCTTTGATACATGTACGCTACGACTTTACTCACCTCTTAGAAGACAAACAGCGGTGTTAGCACAGGAGACGTTTGAGTCGAAGCCTTCAGATCTTCCCGCGGTTGGCTTCTGCAGCACAACTACGCCGCGTGACCAACTGCGTCGCTTGTTCAAAAATACGAAGACTGTAGTCTAGATCTTGAGACATTTTAAAGCACAAACGTTGACCAATTTGGACATTCTTGCTGAGTGAAAAAATGAAACCTTATCACAGAAAAAAATAAAAGAGCAGAAATATTCATGCGTTGAGCACAACGATCAGAAGAAGTTTTATATATATTTTTTTAACCTTTGGGGCTCCAGCTTCGGAAGTTGAGTGACGTGATTTGTTTACAAAATTTTATGTTTAGTATCTCAAAGGTGGTATGAGCACAAATGTTTATTTGCCGTGCACAAACGTGCACAAACGAAGCACAAATGAATGAGACCAATTTGGACCGATTCGGACGTTATTGGGGTGCTGAGTGAAAAAAATTAAACCTTAATAACTTAAAAATTGAAAGAGCACAAATGTTCATTTGTCGTGCACAAACGTGCACAAACGATGCACAAACGAATGAGACCAATTTGAACCAATTCTGACATTATTGGGGTGCTGAGTGCAAAAAAAGAAACCTCAATAACTTAAAAATTAAAAGAGCACAAATGTTTATTTGTCGTGCACAAACGTGCACAAACGATGCACAAATGATCGAGACACATTTGAACAGATTCGGACAATATTGGGGTGCTGAGTGACGTCATATGTTTACAAAATGTAATGTTTGATATCTCCAAAACGGTATGAGCACAAATTTTCATTTGTCGTGCACAAACGTGCACAAACGAAGCACAAACGATCTGAAATAGTTTTACATGTTTTTTTTACACATGGGGTGCCAACTTCACGCAGGTAGTGGCGGCCCCTGAAAAAATTCTCAGGGGGGGCAATTTTTTTGATAATGATTAAGGCGACCCATTCAGTAGGTACATTAAGTTATCCGATTTACTCATACAGCAATACCTTTTTGTCCACTATTGGCAGCAACCAACAGTAATATCTCCCCTCTTTCTACATAGCTAGAGTAGCAAGATGCAAGTGGAACGCTATGGAAGAAAGTTACATTCAGGAGCCTTCATAAGCGAACATGATGTGGCTCCACATTAAATGATCCCACTTTTTCATTATCCACACGTCTCAAATGTTGTATGATGTAACATAGCTGAACAGGACACGTGATATGTCCACTAACAACATAAAGAAGGGGGCAACATACGTCAAAACCAACGATATTTATTAAGTATTGGCTTACAAAAGCAATAAAACAAATTCAAAGTTAGTTCACACTGTGAAACCTATGAAAAGTGACAGTGGTATAGAAATACAGACCGCGTTAGCCACTTCACGACCGCGATTTTCTTTTGTTCCAATTTCCCTCCCTTTGTAGAAAACTGTTGAATGGATACTTTTGGTCTAGGAAGTCCTTATTGTTTTTTTGGTCAATTTATCTTCATTATTACGCTGACTAAAAAGAAGTTTCTGTCAAAGAGCGGATGGAGTTGTTGTGCTGAACAGGTGCCATCTTAACATGCCTTTGTCGAAGTTGTGTGACGTCCTCATTGGCTTTTATCATAGGCTTTTGCGTTGCTTACTTATGACTAGACTTGCATTGAGAGCTCTGTTTTGTGAAAAACGCATTTAACATGGGAGTCAATGGCTGCGTTCCGATTCTAAGAGAGCTCTCTTGACTCCTCGATGTCCAGTCAGAGAGAGAGAGAACGAGAGATAAAGGTATGCCAAAAGACTGTTAATTTTCGACATTCGGGACACTCTATTCAGAGAGGATGTGGCGTCATCACGCAGTACGTATCTGCTCGCACTAGCGCGCTCTGTCAGACTGCAGTATGTGGTGTCATCACGCTGTGCGTTAACAAGCACGTTGTTAGCAAGCGAGCAATCATCATAAGCTACTGACAGCGACATGGCTAACGTATACCTCCCTAACGAATTCAGACAATTCTTTGTTAATCAATCACGGCATAATTGCCCCCGCTAATCAAGCGAAAAGTGTCCGATTAATAGTGCACCAACGGGCTATTCCCGGGTGGTGGAATAGCCCATTGAAACAAGCGCCTTGAGCCTGCCATCTGCCCCCGCTTGCCAAGCGAAAAGTGTCCCAATTTAGTGCCTCTTCGTCGGTCTAACTACAGTCCCAGGTGGGGTGATAGCCAGCTGCTTAGCATAACTGCCATTCAGAACCAATGGTAATGCTACCAAGCTAGGCTAGCTAGGTATGCTAACTGTCGGTATACATCGTGAAAAACGATGGTTATGTATATAACCACAGTTCTGAGTTCTGGATGACCGCCAGAGGCGGTGCTTACAGCACATGGATATTATCACACAGAACGTGCAGGTCGAGACTTAATAACAACAAAGTCAAACGTGACCTGGGTGACGTCACCCGGTGACCCCGTGACAGGGGTTAAGACACCGGTGAACCCAGGAAGTGACCTTTTGGCAAGTCTTCTCGCATAGACTCCGAGTGACTGCCAGGCTCTGGCGATCATCCGGAACTCATAGAACCGTGGTTATATACATAACCATCGTTCTATATCGTTCCTACTGACCGCCAGAGGCGGTGCTTACAGCACATGGATGACCAATACCAACAAAGTCACGAGGAGTGCCTACCCGTACTCAGTGTTGCTGGGACGGGCCAGGAACCACCGCCAGCGGGACAGGATTATGAGGGACAACATTAATCCTGTAGAACCGCGTGAACGTGCAGCTGGACGCCCAGGAGGCAGCGCTGCAAATGTCAGAGAGGGGCACGCCCCTCAGCGAAGCCCAGGAGGCCGCCATACCACGAGTGGAGTGTGCCCGTAGGCATGCCGTATGGCCTCCACTATCCGCTTGGACAGTCTCTGCCTAGAGAGTGCCAGGCCCCTCCTCGGTCCGGTGTGGCACAGGAACAGGGCATCACTCAGACGGAAGCCCTCAGTACGAGACACGTACATCCTGAGGGCACGAACAGGGCATAAAAGTTCTGAACTCTCCCCCTGATCTACTGCAAACGCAGACAGGCTGAGAGGCTGATTAACAAATCCGGAAGAGAGGGTCTTCGGCAGGAAAGAGGGGTTAGGCCACAGAGTGACCCCACTGTCGCCGGGGTGCCACTGCAGGCAGTGCCCACTAACCGACAGCGCGTGCAATTGACCTATCGCTAAGCCCCGCCCCCCATTGTGACAGCTGCTAAATCGGACACTTTATCAGAGCTGACTAGAGTTTACAATGGCAGCTATCAGTGACAAAACTATATCCCAAGAGGCTCTAGACAACTTTTTGGAGACAAAAGGACCTGATTTCGCCTAGAAGCCTTCAAAAGGGTCTTAATTATGCAATGGAGGGATTTGTATACAATTTAAAACTCGATATGGTGGATAACAAGCTTAAATTTGAGGCGAGAATTTACAGAGCTCAATGCAAGAGAAGCCTAACCCACGGTCATCGCGATTGCAGATAAATACATCCAATACCTGCATTGTTCATGCACCGCATGGGAAAGATACAATGAATTCACAGTCAGTTAATTTAACTAATCTGGAAGGCACCGAGATGTACACCTACGTTTATTAACTAGCAGAAACCTGCCCCTGACAGGACAGTGTCCAAACCATAGGCTATGGTCCTAACTGTTTAGCTTGTTAATGTAACCTTTTTAATTACCGGCATGCGTGTGTTTCGTTCACGTTGTCATGTTAATCCATTATTAAACATATCGTTTGTTTAATAAACTGTCCCATAACTGACAAAGTTACGCTAGCGCATTGAATCATTAACGTTAGCTAATTTGAACCAGAGATAACTTGCCTAAGCCTAGCATAACATCAGTGGTGAAAGTAAGCAGGTACTGTGAATAATGAGTAGGCCTATGCCTTTTATCATGTAGGCTTAGTTGATTGCTTAAGCAATGGGAAATTCTAACAAGAGTATGGCAGAAAGCTAATGAACGTAGCGTTCACTGTGCGGTCTGTCACACAGCTTAATCCACCGGAGATATTTTGGACCGGTCTTGTTTTCGTTTAGGAAATGAGATACAATATACCCCATTGCCTATCTTCTCACGATAACTCGTATTGTATACAGTGTTGTATCTACCCCATGCACATCGTTTGGCCATTTATTTTGAAACTACATTACCACAATTACACTTGTTTTTGTCCCGTTGTGGCTTGGGGAAAGGGATGAAATATACCCCATTCTGCAGCCTATCGGGATACCTACTGTCGGTGTTACATGTACCCCAAGCACATCGTTTGACCATGTTTTTTTTTTTTTCATAAGCAACATCAATCGATCATTAAATTATTGTAACATGTCTCCTCCCTGTTGTTTTCAATGGAGTTATCGGAGCCGATGTCCGAGTCCAGTTCAGGCTGGAATGTCATTGGTTCATCTGCGTTCTAAGGGCGGCGCTTAGCGACAGGTCAATTCCCCAACGCGCTTGGCAGATGTAATAGCCAGAAGGAACGCCGTCTTCATGGAGAGCCATGCAACATCTGCTGTCAGCAAGGGCTCAAATGGCGCATCGCAGAGAGCCTGCAGTACCAAAGGCAGATCCCACGTGGGCACCCGGGCCCGCTGGGGGGGCCTCAGACGGAGAGCGCCCCGGAGGAAGCGAGCCACCAAAGGAAGGGATCCCACAGTACGTCCGTCAACCCTGGCATGATGTGCAGAGATGGCAGCAGCGTACACCTTGATGGTGGAAGGTGCAAGACCCTTGTCAAACAGTGACTGAAGGAACCGCAGAATGGTAGGCAGGGGGCAGCGTGTAGGCTTCACGCCCAGCGCCAGGCACCAATCGGAGAATAGCCTCCACCGGTTGGCGTAGAGGGCATTGGTGGAGGGCGCCCTCGAGCTGGCAATGGTGTTGACCACCGCCGGCTCGCAAAGCCCTAGTAAGGGGTCTGGCCCCTCAAGGGCCAAACCCAGAGCTGCATCCTGGCCGGATCCGGGTGACAGATCTGGCCCCCCAGCTGAGACAGAAGATCCTGCCTCATCGGCAGGCACCAGGGGTCTCCGTCCAAAAGCTGTAGCAGCTGAGGAAACCACACCGAGGAGCCACCAGCAGAAGCGAATGACGGTCCACCATAACTCTGTGGAGAGTCTGCACTAACAGTGGTTGCGGGGGAAACGCTTAAAGCCGTCGCCGCGGCCATGCATATGCCAGTGCGTCCTGGCCCAGGGGACTGGGGCAGTGGAGACTGAACCACAAGGGGCAGTGTGTCGATTCCTGGCAAGCAAAGAGGTCCACCTCTGCCCTGCCAAAGCGGTCCCAGATGGCGAGGACCACAGCTGGGTTGAGCCGCCACTCCCCGGGATCGGGGCCCCACCGGGACAGCAGATCCCCTGGCAAATACGCAGCCCGGAGGCTCAGGAGATGACGATGGGCCCACCGCAGCAGACGCTGGGCCACTCTCAAGCACTGGAGGGACTTGGTGCCACCCTGGTGGTTGATGTAGTACACCACCGTGCAATTGTCGGACCTCACCAAAACGTGTCTGCCGGCCAGGCCCGTGAGGAAGCGCTGTAGGCCGAGAAAGACAGCCTGCAGCTCCAACACATTGATGTGCTGCCGCCGCTGCAGAGAACTCCAGCGGCCTCTGGCCGTCCGGCACTGCCAGACCGCACCCCATCCTTCCAGGTAGGTGTCCGTGGTGACGACCTCCCGCCGGGAAGGGACGGCAGCCAGGAGGTAAGCCCTCTGCCTCCAAGGACGGAGGAGCTTGTCGCAGGTGTAGGAGACCTTGACCAGCCTATGCCCGTGCAAGGCCGGGTGGAGGCGGAGGTCGTTCAGCCACCTCTGGAGCGGGCGCAGTTCCAGCAGCCCCAGCGGAACCAGAGAAGAGGCAGCGGTCAGCATGCCGAGGAGGCGTTGGAAGGACCTGAGCGAGAGCACAAGCCCGACATCGGAGCGGGCCTGGGCCTCCGACCGGGAGCATATCAGCCAGTCGTCCAGGTAGGGCAGGATGCGCAAGCCCTGGGCCTGGAGCGGCACAATGCCGCCGCCACACACCGGGTGAAGACCCGGGGAGCCAATGCTATGCCAAAGGGCAGGACACGAAACTGGTATGCCTGCCCCTCGAAGGCAAACCGCAGGGGTTGAGTCTACAGTCGTGCAATGTCTACAGTCATTGTAGACAGTTACGCCTTCTCATTGGTCTAGCGTCTACACTTGGCACTAATCAGAACGCATATCTGTCTACTAAGGATGGGCATTCGATGAAATTGTCTTAATCGATAGTCGGGAGAATTAACGATCGGTTTTGCGATTAATCATTAGCGGAAATGCGTCAAATAGCCTACCGGCATGCGTCAATTATTGGCCCCATTCAGCGTACGTCATGTTTTATGCGTGTTTAAGTGAATAGACTGCACAACTGAATCAGGTCAAAGTAAGCCAACAAAATACCCAAATTAAACAAAAATAACACTAGTTAGATTAACGTTTTCTTGTTGAAACATATTATGACAGTCATTTGTACAGAAATTAGACCGGTAGCCTATATGTCAAAGCAGGAAAGCTTATTATTATCTCGAAAACCAACGCGGTTGTGAAGTGATTGGTAATTGACGCAGGCGAAACTCATGTAACATGTCGCTGTAAACATGAATAGAAATATTTAGAAAGTTTTCTTGCGGTGTTAAACGAGTTGTACAAGTTAAAAAGGACATATATCTCTCTAAAACCGTTAATTTGGGTAAGCTTAGGCTATATAACGTTAATCTATAAATAGATCGATTTTTAAATAAACTGTCGATAATTGACGCAGCTCTAATCATTTAATATTAAAATTCACTATTTAAAAGCTCAAGTAAAATGCAGTGAAAATAGAACAATCACAGCGTGTTTCCTCATTAAGAGCTTTATTACAAGAAGAACGGACTCTTAAACAGCGGAGACAACAGCTACAAGCCGGTGCTCCAACACAACTGACCCTCGTTTTCCCCCAAAATAAAATAAAATAATTATAATAATAATAATAATATAAAAAACAATCAGGTTCAACATATAACAAATATATAATACGTTACTGAGTCTAACACATACAATAATTTAACTTTGTCGAGAAAGATTAGCCTACCTAAAAATGAATTGGGCTTATTAACAAAGCTTCATAAAAATAACCAGTAGGCTAGGCTAACTCATATAAAACTTCAGCACTAGCCTACTGATTTTTGTTTAAAAAGATGAGCATATTAACATGCTCTGGGGTTAGACGCGAACGCAGCCTGGTCACCGTCAGTCCAGCCGCCGAAAACACCCGCTCTGATGGGACAGACGTCGCTGTGATACACAGGTACCTCCGCGCTAACTTGGCAAGCCTGGGGAACCTTACTCCATTCACTTTCCACCAGTCTGTAGGGGTGCAATCCAGGGGTGGGGGAGCTTCCCTCAGAAAGTTCTGAACTTCTGCTTCAATGCCAGACTCGCATTGAATCGTGTAGTGCTCCCCAAGGAGTTGTGTCATGGCAGAGACCTGGGACTGGGCGACTACCGTGTTTGCGCTCCCCTCGTCCAACGCAGGCTCCTTGTCTCCCCCATCCTCTGGGATAGCCGCCCTTCCGATCTCCACTGCCTCTCCCAGTTCAGCAAGTTTTTCTTTAGCTGCCATTTTCTGTGCAGGTGTGAGAAAGCCAAGGTGCTTGTGTCGAGGGTCCAGCATTGATGAGATCATGGCGGCGGATGACACAAACTCATCAGACTGAACCTGTAAATGATGCGGGAAATCAATAAGATAATTAGCATCTCACCTTTTTTTTCTATCTCGGGGTACCTGCAAATGCAGACCGTATTGGCTATTTATTATGGAAAACATTTAAAATTAGATTAAAAGTTTAGCTTACATGCATGCGCTTGATGAGGGAGGACCGCACTTTAGTCTTGAATTCGAGCAGTCTGGGCCCGTCTTCCTCACTGCGTATGAGGTGAATGTTGATGAGGCCGAAGGTGACGGGATAGGTGTTGGAGATGGAGACGTCTTTCTCTGCAGACATTACAGTAGTGGCACATTTAAGTGCTGAAAGCACAGGCTGTGTGTCCTCCATCATCTGCCAGTAGTCATCCTTCAACTCCAGGATCCTGGCATCCTGAAGCTTGGTTACGGTTCGGTCCGACAGCACAGCAGCAACAGCCCACCGCTGCTCGACCAGCCGATGGAACATCTCGCACACGGAGTTCCACCGTGTTTTACACGACTGGATAAGCCGGTGAGTTGCGAGGCCCATTTGTACTTGTTTAATTTGTAGCGCATTTGTTGCTGCAGGGCTGTGGTTGAAGTGGCCAACAAGTTTACTTGCCGCGGATATTACCCGATGAAGATGTAACTCAAATCCGTCATTTATGGCCAGCTGGAGTGTGTGAGCAAAGCAGGCGACAGAAATCCATTTCACTCTCAGGGGATTGTTGGCGGCAACAATATTGGCCGCGTTGTCATGAACGCAGGCAATGACTCGGCCTGCAAGTCCCCATTGCGCTACAGCTCCGTTCAATTTCTCAGCGAGGTGGTCAGCTGTATGCCGGCCTGGCAGGCTTTCTGTGAGCAGGACCGCTGATTTAATTTGCCAGTCATCACTGATGTAGTGGCAGGTGATGGTTATATAGCTCTCAGCTGTCAAAGCGGTCCAGCAGTCTGTAGTTAGAGCCACTCTTTCAACTGTGCTCAACTCTTCAAACAGCTCCTGCTTCCGATCTTCATATTGCGCTTCTACCAGCCTGGTCATGGTACGTCGTGATGGAATTTGATATGCCGGTTCTAATAACTGTACCAATTTCCGAAAACCTTCGCCCTCAACGATACTTAATGGTAGCATATCCATTTGGATGAACTTACAGATCCGTTTAGTTATTGTCTCTGCTCGTTGTGGATCACAGCTCCTCCGCGTTAATACCGAGTTGATGGTAGGTTGAAGCAAAGACCGAGAGCTGGATGTACCGCCACTAACCACGGTCGGATGTGTGTTATTAAGATGGTACATCATTTGAGTAGTTGAGGAATTATATTTATACACTGCTTTACAGTATTTACAGTGAACAAACTCGTTTTTTAGCTCAAAATGGTCCCATGCAACACTTCGCCGTGATCTCTTCATTTTGACTTAACTTTAACTTTAGAATTACACGTAACTTCTCGGGTAACTGAGTAACCGGGTAACTGCAACTGTTGTTGTTACTGTAACTATACTGTAACTACTGTTTAATCCTCAGGTGGTATTCCCGCCGGGTTGTTTAAAAGAAAATTCACGCCTGGCTGTCAAATAGCAAGTTCAGTTGCGTACAGTGCTGATATAGCAGATTAGCTTGTGAACTCGTAACAAATAATGATAGATGTTGCAGCTGAAATGAATGCTCTGATTCATTAATTGTATCTGATTCATTTATATCAGCCAGTCAAATCATGATCCCCACAATATCAAAGGATACTTGGCACTTGACTTGTTTCGAGTTATATTTAAACTTATTAGCAGCTAGCTAGCTACTATATGGGTTCTCAATGGCTGTTCTGTGAAAGGGTTAGCAGCAAGCTAACAATGGCCGACAGCTTCAGTTAAGCCCTGACAGTGTTCGTGTAGTATATAAACAACAAACCGAGTCGATGTAGACATGTAAAAGTCATGTAAACACCTGCATTCACCTTTATTCACATAAAATATTTCCCAATAACAGACTCCAATGCTCACACACGCTGAACTGACTGGCGGGATATCGTTTCCATTAATTCCCGATGAGAGCGGGACGACTAACGACTGAACAAAAAAACACACTGAGGAGGTTTTTTTTTTTTTTTTTTCAAACATTGCCCTCGTGTGGTAAAATGTTTAATTGTTGCCACATAGCGAATTCCATTGCATTCATTTAAGACTCACATTACGCAACAGAAGATGCATTCGTTTTATCGATGAAAATAATGTCCTCGACAAAATTCTTAATGATCAACTAGAAAATGCATTTCCTGAAGGAAATACCAGTGCATGAAATGCAAAGGTTAAGAAAGGAAGAAGAAAAGAAAGAAGAAAGGAAAGAAGAAAAGAAAGAAGAGTGAAGAAAGGAAAGAAGAGTGGAAGAAGGGAAGAAAGAAGAGTGAAATAATGAAAGAAGAAAGGAAAGAAGAGTGAAGGAAGGAAAGAAGAGTGGAAGAAGGAAATAAGAAAAGAAAGAAGGAAAGAAGAAAGGAAAGAAGAGTGTAAGAAGGAAAGAAGAGTGAAGAAAGGAAAGAAAAGTGGAAGAAGGAAAGAAGAGTGGATGAAGGAAAAAAGAAAGGCAAGAAGAGTGGAAGAAGTAAAGAAAAATGGAAGAAGAAAATAAGAAAGGAAAGAAGAGTGGAAGAAGGAAAGAAGAGTGTACAAGAGTGGCTCTGGATGAAGAGATAAAGAGAGAGTGAAAGTATTGAAAAAAGGAGATACAAATGGAGTGAAGAAGAGAGATTGAGTGTGAGAGAAAGTTGACTGAGAGAGAAAGATGGAGAGATGGAGAGAAAAAAATAGAGAATGGATGGTGTCTTAATGTTCCTAGTTACAGTTACATTGAGAGGGACAGAGAGAGAAGAGGTTCCTTGGATTTGGCACAGGTGTCAGTAAAGCACAGGTGCAAGCCAGTTTAAAGACCCTATTATGATGTCATAATGGCCCAATGTAAGTCAATGGGAGAAATTTATATTCGTTTTTCTTTAATATCTTAAAGAGTATAAAGTTTAGAAAAGTGAAAAATACATAGCATAAGTGTCGTTTACAAGACCTACGCGACAAAGTTTGAATGAAGTTTCTACGTTAAGCGGTTCGGGCTGAATTAATCGCAGAAAAAGGTAATAAGAAGAAGAAGAAGAAGCCTAGGAATAACAATACAGGGCATTTCATGCACTGTAATTAATCGATCGTCGATTAATTGTGCCCATCCCTACTGTCTACACTTGCGACTGTAGACAGACTATGCGTTCTGACTGGTCTAGAGCTGTCCAATTGCAGCCCGTAAATGTCTACAGTTTCTAGGTTATGAACTGACTGGTCTAGAGCTGTCCAATCAAATTGCTCCCGTTTTTTGAATATGCTAATCAGATGTAGCGTTTAGCGTCTGAAAGTTCGCGTCTGAAAGTCAAGCCAAAGTTTATACACTATATCAAATCAAAGTATCAAAACATCTTCAAGTCATCAAGAGAGCCATACAGTTTCATAGAAAAGGCCATGTCCAACACATCAATTCCCCACACTTAAACATCAATCTCGGTAAACTTTATAACGGTCACTGGTTGTGACTGGGAGTTTTGACTGGACTGGACATAATGGACATAGCTAACATAGCGCATATCTCATAATGGACATATAATGCTCTTGTTTCTCTCAGGTAAGTTCAAATTTCTTAAATCTGGGCTCTTTTTAAAGGTAATTCGATTGTGCATGGAGCCAGCTAGGTGTCAGTTTTGCTGTGTTGAAAGAAAAAAAAAACGATCTTTTGTCTACATATACAGTGGGGAAAATAAGTTTTTGAACCCCTTGCGATTTCACAAGTTTGGCCATTTGCAAAGAAATGTGTGATCTAGAATTGTATTTGGTAGGTGTATATTAACAGTGAGAAACAGAATATCAACAAAAAAATCCAGAAAAATGCATTTTATAACATTTATGACTTTATTTGCATTTGATGCAAAAAATAAGTATTTGAACCCCCAAAACTGACAGACAAAAATGACTTAGTACTTGGTGGAATAACCCTTATTGGCAAGCACAGACGTCAGACGTTTCTTGTAGTTGGTCACCAGGTTTACAAACATCTCAGGAGGGATTTTGGTCCACTCCTCTTTCCAGATCCTCTCCAAATCTTTAAGGTTGTGTTTTCAATATGAGGGAATGAGGTTCAAGCCCAATATTCCACGTTACATGGCCCCATCCATAGTCCCCTTGATGCGGTGGAGTCGTCCTGTACCCTTGGCAGAGAAACAGCCCCAAAGCATAATGTTTCCACCGCCATGCTTGATGGTGGGTATGATGTACTCTTGGGGTCATATTCAGCATTCCCCCCCCTGTCAAACACGGCAAGTCGAGTTGATGCCAAAGAGCTTGATTTTGGTATCATCTGACCACATTCTGTCTCCCAATCCTCCCTAGAATCATTCAAGTGTGCAATGGTAAACTTCAGATGGCCCTGTACATGCGCTTCCTTGAGCAGGGGGACCTTGGGAGTGCTGCAGTACTTCAAAAAATGATGGCGTGGTGTGTTGCCAATGGTTTTCTTGGTGACTCTGGTCCCAGCTGCCTTGAGATCATTCACAAGCTCCCCCTGTGTAGTTCTGGGGTTATTCTGCACCTTCCGAATGATCACTGATTCCGCACGAGGGGATATCTTGCATGGAGCCCCAGACCTAGAGCGGGTGACAGTTGTTTTGTGTTGCTTCCATTTATGAATTATCGCACCAATAGTTATCTGCTTCTCACCAAGCTGCTTGCCGGTGTTTTTTTAGCCCATTCCAGCCTTGTGCAGGTCTACAATCTTATCTCTGACGTCCTTGGACAGCTCTTTGGTCTTGCCCATGGTGGTGAGGTTGAAGGTGTGAAGTATGATTCTTTGGACAGGTTTCTTTTATACAGGTCATCAGTTGAGATCAGGTATACCTTGTTAGACCTAATGAGGACTAATCTGTGTGCCTTTTGGGCACATAACTGGCCATTGGGAGCCAGAATTCTTGCTGTTTGCTTGGGGGTTCAAATACTTATTTTTTGCATCAAATGCAAATAAAGTCATAAATCTTATAAAATGCAGTTTTCTGGATTTTTTTGTTGATATTCAGTTTCTCACTGTTAAAATACACCTACCATTACAATTCTAGATCACACATTTCTTTGCAAGTGGCCAAACTTGCGAAGTCGGCAGGGGTTCAAATACTTATTTTCCCCACTGTATACCCATGAATCCAGCGACATATAATGCTCTTGTTTCTCTCATGTAAGTTCAAATTTCTTAAATCTGGGCTCTTTTTAAAGGTAATTCGATTGTGCATGGAGCCAGCTAGGTGTCAGTTTTGCTGTGTTGAATGATTATCTGAAAACTGTCTCAAACGCCATTGTTTACATATGAACATGCAAATCCAGCGATATACATTTAATGCTCTGGTTTCTCTCATGTAAGTTCAAATTTCTTAAACCTGGGCTCTTTTTAAAGGTAATTCGATTGTTCATGGAGCCAGCTAGGTGTCAGTTTTGCTGTGTTGAATGATTATCTGAAAACCGGCTCAAACGCCTTTGTTTACATATGCGGATTTGACATGTTCCTGTGGATGGATCCTCTTGCCATTAAATATGATTTTGGATAGGGAGAAGTTAAACTGAAAACTATCTATCTCTGTTTCCATGCTGTATAGGGTTTCTTGAAACATGGAGACCCCACATGGCTGAATCCTGAAACGGCAGAGGCAGAGAAATCTGGAGGGGAGATATGGACAGCCCAGTTTGTCTGTACATTTGGTAGGTGAACACACACTGTCACACACACACACACACACACACACACACACACACACACACGCTCACAGACACTCTCGCTCTCAGACAGACACAGACACTCTCGCTCTCAGACAGACAGACACACACACATACACACACACAGAAACTCACACTCGCTCTCAGACAGACACAGACACTCTCGCTCTCAGACAGACACACACACATACACACACACAGAAACTCACACTCGCTCTCAGACACAGACACTCTCGCTCTCAGACAGACACACACACACACACACACACACACACACACACTCACTCACTCTTAGACACGGACACAGACACTCTGGCTCTCAGACACACACACACACACACACACACACTCGCTCTCAGACACGGACACAGACACACTCGCTCTCAGACATGGACACACACACACACACACACTCTCGCTCTCAGACACGGACACAGACACTCTTGCTCTCAGACAGACACAGACACACACACACACACACACACTCGCTCTCAGACACGGACACAGACACTCTCGCTCTCAGACACAGACACACACACTCTCTCAGATAAACACACACACACACACACAAACCACACAGCACGTCTTCACATCAGATTCTCTCTCACACAGACACATGCACACACCACACACACACACACACACACACATGATTCTGCTGGTCCAGGCAGTCAAGAATGGCAACCCTGACCTCTACAACAACCATGCTGAAGAGGAAATGATCAATTTCCTCAAGCCTAACCAGGTAAAGGCCTACGTCTGGCGTATCACCTAAGGTGTTTCGGTATGTTTAAGGAAATCTATACAAAATCTATGTATGAATAACATAAGTATGTGACATTTTGACAATTTAGACTTGGTTTAACATACATTAAATGATTGGCCATTGTCTATCCATTAATTAACTCTGGACCTTAAATCCTTATACAATCCTTATTCCTTCAACCATCACTTACTAAATTAAAAAGAACCTGGACAAAGATAGCCAGGGGTTCCAAGTTCTGACCAAGGGGGGCTGCCTGAAAGGTAGCTGGCATATCCACGTGCCTCAGGACCCGAACACTCTGCATCTTGTTCTTGTTTAGATCATGATCTCAGGATGAGCGTAAGGGACTTGGGGGGGAGATGGGCCATTCCCAGGCGGTCGAACTAGCAAGTCCCTACAAGTGACCAAAGCTGAGGAAAGCTGAGCAGGACAAAGCACTCACAAACAAATATGCTTTCAATTTTGCAATTTTCATTTATTGTAATCAGTACAGTACTGGCAAGAATCACTTCATGTTTGACATATTTTGGATAGATTGACTTCAAATTTTATACTTTATGCATTGAATGTAAAGGCAGGCACCATGATAGAGAAGACTTTGACCCCCTCGACCAAATTGTAGACACTTAACCAATCGAAATGATGTCCAATTGCACTCCAGTTCGGCCCATCGCCGTTCGCAGAAGTGGTGTGGTGCAATCAGGACGTGAAAGTAAGCATCCTTCATGTCGATCGTGGCGAACCAGTCGTCCGCTCGTATGCTGTGCAAAAATCCACAGTGCGGAGCATGTGAAACCGTAGGATCTTCAGATGGCAGTTCAAAGCCCTCAGATCCAGTATAGGGCGGATACCGCCGTCTTTCTTTGGGACAAGAAAATAATTGGAGTAAAACCCACCTAGCCGTTTGCTCCGCTCGACTGGAGAGATGGCACCTTCTCCAGGAGGCTGTAGATCTCTTGCCGGAGGACGAGGGCCTTCTCCGGGCAGGCCATGGTGGTGGTCCGGACCCCTTGGAATCTCGGCGGTCGAACTGGATGCGGTAACCTTCTGCGAGGGTCAACAGCACCCAGGGGTCCGAGGTCAGCTCTCTACAGCGTCGGAGCTGCTCGCTGGAGAAGTGGCCGACCGCCGACGTGACATCGTCAGCGTCGTCCAGATCGCCCCCGTCGGTCATCATAGGTGCGACGAGGGGCTGGTTGGGTGTAGGGAGCGGGCAGCGGGCCCAAGATGTGTAGGGCCGGCGAAAGTCCCCGGCCCGCCTTGAGTCCTCGGCCCGCCTTGAGTCCTGGCGGGTACACGGGCGATATCCCCTGGAGGTTGAAGCCGCGTTGCCATGTTGGGGAACCTGGCGCAGACCGGCATATTGTTCCCGTGCCTGGACGACTTGAATGCTCCTGTCCAGGGCCTGATGCGCGGCTTGGCCAAACAACTCCCCGGGGACAACAGGGAGAGAGCGCAGGACCCTCCTGTCCGGCTCCGCCAGCAGCGACTGTGCCAACCAAATTTGGCGGCGGGCGAGGGTCAAGAAGGACATGAGCCTTCCCAGTTCTCGCGATGAATAGGCGAAGGCCTGGAGCGCAGCCTCGCAGAGCTCCTGAGAGCCCACGGCCGTCCCCTGAAATGTTTGGGTGAGGGCCAACAATAGGTGGGACGTGGAGTTGCCAAGGCGTCCCACTCGTGCCGCCGTGTCATTGCTCTGGACAAGAAGATCATCTGTAATGCGGCACTGAGCGCGGGGGCACCTACCGTCCGGGCGCAGAGCCTCGTTGGGGGACAGGACCAAAGCCGCCATAGACGGCTCGATGTTGGGCATCTGCTGGAGGCCATACGCAGGGGCATCCTGCATGTCCGCCAGAGCCCTGCACTCGCTGGGGAGGTGCGAAAAACGTCTGGGGTCCGTCCAGCATCTCTGAAGCTCTTGGATGTAGGGGGCCGAGGGCGGCACGGCCAACACGGAGGGTTGCGTGGAGCCTCTAAAGAAGGCGCTCTGCTGAGGCTGGCCCGCCGGGGTTGAGTCCAACCCCAGGCGGGCCAGTGCGGCCTTCAAGGTGGGCTGAATTGTGGAGCGCCCACGCTCCGACACCGCCACCGAGCCAATGCTGTTGGCCCGGGAGCCAGCCTGGGAGGTAGAGTCAGTGGCCCCAGACCCATCATAATCCAGGCTCTCCGAAGCCAGGATGGACACCTCGTCCAGGCCGCGGGCAGCCGGTGACAGTTTGGGAGGCGGTGGCATGCGCGCGGGCTGCTGGTCAGCCGCAGGGGTACCACCGTCCACCGGAGGTGGAAGGCGAGCCAACAGGGCCTTCATCTCCTCCAAGTCAGCAGACATCCTGCGGACCTTCGCCGCCAAAGGGACTGAGCGCGACTCATGCGCCAGCCGAGCAAGAGCACTCAGAATATAAAGGCGGCGCAACGGCGAAATAAGCAGTGAAAATAAATATAATCCAAATGACCAAAACGCTGTCTCTTTGGGGGGTGAAATCACGCCCCCAACCAAACAAGGTACGAAACTTCGGCGCTTCAGTCCACAATCAATCTCCAAACCTGCAAACGCAAATGCGAGAAGTGAAAGAGGTCACTTCCTGGGTTCACTGGTGTCTTAACCCCTGCCACGGGGTCACCGGGTGACGTCACCCAGGTCACGTTTGACTTTGTTGTTATTAAGTCTTGACCTGCATGTTCCGTGTGATAATATCCATGTGCTGTAAGCACCGCCTCTGGCGGTCAGAAGAAACGATATAGAACCACCAAAATACTCATGTCACTGGCTTTAATTTGAGAATGGCATGTTATTAGTACATTTAATATCAGTACAGTTGTTTAATTGCTGCTGATATTTACATTTACGGTCTGTAGCCTTGTGGTCTACTGACTCTGCTATCATAGCCACCGTAACCATTATGTCCGCCATTGTTTTCGAAATAAAACGAAAAGCTCCGGTTGGGAATGGCTCAAAGAGTTATGGGTAATAAATGCCGCCATTAGGGCATCAAGGAAGCTCAGACCCTCTCTTGAAAAACGACCGTTATGTGATTTCAAGGTCTCTGACTAAAGCGGAACTGAAGGTTTAAGACCAATGGGACACTCCTTGCTCTCTTGATAGGAAGGAAGGAAGGAAGGAGGCCTTTTAAGACCTTTGGAACGGGGGGAATGGGAGAGGTCTGGGGCGATTTTCATTTCTCCCAAGATCGCCCTGAAGGGGCCATTTGAATAACGACTCTATGCTTACTGAATGACTGTTACCTGATTCGACAATGACATACAGAGGCATATCAGACGGTCTAGTGGTGGAATCCGACAGAAAAAAAATATGAAATTTACATTTACATGTAGTCGTGCAATTTAATTTATACATCAGGAATTTTTTTTGAATTTTTTTTTCTTCCTTTTCCCATAGGGAGTGCGTCACCCCAATCGCCCTTATGGACGGGCCGCCACTGGTTGGAGCTCTTAACCGTCAATTTGAGGTTAAACCAAAGTAATCCACTCACGGCTCCCCGTATAGTTCAGTAGAAATCCGTTGTCCTTTTCTTCCGCGATCTACCTCCCTGGCTTGAGCAAATGCAGTCAGTGGCTTGTTTAGCTCAGGCACCTAGTCTGCTCACTTCTTCAAGGCAACTTTCCTGCACCTAGCAGCCTTTAGCGACGTTTGTGTTGCGCATGAATATGTCCCGTTGGGAAACTTGAAACACTCCAATGCAAATGTCAATACCTTCTGTCCCGTCGTTTGAAGCAAACATTTTAGCTCCGCCATTGGTCTCCCATTATTAATCATTTCGCGTTTGGACCGCAAGTCCAGTTTTGAGAACTGCTTCAGCTTAGCAATACAACCTTCCATTTTCGCCGTCAAGCAGAAGTGTAGAAGAAGACCTACTTTTAGAACCAAAATATACCCGACAATTGCGCTCTCGCTCGCCTCCCTTCCTGCGACAGTGGTACTGCCTGCCTTCCTAACAATATTTTTCAATG
The DNA here is from genome assembly GCF_963457725.1 of Sprattus sprattus. NCBI lineage: Eukaryota > Metazoa > Chordata > Actinopteri > Clupeiformes > Clupeidae > Sprattus > Sprattus sprattus. The sequence continues at coordinate 39,516,954 of NC_137921.1, read as the reverse complement.
CGTTTTGAGCTCAACTCAAAGGTTCTACGCTTGCGCACGCATGCGTAAAACCCAGTTTGGAGTGATTGCGCAATCCTAGGGGAGGCACTGGCTCAGCTGCCCATAGACACCAATGCATCTGCCTCCCTTGATGGCACGTCCATGTTCATTGGCTGATCACTGTCACTGGGAACCGGAAATGCGCAAATTCAGCGATTTTGATAATAAAAATGCTCGAAATGATCGGAATCATGCAGAAATGACACCCGTAACACAGATAGATAGATTATTTATTTTTATTTGTCTTTGCAGAAACTTGTTCTGTGCCATTGACAGAACATCTGATAGTTACAAAAACAGAAAAGACACAAAGACAAATACAGACAGAACACAACATGACATAGGACAGGACAATACCCTCTCATATTACAATACACAACCCCCTCAAAATACAATACAATGGAAAAGTGTGGTGATGAGTGTAGTTACATTACAGTTGGATTCTTATTTAACAGGGATGTACTGGTGTGTATAAAAGACTTACGGGCTCTATTTGTCTGTAATGAAGGCAGCCTGAACCTCCTGCCTGAAGGCAACAACTCATACGCCTGATGTAAAGGGTGTGACACATCATTACAAATACTATGTGCCTTTCTTACCACCCTTGCTTCAACAGTCATGGCCAAGCTATTTAATGGCTGGCAGGCAATCTTGCTGGCCATGTTAATTATCTTGTGAAGCTTATTTTAGTTTGCTACTGACAGTGAAAAGTACCAGGCCACAGAACAAAAACATAAAATGCTCTCAACAAAAGAGTGGTAAAAAATACGCATCATGTCTCTGTCAACTCTGAATTGCCTTAACTTCCGCATAAAATAGAGCCTTTGCAGCCCCTTTTTATAGATAGCATCTGCCTTACAACCCCATGTTAATTAATCATCTATTATTGTTCCCAGGTATTTGTAACTCCCCACAACATCAATCCCCTCCCCATTTATGACAATACTCTGGTGGATGTGACTCCCCGTCCCGAAATCAATAATCAATTCTTTTGTTTTCCTTGCATTGAGAATAAGACAGCTGGACTTACACCAGTCTGCAAACTGGTCCACCCAGTCTCTATATTGTGTTTCATCCTTGTTCTGTATTAACCCTACAATAGCTGTATCATCAGCAAATGTAATTGTTATATGATCGGCTGTGTTACTTTGGCATGCATTTGTATAGAGAGTAAACAATACAGGTGAAATTACGCTCCTTTGTGGAGCCCCCGTGTTTGTTAGAATGGGGGTGGACACAGCCTCGTTTACTCTAACACACTGTGTCCTCTCCGTCAGAAAGGACTCAACCCATCTAATTATATTTGCATTCACACCCAAGTGCAGTAGCCTCTCCATCATAAAGTGGGGCCTGATTGTGTTGAACGCCGACGAAAAATCTATAAAAAGAACCCTAGCATACCGATTGGGCCTGTCCAAATGACAATAAATGTTGTGGAGCATGTACAGTAGAGCATCGTCTGTGCTCCTCATAGCCCTATGGGCAAATTGTAAGGGATCAGTACTGTGCACATTCAATTCCTTTGCAAAAGTTAGGTCATCTCCATTTGTATTGATGTTTGCTTTCTTATCCTCCTTCCCAATCATTGTATACATCCCTTGCCATGCATGTCTTAGATTATTCCCCCTCATTTGTGCCTCAATGCGCTGTTTGTATTTCTGCTTGTTGTTAGATATTATTTGTCTAATCTCCTTCTGGGTATCCTTCATCTTTGACGTATCCCCCTGTTCAAAGGCTCTCTTTTTCCTTTTCAGTGCAATACACACAAAATTGAATGTAATCAGTGACAACAGAGTTAAGTTCTTCTAAACCGTCGCTTGTGTCCACAAAAGTATCCCATATAGTACAATCAAAGCAACCTCCTCTAGATAACTACAGAAATATGAATATTCATTTTATAATACATAAATATATATTATTATTATAATTTTTTTTTTTTACTTTTCAAAATGACAGGTGAGGGTCTGCCTCCTATGACTGCACGTCCCTGCAATGAAGTTTGCTAAACGTTAGTGGTGAATATGCTTCTCCAGCTGTCAAATCAGGACCAATCAGAGAAGAGCCAGTCCTCCTTTGGTTCCCGCCCACACAGTGCCAAAACTATGAACTCGAGCGAGCAGAAGTGCCAAAACTATGAACTCGAGCGAGCAAATTTTGAGCGAGCGTAAAATAAATTAGAGCAGCAGACAAAGTATGTCAGTATCTGCGCTCGTAGTGGTTACATTTCCTCTCTCGCAGCTGCTAAAATTATCTCTCTATCTTTCTATCTCTCACTATCTATCTCTCTCTCACTATCTATCTCTTTCTCACTATCTATATCTCTCTATATCTCTATCTGTCTTTCGCTCTCGCTCTCTGTCTCCCTCTATCTGCGACTCAAATCTCTCAACACTGGGCTATCTAGCTACGTGGGGGGTGGGGCTTTCTATGTCTACAAAATGGCCGCGGCAGGCTATTGTGACGCTGATCGAATAAGGTCAATAGAAGGGGCAACATATAAGTCAAAACCAATATTTATTGACTGATTTAAGGTATTGGCTTTCAAAAGCAAAATAAGTCATGACATAAAAAATAATTCAGTGTTAGTGCAGGAAGTGAACATTCGCACTGTGAAACCTATGAAAAGTGACAGTGGTATATAGAAATACAGACCGGGTTAGCCACTTCACGGCCGCAGTTTTCTTTTGTTCAAATTCTTGGATGTATGATTTCCCTCCCTTTGTAGAACTCTGTTGAATAGATACATTTGGTCCAGGAAGTCCTAATTGTTTTGTTGTCAATTTATCTTCATTAATACGCCGACTTAAAAGGAGTTTCTGTCAAAGAGCATATTGAGATGTTGCACTGAACGTGAGCCATCTTTACAGAATATGCCTTGGTCGAAGCTGTTTGACATACTTATACGCTTTTACGTCCATTACTTATGACACAGCATGGAGGGGAGAGCCCTCCCAGAAGCCATAGAGAATGCATTGAGAGCAGTGGCGTAGCTGGGGTTTTGGCCTCCCTGTGCGGTAGCCAAATTCGCCGCCCCCCTTCAAGGAGGATTTCCTACTGGTGCGAAGTTTTGTTATTGTTGTCAATATGCCTTTGAAGCTCCGCGATTTTTTTGTCCTAGCGTCATAAAAACTACATCCCCATAAACCTTGAATCTTTTTTTACAGATATATACAGTTTGAAAAATAATAAAAATTAGCACTTTTGGCTATTCATATGTTAAATCCATGGTTAAGAGGGCGGTGAGGACAGACGTATCAACTTTGAGCTAGTTGCTATGGTCACCTAGTTATGCTAGCTAACTAGTTAAGTTATTAAGGATAACTAAGGATCTAACATTAAATGATTTAAATGGAAGAGTTCCATTTACATAAAATGTTAGCTAGTTTAGCTGATGTCAAAGTCTCCTCGATTTAACTGATCAAATTATAAAGGGAAAAGGTAGAAACCCTCAGGGTGCCTGTGCCACTTTGTATGAACGAGTTCATATTCATGAGTTCATATTGACACATATTTACACGAAGAGTTCAGCGCATGTATAACCTTACCTATTTGTGCGTTCAGAATGCTGATATGAAACATGAAAACAACCAGAAGAAACATCTATGTATATAATGTTCTTCATAAACGTAAGATACCCTGCTTGACAATGTTGCAGAATGCAGTCCTGGAGTAAAATTAAACACAAAGACGTTCCACCACACGCGCAGGTCGCAGGAGATTCGAACTAATACATTGCAAAGTGGACGCTAGGGAGACCGCGCCACTTCAAAACAACACTATATTCTAAATTCGGCCATTTGGGAAAACAACAATTTTCAAAAAATGACTAACTAAAAAATAAAAAGAAAGTAATCAAATTATAGTAGTGGCCGCCCCCATTCAATTGGCCGTCCTGTGCGGTCCGCACACCCCACGCTACGCCACTGATTGAGAGCTCTGTTTTGTGAAACAAATGGATTTAACATGGGAGTCAATGGAAGGTCTGGGGTGATTCTCACAGGAACTTATTTTTTAGTTCTGGTGAGTGTACGGGCAGCAGCGTTGGAGTTGGAGGCTCTTTATTGAGTTGACGCTGCATCCGGACAGAAGAGCATTGCAGTAATCTAGTTGGGATGTAATACATTCGTGGATTCATTTTTCTGCATCTTGGAGGGACTTTTCTAATTTTGGCAATATTGTGTAAATGAAAAAATGATGTCTTCGAGATCAGAGATCAGAGTCAAGTAGGAGGTCTAGGTTGATAGTTACACCAAGGTTTTTGATGCTAGTATTGGGTGTTGGGATGCCATCGAGTGTTGGTAGATGGCTAGATAGTGTCATTCTCAATTGATCGGGCCTACAAGCACAACCTCAGTTTTATCAGAGTTGAGGAGCAGGAAGTTGTTAGCCAATCAAGATTTGACATTGTGCAGGTAGATTTCTATCTTGGGTAGATGTACAATTTCATCAGGTTTCATGGATAGGTAGAGTTGGGTGTCATCAGCATAGCAATGGAAGTTAATGCCATGTTTCCTTATGACATCACCTAAGGGTAGCCTGGTGACACCAGCCTACGTATTTCCGCCTGAATTGATTTCAAGCTCATACTCAGTCTGGCCCAACCCCATTGACAATCGTCTCCAGAACTCAAAATTTTGCAGGACCAATCAGCGAACAGTTCAGAGCTGTGACGCAAAACTCGCCTTGGAGGAAAAGACACGAAAAGCTATCGGAAAAGTTGTCTCAACTCTCGAGAACATCAGAAAATTAAAAGGAGAACAAGAGTATTTTCTTGTAAGTTTTATGATTGGAAAGGACGTCGTAGCTCTTCTCCCAACTGGCTTTGGGAAGAGTTTAATCTACCGAATGCTTACTAAACGTTGCTGATTGGTTAAGGGAATTCCAATGATTTTAAACCTCAAGATAAGCACCCGCCCATCTCGGAAACCAAAATGCATTGGGTTGGCCCAGACTGAAAGACGGAATGAAATGGAGTCACAGGCTGGTAACGGCCAGGCTAACCTAAGGGTAGCATTTAAAGGGAAAAGAGCAGTGGTCCAAGGACAGAGCCTTGGGGAACACCGTAGCTTACTCTGGTGTGATTGGATGACATCATGGACATGAACAAATTGATCTTACCTCTCTGATCACCATATCAGAGAGGTAAGATCTAAACCAAGATAGGGCACAACCTCTCATGCCAACATGATGGTTAAGTCTCTGTAATAGGATATGATGATCTTTAGTGTCGAAAGCGGCACTAAGGTCTAAGAGAACTAGTATTGAGGTGCACCCATGATTGGATGCGATAAGTAGGTTATTCAGGACTTTGACTAAGGCTGTTTCAGTCCTGTGGTGGGCTCTAAAGCCAGATTGTTAGTCAAGTTGCTTAGCTACTATTTTTGACAAGAAAGGAAGGTTAGATATGAGTCTATAGTTAGCTAGATTATCAGGATCAAGGTTAGGTTTTTTGAGAGATGGTTTGATCACTGCTATTTTGAATGATTGCGGGACGTATCCTGAAATGAGTGAATTATTCATTACATTAAAGGCACAATATGCAACAATTATGCTTCAGGATTAGGGTTAGGATAAGCAGTTTAACCTTAAAATAACAGCTTAAAAAAAATTGGGGCGCTACAATGACTTTTAATATGGAGAATTGCGTCCGTGCCAATGGCATAGAAGGGTCGATAGGCATATAACTGCCTTCTGTAGTTTTGCCTGCCGATGCCCGCCGACCTGACTTTGATTAACTTCTGCCGATCTAGTAGGTAGCTTATTTGCCGTCTTGCTTAGTCTTGTGTTGCACATGATTGATGTTTGACTGTGTAAGGACAGTCGTTGAGTAATTAGTTTGTCATAATGTCAAAGTCAGCACATTTCAAGAGATTTCGTTAGTTTTAGCTGCTAACATACCTTTAGCGAATAGCTATTAATCCTTAATGTACCTTTAAGGTGATTCCCATAATTTGTTCTGCTTATCTTAGCCCTGCTGGTATGGTATGATTTCGCTGCAGTCTGCTCTGGAATACAGCTAGGGACATCAATCCTAGTATCTTTTTTCTACTTAACAATTTCCCTAAGAGCCTCAGCATAAGACACGTTATTTGTTATCTTAAATTTCTGGACTTCCCTGGCTTCTTTTTGTTTTCCACATCCACCATATGCCACACTATGCTCACCTCCACAATTGCAGCATTTTAGTACATCCTTATCCCCACATTTCCCATTATTCGTGTTCTCCTCCACATTTAGCACATATAGATTTACCTCTGCATTGTACAGCTACATGTCCTAGTCTTTGGCATTTGTAACATCTAATTGGTGGTGGTATGTACTGTCGTACTAGGTAGGATATATAACCCATTTGGATTCTAACTGGCAACTCCTTCTTAAAACTTAACAAATCAGACAAACTTTCAGTTTTCTCCTTTCCATTCATTAACCGTATAGCTTCCACTAAATCATATTGTTTTAAACTTTCTTTAATTTCTTCAATGGTAAGTGAAGTTGGAATCCCTGATATGACCCCTCTTGCCTTAGCTGCAGTACCTGGAATGTGTGTAGTGATCTTAAGGTTGTTAAGTGTATTTTTCTGCAGAATTTTATTTTGCTGTTCTTCGGAGTTAGCAAAAATCAGGATTCTCCGATTCCCCATGATTCGTGCATAATTTATCTTGCCTATTTCTTTCTCTATTGCCTTTGTGATGTGTATCGGGTGTAAATCTGGTCCTTCTTTTTGATCAAACACTATAATCACTTTCCATACTTCATCCGGTGATTTATCATTAAAAGATCTGGCATCCGCCTTGCTCTTTTTGATCACCGTCTGTACAGATTCTTCACTACTTCCTGATCTTTGCCTAGCTTTCTTCTTTCTCCTAATTTCTTCCCATAACATTAAATCACAGTCTTCAGTCAAAATCTGTGAACAACCATCTGAGTCCTCAGCCATTATCCACTTTACATTCACTGAATAGTTTATTTATTTGATTTTACAGTCTTGGTTTCAAATGTTCCGCGTCTCGATCGTCAACAATAATCCACTACTTCCTGTTTCCGGTCCCTTTCCTCTCTGCTCTCCTCCCATTTCCACCTGGGTCCCTTCCTTTTGTATGACAGTCCAGGGCAGGCCAAGGTATCCATATGTCGTAACTCTTTTAATGTGTCTGAAATGTTTTTATATTCAAATGTCTATTTTTGTAAATTATTAAAGTGATGAGATATTTATACTGTTTCAGGGAAAATGTGCAATATCTGTCAATGTTTAAAACAATCTTTCTCTTGTAGATCACAGCAGAGATAAACCACAGCGATAGTCACTCGCCACTGTTTTCCTCCTGTTTATTTCTTTAATTTAATTCATTCTGTATTGACTGATCTAGCTGAAGCCACGTGTCTCGTTGTTGCTTGTTTGGTTTTATCTTATTGTCCCCATTTGTTGTGGCCTGGGTGCCTACCCAGGGTGAGTGGCAAGGTAACATTGTGTTGGTACCTTTTATGGTAATATTCTGCCCTTAAGTTTCTGTGTGGAGTTTGATATCTAGCATGTTATCTGTGTGATTTATCTTGACCTCACAACGTTTTGAACTTTGACGTATTACACTTGTGTTTGCATGAGTGTGTTATCACATATGGCAGAATTATAGCATTGTTACTGTAGTTACTCTGGGTTGCCCCTTGGGCCTATGTTATGTGTTTTTCTTTTATTTTATGTCTGATGTTTGTATTGTCATTTTGTTTCGTTACTTCTGCCAAGTAAAAACAACAAAGAAGATCTGTATCGAAATAAATTATTTATTGCTTATAACAGCCTATGTTTGAATCCATTTAATTGGGTAACATACAAGTATTGGGGAACTCTCCACATGGTCACAATAGAAACATGGAGAGAGAGTAGAGAGAAAAAAAAGTGGAGTATGGAAGATGTCTCTTAATATTCCTAGTTAGACAGTTGAATGGAGAGACACAGAGAGAAGAGAAGCCATAGAGCTTCAGTGAAGTCGTCAGTGAAGCACAGGTGCAAGCAAGTTTAAGTATTTGGGATGCATTGTATTAGGCTTTTTTTATATGTTAAAAAGTATAATACATAGCTGAAGACCCTGAAGACCTTCTCAACAAAGTTTGAACAAAGTTTCTATGTTCAGCGGTTCCAGCTGAACTGAACACAGAAATTGGTAAAGAGAATAATACTAAGTGTAAGAAGCCAAGGAATAACAATACAGGGCATTTCATTTCATGTAATGTCCACACACATCTGCTCAGACAATGCTTTTCCTGCTGGTCTGGAATCAGGGCGAAGATGAGTCAGATATACAGACTCTCTTATCTCCCTAAGGGGGAGCCAATGGGAATGTGCTTGTACAGGCAGAGAGGTTGTAGTTGTATGTCCAATTAGTGGTTTAGCTGGTTGATATTACGCCATATGTGGATGGGATTTCTGTGTACTCTTTACTTTGGCTGAGATTTAATTCCACTGACACCTTTATCGTTTATACATTTTTTTATGTGTTTTTTTGTTTGTTTGTATTGTTTTTGTATACTGTTGAGTGTTCCGGTGCACTATATCATATTGTCTTTGAAGGCGTTATGTTTTCATCTGATACAACAGCTCTGTTGGTCCTGGAAATAGGGTTACTTATATAGTCATGTGAAATGTCAATGAGTGGATTCTGATCAAAACATTGATAAACAGGACCACATAACGTAAGTTACAAATGTAACTATGGATCTGTGAGACCGAGGGATGACCGTCACTACGGTCTAAAAAAGGAATGATCACCTTCGTTCTGCCTATCACCGAGACCATATGTCAAGAATGTCATGTCCATGACCTCCGGAAGCAGAACGACACGCTCCCGGTTCAGTCTCCTACCTTGAGCGCCTCAGGCTGTTCTGAGCAGTGGTGGACAGTAACAAAAGTAAATGTAATTCGTTCCTGTACTTAAGTAACATATCTATGTATCTGTACTTTACTCAAGTATTTATATTTAGTGAGACTTTATACTTTCACTCCACTACATTTCAAAGTGAAAATTCGTAGGCTACTTTTTACTCCATTACATTTAGTAAAGCCCCTCGTTCCTTTTTACCAAAGCGAATCAAATAATGAGAGGTCAAAGTGAGTTCACAATCACACCAATCAGGGATTAGCGCTATTTGGCCTGAAGTTTCGGTTTTGTCAGTTTCGTTCGTTCGTTGAGCGTGAGCTACGTTGAATTCTGCAGCATTTTGAGGCTGTTTTATTCTCAAGCTTAGCCTACGTAACGCTACATAAATTATGGAAGAAACATACACAATCAACGGAGTTTCTGCTCAGGCACACATTTAAAAATGCTTGCCTTTTATAAGGGCACAAGATGTCGCAAACTTTTATCATGCAGTTCTTGACAAACTCCCTCGGTAAAGGTATCACTACATACTTCTTTACAGTCTTCGGAGCAGACTGGTATGCTCTGTAGTTTTGTGCAATTTATGCAAAGACTTAGCCTGGATACCAGCCCAAACCCCGCCCACAACATTTTATGTCAGGGAGATTTGGTCTGGCTCTGGGTTAATTGGGAGAGAGTTTCATCGGTAGGATCAAACCGGACCAATCAAATTGGCAGGGCGGGCTTTATACGTTGATGGACAGATACCAACGCTTGAGTTGAATTAACCGGTAGATTCGAACTCCGACCAAGATGGCCGCGTCTCGGGTGCTTAGTGGGGAATATTTTATGTGAATTAAGCTATCTACACGACTTTTTAATGTCTACATTGACTCGGTTAGTTGTGCATGTGCAACACGAATGTTACAGAGTATTGTTTGTCTTAACTAAAGTTCTCTAGACCATTATTGTTATATCATTGCTAACGTGTACACAAAAAACCCATCGAAATAAACTGTAGCTTGTAGCCTTAATGCTAATTAATTAACGTGAGCAGGCATATCTCAGACATTGACAGCGCATTCATTTTGAAAGAGGAACAGAGAAACGCGATTAAGGCTGTAGCTGCAGGCATTTGTCATTGAAAAGATGTTTTTGCCGTCCTTCCTAGGGATCAGGTAAAAGTTTAATCTATCAGATGGTAATAGGCTACTACGTTGCTCTGATTGGTTCTAGGTATCCAATTCAGCGAATAGGCATTTTCTTTCCTGGTTCGTTGAAACACGCCCCATAATCACAGCCCAAAGGTCCGGTATCAGACTCATATTCTGACTAGAATCATGAGTATGACATCGTCAGGCTAGCAAAGACTAGTTCCTTTAATGACATTTTTTTTCTTCACGTTTGATCTGAGGTCAAGTGTTTTGTTTTTGTACCTAGGGTTGTGTAGGGGATATCACTGCTAACACTAGTCTTCAGCACAAACTAGTATAACTTGGTCAAGTGTTGTTGTTTTTGTACCTATAGTTGTGTAGGAAATATCACTGCTATTACTAGTCTTCAGCACAAACTATTACAACACCACATGCATTCTCTGAGTTTGTGGAACTAGTTCCTGTAATGGTATTTATTATTCAAACATAAATCAGGAATTATGAGTTTAAGGGTAACACAGACAGACCGATGTGATATAGTAAAGGAGCTTATGTTTAACTCCACATTTTTTATAACTAAATGTGCAACTAAGTTACAAATAAATGTAAAATTAAATAATTGTTCTCTTGTTTTTCATAACCACTTTGTCTTACCTAATGGCAATAGATAGCGTTCAATGTTTTGTGCTTATACACTTTTAAATAGACAAATGTAAGACACTATTTAAAGATTGGCATTAGTATTTTCATCTTATATCAGTTGATTGAGCCCGAGCTTTGATGTGAAAATGATAAAAGGCCATTAAAACCATAATTCATTAAGGTACTTTTACTTTTAATACTTAAGTATATTTGAAGGCAAATACTTTTATACTTCTACTTAAGTGGAAATTCAAAGTGCATACTTCTACTTTTACTGGAGTAATATTTTACACCAGGTATCTATACTTTCACTTAAGTACGTAGTTAGGCCCAATCCCATTTCTAATCTCTACCCCTACCCTTACCCCTACCCCTTTGCCCTCGCTTTTTCAAACGGAGCCATTTCGAAGGGGTAGGGAACGCTAGCCCTTCGAAATGGGATAGCCCTTCAACAATTACGTACGTCATCAGTACGAAGCGTCAGCTGTTACGTTACCGGAGACCGACAGCTGTCACTCACCAGATATAAACAAACATGGCGCCTGCAGCTGTTATTTACACAATGCAACATTTCATCAAACAAGTTTTAAAATCATGAATTACAAAGAAAATACTTTCATTTGTGTGATGCTTTCCCTGCTGTTTCCGACATTTTTAAATGGACTCGCGCGATGTTTGTTCTTTAATGATCACGGGTTCGCAATGCATTGAGGGAAATCAGTCTACCCCTCCGTTTGAAGTGTGCCCTCGGAAAATCTCCGTTTGGAGGGGTAGAAAGCGCTTCCCCTTCCCCTACCCCTCTGTCTTAACGTGAATTGGGATAGCACTACCCCTACACGTGAACGCGCAAAACGGAGGGGAAGGGGAAAGACGAAGGGGTAGGGGGTGAAATGGGATTCAGCCTTAGTGTACTTCGTCCACCACTGGTTCTGAGCGACAAAGATAGTGACGGTCATCCCTCGGTCTCACAGATCCATAGTTACATTCTAACTTACGATCTGTTTCAACCTCACTCTGACCGTCACTACGGTCTAAAAAAGGGATGACACATACCAAAAGAGTCGCGAGGAACCCATAATTAGTTATTAAAAACCTCGCTCGGTCACGGACATGAGGGCGGCTTCGCTGACCGAAGCTGGGCGAGTTACATCCACCCTATAAAACCTAGTAAAAGTGCATGGCGTAGACCATGAGGCCGCTGCACATTAATCGTCTGCTGGTACTCCCCTGAGGGCAGCCCAAGACGTTGCCATACTCCTGGTAGAATGAGCTCTTGTACCAGGATGGGCTTGCATCCCCCGTGCGCTATACGCATGGGAGATAACCTCTACCAACCAACGGGATAGCCTCTGCTTTGAGTGAGGCGTCCCCCTTTTTGCTGCCCCATAACAGTCGAGGAGTTGGGAGTGTGCTCTCCTCAGTGGCTGTGTATGGGCCAGATAAGCCCTCAAGGATCTCACTGGGCACAAGGTGAGTAACTTCTCCTGCTCTGCCTGTGAGGCAGAGGCTGGCTGAAATTGATCCACCTCCAGAACCTGGTTGATGGACTGCTTATTAATAACCTTTCCCAGCAAGCAAGCCTCCACGGGCCCCATGCAGGCAGGCTGTGGGCTAGGGCCAGCCCACACCAATCCTACACAGGCCCGGTGTGGGCACTGTGGGCTAGGGCCAGCCCACACCAGTCCTACCCAGTGTAACTTTTCGACCTCGGAGTTTGGTTTGACAAAGCTCAATAATAACAATAATTCATGTTTTTATAGCGCTTTTCTGAATACACAAAGACGCATGGTTTTAAAACCCATTAAAATGCATTTCTGAAAACAACTGAAACTGAAAATAGATAGATACTTTATTAATCCGAGAATAAACAAACTTCATTAAGACAAATGGAAATGTGGTGCAAGGTTGTAACACAGCAAACGAGAAGTTTATTTGAAATAAACTAACATACATGTTCAGCAAATGGAGGGAGACGGAATACAGTATACCAAGCACTGATGGCTTAAAATCAAGTTAATCAGAAATGTCAGTGAAAGTGACTTTTATGGCAGAGGTGGTGTAGACACACACACTCTGAATTCCACCTCTGCATTTGACCCATCCAGGGTAGTGACACACACACAGCACCCAGTGGAGAGCAGGGCTCTACCACTTCCCACATTTTTCCTACTGGTTGGGGATTTAACCGGTTACCAGCCTGAAACCCTAACCAGTAGGCCAACCAGTGACCAAAGAATGCAGAATAACTGTGCCAAGAAATCGCCTGGTAGCAACCTGGGTGTTGTTCCAAGGTAAATGGTCTAACAGGAACAAAAAGAGGCCATTTTAGAACTGATTATATGAAGTTGGAGCACCTGTGAAGGAGAAGTCTCAGCAAACATTTTGACAGAGAGAAAGAGAGAGAGAAACAAGGTAGTGAAAGAAAAAGAAGAAGAAAGAAGAAAGAAGCAAACCAAAGAAAGAACAAAAGAAGCCACTGGTACAGTAACTTGTTGAGTGTTTCATTGCGATGATTATTTGCTGTTGGTAGTTGATTGTTGATGATGGAGCATTTTCAACATTTCGACAGAGAGAAAGAGAGAGAGAATCAAGGATCTACTCGTGGTGAAAGAAAGAAGCAAACCAAAGAAAGTACCAAAGAAGCCACTGGTAACGTAACTTATTGAGTGGTTTTTTTAGATGATTATTTGCTGTTGGTAGTTGATTGTTGATGATGGTAGTATTAATTGTTTGATTTGTGTAATGATACCAACCAAGCAGCATAAAGCATACAGGCAGCATGCATATCAGTTTGCTGCATGCATATGAGTTTGGTTTTTTGATAAGTGTATTTTGTTGATTATAAATTGAACAATGACGTTTGAAGTGCTTTTCTTAAACACCTACGTTGCATACTGTCACTCTGTCATTAGTTAGTTATTGTCATCAAAACTATGTTTTTTCCCATTTGCATATTTATGGGTAGAGTGAGCCATTGAAACAATATTTTGTCCTGAACCCAATCTTTTAACAGTGCAAGAGCGCATATCATTATTATAGTTATTATTATTATTTATTTTTGAGTCTTCCCTTTCTGTTAGACCGATTACCTAGGAACAATTGGGGGACACAATACCCAGGTTGTTACCAGGCGAATTTAAGGCACAGTCATTGGGCATTCTTTGGCCGTTTTGATAAACTGGAATGGAACTCATGACAAAAGGGCATTTCAGAACTTGGTGTTAAGGAGCGTTGAAACAGGTAACTTACATTTATAGTATTACAAATATTAAATGTAAAACATTAAAGATTAAAAGACACCATTCGACCCGGTTCACATAGTTGTTGGATATAAGCCTATTTGCTTTTTGCTTTGCAGAAGCTGTTAGAAAATGTTGCCCTCAACCCAGTCCAAAAATGTCTGAAATTGAGGAAGAAATAAAGGCCTGGCTGCGGAACTCACGCGACAGAGGGGGAGGACGGAAGGAGCCATTTCAACGACAGTTAACAAGGGGGGGAGAGGATTAGCACGCGCGGGCATGCGCGCGCACACACACACACACACACACACACACACACACACACACACACACACGCACACACACACACACACACACACACACACACACACACGCACACACACACACACACACACTTCTATTTAATAAAGTCTTTCATTTGAATTCCTTTTGGCTATTGTACATTTCTGCCTAGTTATGATGTAACTGCATCCATTTAGATTTGCAACACAACATGTTGTACTATTATATATAAATATATTCAATAAATACATTAGCAAAAAATTAGTGCAGGCTCTGTGTGGGCCTAGTGAGGGCTCCTGTGGGCTATGTCAGGGCTGCCCACGCAGGGCCATGAGGAAAAGCTTGGGGGCCCTGTGTGGGCAGCCCTCAAAGGGCCCTTGTGCCAGCCCTAAGGGGGCCCGTACAGGGCCTGTGGAGGCTTGCTGTGGGCTATGCTAGGGCTGCCCACACAGGGCCATGAGGAAAAGCTTGGGGGCCCTGCGTGGGCAGCCCTCAAAGGGCCCTTGTGCCAGCCCTAAGGGGGCCCGTACAGGGCCTGTGGAGGCTTGCTGTGGGCTATGTTAGGACTGCCCACGCAAGGCCAGCACTGAGGGGCCAGTATTTTGCCAATGAGCAAAAGCTCAGGGGCCCTGCATGGGCAGCCCTCAAAGGGCCCTTGTGCCGTCCCTAAGGGGGCCCGTACAGGGCCTGTGGAGGCTTGCTTGCTGGGTTGGTAAAAAGGCTGGATTTGGCCACAGTGAAACACCAGTGCCGCCTTCCCTCCATCTGAGGCAGTCGTCACTGACAGAGAGGGCACACAGCTCCCCGACTCGTTTTGCTGAGCAGAGAGCCAAAAGGAATGCAGTCTTGAGCGACAAAGAGCGTAGACTGGAATCTGATATGGGTTCGTACGGCGCCCCAGTGAGTGAAGTTAGAACCAAAGGTGTGTCCCAGCCTGGTGCCCGTAGGGAACGAGCTGGACGCAACCGGCGCGCCCCACTCAAGAACTGGCTGACCAAAGGATGCCTTCCAAGGGGCCTGCTATTCTCGCCCTGGTGGAAAGCCGAAATGGCAAAAGCATAGACTTTCACCGTACTAACCGCCTTGCCTAGATCCAGCTGGGACTGCGAGAAGCGTAACACATGAGGCACAGGGCAAGTTGCTGCTGGCTCAAGATCCATGCTGGCTCAAGATCTGGACTCTGTGGGCGGTAACTAGTCCGCCCAGCCGAAAGTACTTCAGAGTCTCCACCACACTGTCTGCTCTCCGGCCAGTGAGGGACGCTTTCATGCTGGCCGAGTCGAGAATGACACCAAGGAACTCCGCCTGTTGGCGGGGCTGCAAGTTGCTTTTGTTCCAGTTTACCGTGAAGCCCAAGAAATGGATGTGGGCCAGCAGTGTCTCTTTGTCGCGCATTACCTGTTCTCGAGAGGGGGCACAAGTGAGCCAATCGTCCAGGTAGGGTAGTATTTTCAACCCCCGTGCCTGGAGGGGGGCAACTGCAGCGGACACCACCCGGCTGAAAACCCTTGGGGCCAGGGAGAGGCCGAAAGAAAGGACCTGAAACTGGAACGCCTTGCCCTGGAAGGCAAACCGGAGGTATGGCCTGTGTTCTGGACAGATTGGGACATGAAAGTAAGCGTCCTTCAGGTCCAGAGACGTAAACCACTCCCCCTTCTGGATTGACCGTATCACCACTGCGGTGTGGACCATTTTGAATGGCAGCACCTTGAGATATTGATTCAGGGGCCTGAGGTCGAGGACGGGCCGATGACCGCCGTCTTTTTTGGGCACAATAAAATATTTGGAATAAAACCCATCTTGCTGTGCGCTGAGTGGCACCTCTGAGATGGCACCCTTTAAAAGTAGTTCTCGAACCTCCTTGTCGAGCACGGACTTTAAAACTGGGTCTCTGACATTTGTTACTCTGACCCTTGAAAATGCTGGGGGCCGCCGTTGAAATTGTAGCCGGTACCCATGGGCTACTGTTGCCACGACCCAAGGGTCTGGCATAATCCCCTCCCAGGAGATCTGAGACAGATGGGAAGGGCATCCGACGGGCAGCCTCTGGCTGCTAGGTAGCACCACCGCCGCGGCCTGTGTTCTTGCCTCTGTTCGGTTTCGGTCCCCGCCACCCCCTGGACTGGGGATGTAGGGCTGGCCCCTGGTTAGCTGCATGAAAGCGGTGGTTCTGGACAACACTAGTTGCCTGTGGAGGCCTGCCGGGCTGCCGTTGCCTGAACCTACCTGCTGGTGCCCGGTTGATGCCTGGAGCTGCCCTAACGTATACACGTTGGACAGCCCCCCTATATGCTGTAGCACGTTCTGCACGGTCCAGCACCTCCTGGGATCCTGGGTTAAATACATGTCCAGGTGCCACAGGGAGGTTAAGCAGCTCTGTTTTAGTAGCTTCTGGCAGAGAGGTTTGCGCCAGCCACACCTGACGACGGCACAACACTGCGGAGGCCATTGAGTCCCCTACGTCCCATGTAAGCTGGGAGTGAGCCAATAGTGCAGCCGCCACCAGGGCCATGGCATCTCTGTCCGCCGGGTCGAGCGTCTTACGCAGAGCCGCCAGCGTCATAGCAAGGGCATTGCCCATACGGGCTGCTCGTGCAGATGCATTAAAAGATCGAGTGACCAGGCGGTCCGTCTTTGCACACTCTTTGCGCGGGCAACGTGGATTAGGGGACGCCCGGGCAGGCCCAAGCGATGTCCAAGAGGCAATTGACGATTCGACAGGCGGCATGTCCCCCATACCGGTTTCAGCTGGGTACACAGCCGTTGCCAGCTGACGGCAGCCTGTGTTAAACTGGGGCCGCTGCAAGGTCTTACCCCAAGCAGTCCTCAGCATTATGGTGTAGTCCTCTGCCACAGGAATAGAAGGAGGGGGGCTAGCGTGAGATACACCCTCCCAAACACCCCTATGAGGAGCCGGGTCTGGTGTGGGGGGCTGCATGCCTAGAATCTTAGCGGCACTCAATACCCTGGTCAGCAGAGGGCTAACAGGTATCTCCCCCACCCTTGTGGACTCACTTCTACAGTAGGTACATGGTTCCCCACCGCGGCTGCCCTGGCGTGTTGTGTCGTGCCCTGGCCTGTTGTGTGTAGCCTGAGAGGCATGGAGGGATAGCACATCCGCATCGGCCAAGTCCTCCTCCTCCTCACCATGGCTCTCAGGCCTGCGTAAGGGGGGACCCTCCTGGCCCGGCGGTATGGATGGCGGGCCTTGATGTCCTTCTAGCCCGTCCATCCTCCTTGATAGTGCCTGGAGATCCAAGAGGATTTGGCGTGACTCCGCACTACTGCCCTCTGTTGCCTCAGCTGGAGCAGGGCGCTTTGCAGCTCTGGAGGCCTCCTCCTGGTCAGACCTAAGGGGAGACTCCCGCTGCTGGTCTCTTGAGCGCTTGCGCTTATGGCCATGTTTACAGGGGCGGGACGAGCGATGGGGTGAGTGTCAAGTTCCCAGGTGTTTTTTGGTCTACTCTCTGGCCCAACTTGAAATGGCCTGGTGCTGGAACCCCAAAGGACGCACGGGACAACTCTTTTTCAACTCAGTTTTCTTTATTTTCTAGAATTTGTTTGGTGAATAGGGTAAAAAATTTAAATACAAGGGATCACCATGAAACTTTACCAGTTGATTACATACATCATTACAAGAAAAAAATGTATTACAAGTTTTTGAATTTTGCATAGTTAATTATGCTAATTAGGCTGGATCTCATTAAATATGCACGTTTTTGCATATATTTCAGGTACATGAATCTTAAACTGTGATAAAGCCAGGACCAAAATTCTTTTTTTATTTTGTTCATATATCAAATGACAAAAAATACTCAGATGGATTTTAGGATATCTGCTTTTATGACCTGGGAAATCAAAATATACTATCCGTGGCCTTAAAAACCCTATTTTCGCCATGATTTCCAGGTAAAATGACCCATAAATCTGGCCAGGAACAATTTATAAATAAATCCATCTGTAGATGTCTTCATAACAATGCTATGTGTGAAACTGGGAAGTGTGGTGTACCTAGGTTCTACATAGGCTGAGAAATGTGTACCTAAAAATGAAAAAACACTCATTTTGAGAAAACCGCATTTAAAGACAACACGTGGGGCACTGAGCGAATCACGTTAGCAGAAAAGCGCCGTCAGCCAATGAATCCCTTCAGAAAGTCAGGATTGGTTGCTGAAAAGAAAGGAAATGCCCATATTTGGATTACACAGCCTTCTGATCGAGGCTCATAGCTTTAAAGTCATTCCAGACATGAAAGATGTCGTGTAAAAAGACGAAACGCTGAACGTGGTTCAAGGGAGAATTCTTGGTAAAGTTAGGAGAAAATGGATGCCGCGGCTGAACTAAATGCAGTGAAACAGACACTTAAATGTGTAATTTTGACGTTTTCTTTATGGTAGTATGAAAGATAACAAGCTAAAGAGGCAAACTAGCCCAAAATCTCAAATTTGACCAGGGCATGAAAAAAATCGATATTTCACCTGCTGTGTCTCGCCTTAACCATAGATCGATATAACAACACTTCTAATAATCCTTGCACTTAAAACTCAACAAGTTACTTTACCAGTGGCTTCTTTGGTTGCACCATGAGTAGATATTTTGTGTGTTACTCCTTTGACTGTCTCTGCTGAAATGTTTGCTGAGAGGTGCTGCTCACAGGTGCTTCCACTTAAAATAATAAGCAGGCTGCACCGGCCTGCTAGTGGTGCATTCTGGGACTTATAGTTTTCCCAGACAAAGACAAGTAAGCTGGTATAATGAACTGAAATTATTATAAAAAGACTGAAAATGTTCATTTTACCTCAACACCTCCCACTTGAGCTCCTGGTTTTTCAAACCCAGGGAGGTCACACCAGTCTTTCAAGCCTCATACTGCTCTTCGATGGGTCGTAGGATCCTTCTGATGACCACCCACCACATCAGTGTGTATGACTGGAGCCCATGCAACAGAACACAATTCCCCACACTTTGCAGCTCACCCTTTTCTTCACTTAATTTCTTCAGTGAAATTGCCTCCCACTTTGACTGACCTCTGGTCTGGCTCTTCTTCTCACGTGACTTATGTGCAACTCGCCACACCCAGCTGATGACCAGTTTGGAAAAACTACTGATATTCCTCATTTTGACAAGCTTTTCGATTACCCAGCCAGCAGGTTTCCTTTTTGGAAGAGGAGGACTTGTGTTTGATGCAGTTTTTTCCCCCTGGAATTTCACATTTTAGCCTCTCCTGGAGGGTCTGCAGGTTTTCTTTTTTCTGGCCCATTTTAGCTTGAGCTCTTGTCCCTTCAGCTGTGAATGTCTTCTTCTGGAGTTTATTTACACACTCCCTGGCACTAGCTGCAACCTCTCCAGCAGACTTTTTGGGCATCTCGTCTACTGGCCACTTAAGGAGGTCTGGTCCATTCTGCCACGAGGTCAGCTTACCGCCTCCACCTTCCTGGAACTCTTTCCTGGCAAGGATTGCCCCTTTCTGTTTGGCAGGTGTAACTGGGTCGTACAGTCCAGCTACTTGGCTTAGGAGTCCCCTCCTGGTCAGCGGGTTAGGTGTCTCTGATCTCACCTCCCGTTTGAGAAGATCCTTGCCATCGCTCCTCTTCTGTTGTAACTGGGCTGCCTCAGTTGTTGAACTCCTGAGGATTTCCTCATACTTGACAGCAGCTGTCCTCATGGAGCGGGCAAAGTGTGTTTTGGATTTGTGTGCTGCCACTTCTATTTCCTCAAACAAGTGGGGATGTGCTCCGCCCACTGTCTTACCCAATGGACTTTCCCACAAGACAAGATCTCCTACAACTCTTACCCTCTGGGGAGCGAGTCTTCCCTCCCGGTGGCTTATGAGGAGTTCAACTTCTTTTGGTCTTCTCAATTCCTCAAGCTTGACCTCTGGGAAGAATTTCTGCAACTTCTCAGGTTCAACTACTTTGTGCACTTTGGCAATTTCATCCAGGCCCTAGCAGACAAGTTCATGTGCCCTCTCTGTTCCTCGAGGAGTTTTGACTCTGACTTTGAGGACATATCTTTTCGTGTTCAACTTCATGGTCATTCCACCAACTCCGTGCATAACTAAGGTTATCTTCTCACTTTAACCTCAGCCTGTTAGCAGTCTTGTGGGTAATGTAGTTAGTGTCGGATGCAAGGTCAATCAGAGTCCCAATCTTCTGCCCTGCATTTGCAGTGACCTCCATCAGCATCATGATGACAGGAAGTTCAGACAGCCCCCTTTTCTCTAAAAGCTTTGACTGGAATTTAGCACTGTTTGTAACTGTGGTCTTGTTGGTGAAAGCCTTTTTGCACCTGATGTAGAGAATTGGTAATACTTTGTACTAGATCTGAGTTCGATAATCAAAAGAGCCAAGAGCCATCAAGATTGAGGAGAACTGGAGCTGGTTTAATAACATACACACGCCGAAGACGTGGAGACAGGACTCCGGAATCCAAGATCTAACTAGCCACAGAATACAAACTGTTCTTATACCCATCAGAAATCCCAGAATAGTATGTAACTTTGCCTACTTCTCATATGACATTTCCCCAAGTTACCTCCAAATAAGAGAGAGTTTGTTTAAAATAGGTGGAGACGATTTGTCTAATGGGAAGTCACAGGTGGCGTCCCACCGAGTGTCCTCTTATGCTAAAGTAAGTAAAACCTCTCTGTCTAGCAGTTAGGCCTAAAATACAGTGAACTCTGACCTCTGCTTTACCATTTAAGGCATACTGGAGCACCCAAGAGCCACACTTATTACTAAAGAAAGAGGACATGCTTAGATTAACTTAGACTTGATAATTTCAGGCCTACATTCGCCCCTTTGTGGATTAATCCACACCTTATCCTAGCACATGTTATAACCCAAACATTTATCGCTATACTATACAGCAAACAAGCACAGTTTTACTTATACAGTAAAGCCTACAACTAACCTTATGCTAAACATCACATTACTCCAAACATCCAATACAGCTGTATTACCAACTTCCAGTAGTTTACATCACAGAACAATAATGCCTCCCTAGGGTACGCCTAGGAGAGTTTTACACACACACAGACCATGGAACATTCCCATATGGCCTGTCATATGAAAAATAAAAAATACACAAGTATGGAAATATAGCTTTGTCTAAAAAGCTACAAGCACATTTGTCTATTTTTCTAAGGCACTCTCTGTTTATCTAAACCATTACATACACAATTTTAATATAGAAGTTAAGTCAATATGGATATCCAATTTCTTTTTACCCATTATACTTTAACATTACGCTTACATTCATCTCTAGGAAGTATAGTTCCTTGAGAGGCCTTTCTGTATATGAGGGAAAATCCTTTAAAGAATAATAATACGCCCCTTTGTTCACATCATACGTTATCACATTTTCCCTGAGTTATTACATTATACTCATCAGTAAATCGACTACTGCTTTATACTTTTAATACATAACACATGAATGCTGGTGTTGTGGTTCTTCAACTTCCTTTGAGTCTGCCGTAGAATCAGAGGTTGCGATAGTGGTAAACCACTTATCGCTCTGCCTGGCGAGGGCAGACTAGCACTTGATTTTGGCCTGCTACTTTGTTTGTTTCTTTTTTTCCAGGGCTAATATGGTCTAGTCACCTAGTTCCCACACGCCACCGTTGTAGTCAGGACTGCCTCCCTGACCCATAATGTCTTAGTTGCTCATAACCTGTAACATTTCAAGCGCTTCATCGTTACCATAAGACATTGTTAACCCCACTCGGCTTTCACTTTTATCACCCAACACTGTCATCTGGGTAAATTGAGAAGCTATTGCTCTGACTGCAAGTGACCTGCAACAAGGAATAACACAACATACAATTAGACTGAACACCAATACGATTAGTGCAATGATACCAAGTACTGAAGCAAACCAGGTCCCCCTCTGTGCTATTGTCCACGTTAATAACTTTTATTTGTTGCATTATGGCTACTCTAGCACATTTCCCTGTCCAATCATGAGGTAGCGTGTTTCTTAATCCATATTCTTTTCCACACGCCCACCATATATCAGCTAATGGAGCATCCTGCGGAGAATGGGGGAAATGATATGCATACATAAATGTTCTTTGACCGTCTAGGAATCTATCCATATCAGTACCGTTAGTCATGCCTTGTTTACCTCTGATGGGAACAAGTCCTCGTAGCTCCCATGCTTGCCTGTATAACATGGATTTCTTATTTGAAGTGTTAAAAGGACCACTGGTAACCAGTGTCCAAGTTCTATTACAATTTCCTTCAAAAATACCCACATGCTCTTTATTAGTCATGTCAAAACATTTGTAATTGAAATATTCTTCTACAGTGTACTCACGGATTTCCGCTAAATCAGTTTCTGGCCAATTGTGTACATCTAATTTACAATGGTCTCGTAATGTGTATGCAACACCCTTTTCCACATGAAATGTCCTATTTATATGTGAATGATTTCCCATATATCATACAACAGTTCTTTCCTGCAATGACAAGAAACATTCATTCACTGCAGCATTTCCATGACCTTCACAGCCTCTCGTCCAGGTCGAGCTGCTGCAACAGAATGCTTCCCATTCTAACCCTGATACAATAAATTGTAGTAGTCCCATCACCTTGTGGTCCTGAAATTCCACAAAAAGTTAGTACAATATTAGACACTAGAACCTTGATATCACCATAGGCTGGAAGCTCTTTTTGTTTAAAATCTTCCCCTATCCCCAGTCTCCTGACTGGATCAGTCCATATGCGTCCACCTGTGTGTATATAATCTCCAAAAATTAGAAATGACAGGTACACATAATTTCCACATGCCCCCTAGACATGCTCTAAAAGTGTACTATGATCGATGATTTGCAGTACTTGTATTCCATGCTTCCTATACATTCTTATTGTTATACTAAAAGCATTGCTGTAATGCTAAAAACTAAAATAATATCACATATTTAAGAAGTATACTTACCCTCTCTTAATTTTGGTCCTGTCCTTAGACATTCCTCAATCAATCATATAAATCACTCCATATCTCCAATACCTTTTCATATCTATGTAGTACGTAACTGCCTATACGATTACACCTTTTAGTGTAAAGTATTACCCAAAAGTTTTATCCGCACTCCTTTTCTTTGATTGAAGATGCTACAAACATAGCATTATACATATTGCAATCCCAAACCTCCCATAATAGGGTGACCATAACCCCAAATTCAATATTGTTCTCATATACCCCCCTTACGCACTTAAAATCAAAGTGCGTACAAAACAACAGGGCTAATAACATGTATGAAGTTACCATGTGGCCATCATAGTACATTCATATTGTATCATGCCCGCAGTTAATCCCCTTTTTTATCCAATGGTCTTATTCCATCAAGCTTCATCACATATTTCTCAGTATATTTTCTAGTACTAAGTTTACTGCAAAGTAATTGTTGAATCCTGTGTGGCAAACAACCAAAGCCCACACGGCTTATCAAACATATATAAAGGCTGACCCCCCTTGGTAACATAATAATAACCAAAGGCTTACATTGATGTTCACAATCTGCATACTACATCAACCCTACTCAATACCAAGATATATCACTAGTAAACTAATACTTCACAGGCATGGCATTCCTACCTCATGCCCCTCACCCACTGAAAGTACAATTACCCATGGCATACCTTCCCTTGATGCCATTTCTGTTTTTCAACAAAAACCACTTAGTGTAATATTACAGCCAAGCCTGTAAGAGACACTTAAAACCACATATATTCAAATATACCTTCATGTGTTAACATAAAACTAACACAATTCCTCACTCACATCTTCACTGTTTAGAAGATTCCCATTTTTCCTCACGGACTCACAGACACGCCCCTTCCTATCACTCAGAAGAACAGCAACTTCAATACTGCTACATGTCTTATCCAGTGTGCGATATCTGAACAAAAACCACACATACCTATCTTCATCACACAAACACACAAGCATACCCGCAAATCTTTGAATTACACACATCCATACAGTCCCACTCATATTACCGAAAACTCCCCATATACACCCTAAACTGTGATTCCTTATTGGAATATGTGTTCTCACCTGACACCCCCTTAATCTCAAGCCAACCATTCCAAAACTCCTTCAAACCTTCCTGTCATTTACATAAGCCAAAAAACACCATACCCCTAATGGCCTAGTTCTAAGTTTCACTGACTCCTGCACTTTGTATAACTAAAAATACTGACAAGAGAAACTTAATTTCTCTATTTTCTCTGTATATCTCTCCTGTTACCATGTCTATTTTTCCAATTCTAAATGCATAGCTAGTTAAATCTATTTTAATAGTTGAGCATCATCTCATCTTTTAAACCCCTTATTAACCCTATCTTTATATGACATATTATGGCTATACTCACCATCAATAAGGATCATTTACTCTAAACCTGTGTATTTGTAAGTGTAACAAAAGTCTGAAGGACCATCATGTTACCTGCAGTGAAGTTCTCTATCAGCTTGGTTTGATTACATTTGCGGCGTAAGAAGTGCTTGGAGAACCATTGTGAGGCATGGTGTCTGATTAGTCAAAGAAAGTCCAGCCTAGGTACACTCAATTTAAATTATCATACGGCAAAACACATAATTCTCTAATAAATTAATATGAGTATGATTTTAAATTAAAATGGGCATCCTTACCTCCTTCCCACTCATTTTAATTGATACTAGAATTGTAGAATTCACTAGGCCTTTTATTAATACTACACACCCCAGTACAGGGAAACTAGACCCCCTGGTTTCACCAATTCATGGCTGAGCATATCCTCGTCCCACCACATAGCGCATATACTTGAGAGAAGTCCTTGCTGTGTGGGTGGTCATGTCGGAGGCCTATTCACCTGCCACCTCCCTTCACCCCCTTCTCCCTCTTTCCTCTGAGGGCTGCTGCCACTGTCAAGATGGCTGTGTCCAGTTTGATTGTTCATTGGCTGGGCGTGATGTGCCATGAAACTCTTTGGGAGGGAATTGCTGTGAGACGCTGAGCAGACGCCGACACAGGCATGATTTGCAGTCTCAGGCCAGATTCAAGGGCCTGAGCTATCTTTGTCCTTCTCACATAGTCCAGTTAGTTTTGCATTCAGATCTTAGGCATAGATCCAAGCAAGATGTTTTCTTTCCATCTCTCTTTCCAGACGAGTTGTATTGGAGCACTTTCTTGCACATATGGGTAGTAGAGGTCAGCCCAGCCACAACCTGATGTCCCCACAGTCAATAGGTTATATGTGTTGGCCTTTCTTTTTTCCTTTCTATCTACACTCCCCTCAGAATGTATTTCTACTCAGCTCTGTTATAAAGCATTTTCCTGCTATTTCTGATTCTTAATTACTGCCGTCTCTGTTTTCTCTATTCTTGAATTATCTCAACACTTTCCCTAATGGACTATGTGCTGTCTCTTTCACTCCTGTTTAAGACCTTAATGGGAGCACTAGTGTTAACAAATCTGGCTGTGGAACTTTGTCCTCTTCCACCTCACTACTAAAGTTACCCAGAAGTTATATTTACAGATCCCAATCAATTACTGTTTACTTTAAGTTATAATGCTTTTTATCTTGTTCCCTTTTCTGGACTGTCTCCAACACTCAGACATCCCCACACCCCAGCCTGCATTCTCCACAAACTGCTCAATTGCCTTATCATTTTATCAAATAACTTTTTTCCCTCCTATTTTCCTGAACTTAAAGCATTAAAAATCAATGTCTCTTCTTTCACAATTTTCTTTATCAAGTGCTCCATGTCTGCCTTTGAGCAATCCTGTTTTATTGTTTCCGTCACAAATCCATTAATAAGTTCAATTATTTCATCTATCTTACCCCAAAACTTCTCATAGTATTTGTTAATGACGCCATATTCTTATATGTAACCCTCTCTCTCCAGTTAGTCAACGGCCCACTGAAACTCTACGTTGTTTTCTGGTGATCTATGTTAACGGGTGGTTGGGCGTTCAAAGTATTTAACACAGGAGATGAAAAGGAGGTTTCGTAATGGTGTCAAGATTTATTGTATTCCACACAGCATCTATCTCCTTCATCTAACACACACACACTCACCGATTCATTCAACGCATCTCTGACATCAGAGCTCCTCAAACTGTACGGGTCACCCCGAGGTACAAACACCCCAGCGCGAACAAAATATAAACACGGCTGCCAGCCTACCTAGAGGCGTAGCACATAAACTACCTTACAGGACAATCAGATTCTGTCCATTTTCCAAATTTATCTCTAATCTTATCTGGTGGTGCGCTGATTTTTTGTCTCAATTTTGTCAAATCTTCCTTTGTAGTATGACTATAATCTTCCCCCGCTATTATTGTGTCATCAGCCAGAGACCAAAATGCAGCGCTAATGCCTAGTTTCTCACTTGCTTCCGACAAATACAATTTGCTTATTTCTTCCAACGCCATCCTTTGAATTCAAATTTTACCACAGCTCTATGTATTATAATTATTCCTCTCTCTCTTTTCTGACTACAACCGTATACTTTAAACTATATTACTGTACTTTGAAAAATAATTCTTTGCTTAAAGCTTACTCAAGGATTTTTCCTCTTCCTCTGTGTGACAAGGAGCAGTACGGGAGGGGCTAACCCCTCCTTTCTCTGCTTCTCCTACGCGCTGTCCCTCTGTCTCTCTCCCTCTATGACAGAAAATAACCCGTATGGCAGGATGATATGGCCCTTACTTTTTCCCCTACTCACAATTCTGTCAAATAACATTAATTACAATGTCTTTTCCACATATAATTTTCTCAACAAACAATTTAGTAATCTCGCTGCCCCACATTTAAATTTCTTACGATCACCTAATCTTTTTGCCAATTTAAAAATACTCACAATAACCTATAATGTAGCCTACTACTTATCATCATACAAGTCTTCCAATTTTAAACTCTAAATTCAATTTCCTAATGAATTCTTTTTAGCTTATGTTTCTTCCAAAACTTAAAAACACCTCTAAAACTTATATTTTAAACTTTATAACAACAACAATCTCAAATTCTCTAGAATTCACTATACTCACAATGCAGTCTCTTATCTGCTTTCTCCACTAGTCACGAAATTACCTTTAAAGGAATATTCAATGACAATTTCTCATTTCAATGACAATTTCTCATTTATGATTCATTGACAATTCATAACTGAACAACTGCGTGTGGTGTTTATATGTCTGTTGCTTAAGGAAATGTGTCAATACTATCTCCCAGCACCTTTGTGTTTTGTACCTTATGTGTTGGATGTATTTAACTTATTCTCAGTTTAAATGCTTAATACTTCAACTTACAATATTTCACCGAATCGTCATTCTTTGAAACTACACATAACATAAATACCACACTCTTCACCGAAGAGAGCATTACTCATAGCGCTACACTTTATATAATCTGCATATATTTCCACTGGCTGTACATTCACTTTCCCAGGCCCACACACAGTCATACGTTTGCAAGGAGTTCCTCTCCTAATTTGCACACTTTCTCACTCGCAGAGAAGTCCTGTTACCTTCACTCTGCACACCCAAGCCTTATCAATGTTGAGATCCTCTCAATAATCACACGGCCTGAAATCATCTCATCCGTAATTAAAAAATGCAAGATCCTCTTGCGGTGACACGGCATGAAATCATCTCATCCGTAATTAAAAACAAATGCAAGATCCTCTTGCCTCCACCCGGAATGAAATCTTTCATCCGTAACCTTTACAAAAAATGTGATGGCCGCTCATCGCAATTTTCTCATCCGTAACCTTCACTAGACGCGATACATTCCTCCAAATCCGTACATATCTTAATATACGGAGAGTTCCATATATCTATACATTACACACGGTTAGTCCTCTAAATCTATTCATTAGGCTATACCTAAAAACAGAGAGTTCCATTCATTCCGTAAACACCGAAAACATAGACGCTAAACAAAAAACATATATTCTTTTATCTTTATGTTTTATTCCAATGACTTAAACAACACATAGGCCTAACACTTAACACTTTCACAATTTAACACACTTTTTCAACGCAGAGATCTCACAATCCTTTCTTTAACATTAGCACCTTTCTTTGTACATTAAACACCTTTCTTTAATTATCACGTTAATCAACAGAGATCCTCTCCTATCCGTTTTTAGATGCGTCCGGCATCTCTATAAGAGGGTATGTCCGTCCGCCTGTCGGTCGGTCGGTCTGTCTGAAACGCATTCTTTCAATTGTAATTCCCTCCTGTGTCCACAAGGTGGCAGAGTTGAGTTGACGCATCTTGTTGTCCGCTCGGACTTGTTACTAGGCTACCATCCACTCGTAACTCAGGCCCACAACCATTCTCACAATGTAAGGAGCTCATCTTCAACCTGCAATCATTCTTTCTCGCAGAGAGCTCTTCTCCAATCTGCACATACCGAACCTTTATTCTAAAGAAATATACCAACGTTTTTACTACCGTATATGCCTGTAGCGTTTGTCCACCTACTGCGCATGCGTAACTCTAAGCATGCTGGGAAGTGGAGTTCTAAACACTATCAGCGCATAACATCATACCATTTAACCGAAAGCACGGTGAACTCTCATCCGTAAACTTTCACTTTAGACACGATATACACAATACGTACACACCAATACATTGGTATACAAATATACACTTCTACAAACTTCACCAAGACATTAGTATACAAACATACACGTTCTACAAACATAAGACATATTATTACCAGGTATTCCAATGTTCCTCAACCTTAAGACTCTTTAATTTAGAATTCTTTAACTGAGGACTACGTCAGGATAGCCGTAATCGCTTCTGACTTCACTCAGCTGCATATATTTTAGCAAAAGTATGCCATTCTTACCAATTAATGCGCGCTTGCAGCTGAACGAGAGCCAGGCGGCGAAAACCACGTCTCCTGACGCTTTCTTTGTCCTTATTCAGTCCCTTTCGCGGTCGACAACTATGATGTAGAGAATTGGTAATACTTTGTACTAGATCTGAGTTCGATAATCAAAAGAGCCAAGAGCCATCAAGATTGAGGAGAACTGGAGCTGGTTTAATAACATACACACGCCGAAGACGTGGAGACAGGACTCCGGAATCCAAGATCTAACTAGCCACAGAATACAAACTGTTCTTATACCCATCAGAAATCCCAGAATAGTATGTAACTTTGCCTACTTCTCATATGACATTTCCCCAAGTTACCTCCAAATAAGAGAGAGTTTGTTTAAAATAGGTGGAGACGATTTGTCTAATGGGAAGTCACAGGTGGCGTCCCGCCGAGTGTCCTCTTATGCTAAAGTAAGTAAAACCTCTCTGTCTAGCAGTTAGGCCTAAAATACAGTGAACTCTGACCTCTGCTTTACCATTTAAGGCATACTGGAGCACCCAAGAGCCACACTTATTACTAAAGAAAGAGGACATGCTTAGATTAACTTAGACTTGATAATTTCAGGCCTACACACCGTTCTGCTAGTTCTGGGGAAAGTTCAGACAAGAATCCCGTTTGTTCTCCTGTCAGCTTGCTTTTACCTCCTCCTTTTGGGCAGAGATAGTAATGGTGGTCTGGGGTGCGTCCTCCCTCTTTTCAGTCTTTATTTCTGCATAGGAATGTATCTCTGCAATACCCATCGTCATCATGGCATCCAAGACATTTTATGCACGCTCCCAGCTTTTTTACCACAGATTTCTTTTCAGGTAGCTTCTGCCATCTGAACTTCCTACAGAAGAAGATTTTGTTATTGTGTCCACTATCACCGCACACACTGCACACATCCTCCAGCTCTCCTTTCTCTGTGGCTCTTGTTGAAGCATATCTCCGCTCATATTTATTTTCTGGACGATCTGATTTCTCCATCTTCTCCACAATCCTTAGCTGTTCAAGCCTCTCTAGGATGTCTTCCTGTTTTTTTAGGAATTTTAAGAGCATGTCAAAGTGGTTGTCTGGCGTGACATCATTTGCAGGGTCGACCATAAACTTTAGCCAGTCTCTTATTATAAAGTCAGGTAACTTACTCTCAATAGATATAATGATCAGTGGGTTCTTTAGGGCTCCGGAGTTTCCCAGCTCTGTGAGATCTGCTAGGGCCCTCTCCACAGACTGTATGAGGTCAATGACTTGCCTTGGCTGGTTCCCCCTCACATGCGCCATCTTCTTCAGCTCCTCAAGGACTTCTATGGCGATGGTTGATTTATTTCCATACCTGTTCTCCATGACTCTGAATATATCCTCAGCTGTGTTGTAGGTTGAAATTCTGAGGTCCTTTGAAATCTTGTCCTCCACACTACCCAGGAGATGAATGTTCTTGACTTCAGGTGATCCAGTTGGCTCTCCATGCATTTGTAGGCTCTCCCAGTCTTTCCTCCATCTGTGGAATTCTCTTTTGCAGCCATTGAAGATGGGCAGAGTGATTGGCTTGATTTTCACAATTGGTGTTGCGGGTGTGGGCAGTGCTCTCCCCCTCCCAGCTCCTGAAGCTTCTGTGGCTAGTGCTTGTTCTGCAATTCTCTGTGCAGTGACAAATTCAGCTTTCCTCTGTCTGAGCTTGATGCTAGCTGTTCTCAGACCCTTGACTCTGACATCTTGCTCCTCCTTCGATGAGGCAGGGATCCATCGCTCCCAAGCTAACATCAATGGCGCAAGCTCCTTTATCAGATCCAGGCTGAGGGTCAGGTGCACCTCAAAGCACTCCAAATTATTACTTTCCACAACTACACCATTTGCTTGATCAAAGGCATTTTCTGCGTCTATGATTGCCATCATGAGTTTATCTTTGCCATACCTTGACCACAGGTTCGTCTGGACAGTTTGCTTTACTTCTTCAAATTTAGTTTCAGCTTCATTTTCTGTTATCCTAATGTTACGCTCTTGCTGCTTTTCAAGCAGTACTTCTTCTTCCTCCTCCTCTGGCTTTTTAATCTCAGCCAGTAATCCGAGCCTGTATTCATCATTGGCGTCAAGCAGTTTTCTAAAACAGTTTGAGAGTTTTGTGAACCCCTCCTCTAACTCTGCTTCGAGCATGCTGCTTACCCCTCTGGAAATGAAGTTGGCCTGTCTGGTAAAGCTGCTTTTTGCAGTGGTCCTTGTAATGACAGATAGTGACCTGAAGAGGTCAGGGTCATATACCAAGGGCATTGTTCTATGCCAAGCAGAAGAAGCGTTACACACATTAGGAGTAATTACGTTGTGTTGTACTGAAGAGACGGTTCGGAAATAAACCAGACACTGAGAACTCACGCGTGGTCTTATGCCTGTTAGTTACTTAGCTACAGACATTACATGGTGTCAGACATAGTTAGACAGTGTGTTGGTAATACGTAATACGTTATGGCAAAGTTTAGAGCACCGAACGAATTCAAGATCGAGAGTCCAACAGAATGGCCAGAGTGGAAACAGAGATTTTGCCGCTACCGGCTAGCCACGAAGCTCAACCTAGAAGATGGCGAGATACAAGTGAGTGCACTTATCTACGCGATGGGAAGTGAGGCTGAAAAGATATTCAGCTCATTCGAGTTTGAGGATGAAGATCATAAGGAGGACATTGATGAGGTAATGAAAAAGTTTGACGAGTACTTTATTCCAAGACGTAATATCATACATGAACGAGCATGTTTCTACCAACGTTGCCAGCATTCCGGAGAATCGGCGGAGATGTACGTTAGGACTTTGTATGACATGGCGGAACATTGTCAATTCGGAGCTACGAGAGATGAACATATAAGGGATCGTCTTGTAGTAGGAATAGCAGACAAAGAACTTTCGCGCCAATTCCAGCTCAAAGCAGACCTGACTCTCGCGCAGGTTATTGAACGTGTGCGCCACGCAGAGGTGGTGACTAAACAGATCAGTCTTCAAGCCAACAGACCGGAACATCAGCTAGCCAACATTGACGCGGTGAAATGGAAAGGTGGACAGTATGGAAAGAAAGGCCATGACAACTGGAGAAGCGGGAACAGCAGCCAGGGAGCCTACACAAAGGAGGAGTGTGGAAGATGTGGTAAGCCACAACATTCTGATGAAAAACGTTGCCCTGCATTCAAAAGTAAGTGCAATAAATGTCACAAAAATGGACACTGGGAACGTAAATGTCAGTCTAAAGCAGTCAGGGAAGTCACAAGTGAACAGCCTGAACAGACATATTTCCTTGGTGCTGTTGACCGTAAGAATGAGGAAAATAAATGGACTGTAAGCTTAACCATAAACAATGTGATAGTAGTTTTCAAGATCGACACAGGAGCTGACGCTACCATTATCGATCAAGACACATTCAAGAAGATGAGTCCTAAAATACAGTTAGGGCCTCCAGACACACGTTTTGTAAGCCCAGGGGGCGACCTCAAATGTGCAGGCATGTTCCAAGGCACCACCAGCTACAGAGAGAAAAGGTTTTCTTTCAAAGTGTATGTGATGGAGGGAACAAGCTGCTTATTAGGCCGTGAGGAAGCAGTGAAAATGGGCCTAGTGAAGAGGATGGACGAGGTCAGCGGTGTGTTTGGATCGAGCGGGCTATTGAAAACAGAGCCAGTCAGAATAGCCCTGCATGATGATGCCCAGCCGTATGCAGTGCCAACAGCCAGACGAATACCCCTGCCACTGGTACCGCTGGTGAAGAGGGAACTACAGCGCATGGAGGATGAGGACATAATCGAAAAGGTGACACAGCCAACTGAATGGTGTGCCGCCATGGTGCCGGTCCTCAAACCAAACAAGAGAGAGGTCCGTCTCTGCGCCGACCTCAGGAAACTGAATAAAGCTGTGAGGCGAGAGAGGTTTGTCCTACCTACAGTGGAGGAGATAGTGCCCAGGCTCGCTGGTTCAAAAGTGTTCACATCATTAGATGCAGCAAGTGGATTCTATCAGATTCCTCTGCATGAAGAGAGCAGGATGCTCACTACGTTCATTACTCCGTTTGGGAGATATGCCTTTCGCCGTCTCCCTTTCGGAATAACATCAGCGCCTGAAATTTTTCAGAGGAAGATGGCAGAGACTTTGGCCGGCCTTGAAGGAACAGAGATCTTCATGGACGACGTCTTGATCCATGGTGAGACTGAGGAGCAACACGACCAACGCTTAGCAGAGGTGTTAAAGGTCATCGAGGCGGCAGGACTAAAGCTCAACAAAGCCAAGTGCAAATTCAAACAGCGACAGGTTCGTTTCCTGGGTCACGTAATCGACGAGACAGGGGTCAGTGTTGACCCAAGCAAAGTGACGGGAATAGAGAACTTCCCACAACCACAGAACGTGACAGAACTCAAGCGGTTCTTAGGCATGGTGAATTATTTAGCCAAGTTCATCCCAGAGCTATCAACAGTGGCCCATCCACTGTATGAGTTACTGAAGGGAGACACAGAGTGGATGTGGGGTCCCGCACAGTGTGAAGCATTCAGAAATCTAAAGACTGCATTAGCCACAGCTCCGGTACTTACCTTCTATGATGCCAACAAGCCCACCATCGTGTCAGCAGACGCCAGCAGCTACGGGCTGGGGGGTGTCCTACTCCAGCAGCATGGGGAGAGCTGGAAACCCGTGGCCTACTGCTCCAGACGATTAAGCGATGCGGAGAAACGGTACGCACAGATTGAGAAGGAGTGCCTTGCCAGCGTGTGGGCCTGTGAACGGTTCGACAAGTACCTGTATGGACTGGACAGTTTTAGACTGGTGACTGATCACAAACCACTGGTACCCCTCATGAACAGTAAAGATCTGGACTGCGTCCCAATCAGGTGCCAGAGGCTGCTGATGAGGCTCATGCGTTTCAACGCCACCGCAGAGCATGCACCTGGTAAGACATTAGCAGTAGCAGATGCACTGTCTAGGGGCCCAGAGCAGTGTCAGGGGGATGGGGTTTGTCACGAAGATGTAGCAGCACACATTGAGGCTGTTATGGACCAGGTCCCAGCCACACCACACAGAATGGTAGAGCTAAGACAGAACACTGCAAATGATAGCCAGCTCCAGACAGCCATAGGTTTCATTAGGAGTGGGTGGCCTGAGTTTGAAAACAAGGTGCCGGAGGCAGTTAAAGACTTCTACAAAGTGAGAGGAGAGCTATCAGAGGTAGAAGGTTTAGTCACTAGAGGTCAACGCATCGTCATTCCCACTGAAATGAGAGAGGAAATGCTAAAAAGAATTCACGATGGTCACCAAGGCCTAGTGAAGTGCAGGGAAAGAGCTTACCAATCAGTATGGTGGCCTGGAATAGCTGATGAAATAACTAGAACAGTACAGCAGTGTACATTCTGTAGGGAGAATAAAAACACTCAGAGAAAGGAGCCATTAATGCCTAGTGAGCTCCCATCCAGGCCATGGCAGAAAATTGCTATAGATCTGTGTGAGTATAAGAAGCACAACTACTTAGTAGTGTCAGATTATTACTCCAGATATCTTGAAATTTTGAATCTGCCTACAACTACTACCCACCAGGTTGTAGCTAAGCTGAAAGCCACATTTGCACGTTTCGGTATCCCCGAAGTGATAGTGAGTGACAATGGGCCCCAGCTAGCTTCAGCAGAGATGAGGGAATTTAGTGAGGATTATGATTTTGTCCAGGTCACATCCAGCCCTCACTACCCCCAGAGTAACGGGCAGGCAGAGAGGGCAGTTCAGATGGCTAAATCCATATTGAGACAGAAAGACCCCCTCCTAGCCCTAATGACATACAGAGCCACACCCACCTCATCGACAGGAGTCAGCCCAGCGGAACTGCTGATGGGCAGGAAAATTAGGACCACCTTGTCCATCTTGCAGGACAATCTGAGACCCAGCTGGCCCGATGAGGATGAGATCAGGCAGGCAGACGCTGCAGCCAAGCAGCGGCAGGCCTACTTTTACAATCGCAGAAATGGAGTTAAGATTCTACCACCCCTGAGCCCAGGGGACTCCACGCTAATGAAGCTGGATGGACAGAAACAGTGGACAACGCCTGCTGTTGTTCATAGCTCTAGCTCCACTCCAAGGTCCTATGTCGTTGAGACAGCACAAGGTGAGCGCTACAGAAGGAACAGGCGCCATCTGCAGTCTACGCCTGTCAAAGAAAGTTCTGACCAGGTGACTCCAGAGGTCACTGACACTGATACTGGGGACACACAGGGTGCGGGGACACAAACACAATACACTCCCACGCGACCACAAGGGACTGTGATCGTCACTCGTTCTGGCAGAGTGAGCAAGCCCCCAGTCAAACTGAACTGGTGAATAGGGACTGCAGGGCTGTCTTGGAGAAAACTCAGGGTCAAGAGACTTTGCAGTACGGCCTTTGGGGGAGGGAGTTTTGGGGGAAAAAAAAAAAAAAGGAGGGGAAATGTTTGATTGATGAATGATTTTGGGTTGCAGAAAATGCACTTTCATTATTTCTGATTTACATTAACAGGAAATGCACTAGTTCAGAGAAAAAACAAGACAGAGTGAATGTTTATATTTTGTAACAGTATTAACAGATAATGGTCATTTTCATTAGACACCATTAAGGTCTGATATGCAGTTATGTTTCAATGAGGAATATTGTTAACATACAGAAGTGTTTAATGTTTACTACACACTTACAGTTCATGTGAGATGATAAGGGTAACATCTTTAGGGGGGAGATGTAATGACAGATAGTGACCTGAAGAGGTCAGGGTCATATACCAAGGGCATTGTTCTATGCCAAGCAGAAGAAGCGTTACACACATGAGGAGTAATTACGTTGTGTTGTACTGAAGAGACGGTTCGGAAATAAACCAGACACTGAGAACTCACGCGTGGTCTTATGCCTGTTAGTTACTTAGCTACAGACATTACAGTCCTCTCTCTTTTGAGCTGCTTGACCGTCTTCCCCAGTGCATCTTCTGCCATCTTGATTCCCTCTGCGTCAACAGCTTGTATCTGGAAGTCTGAAGCCGTTTATCTTCAGTCCAGGCTGCTTCGCTTGGTTTTCAACTGTCAAGTTCGCATAGAAAAGATCTGCGTCTTACCTGGTCCGGTTTTGAGGCGATCAAGGTGAGGGACTGAACCGGGAGCATTCACCGTTATTATAAACACGTGTCGTTCTGCTTCCGGAGGTCATGGACATGACATTTTTGACATATGGTCTCGGTGATAGGCAGAACGAAGGTGATCATTCCTTTTTTAGACCGTAGTGACGGTCAGAGTGAGGTCGAAACAGATCCACACCACACCCACACACACACCTACTAATTAAATTAACCTCTTCATGATTTGGAATGTGTATGCCCATGAAAAGAGACTCTCTTTGTGGGAAACACAGAACTTCTCTTCGGGACAAAAACACACATGGAAAATAAGTATTCCTTGATGGGTCATTTTTTTCTCAGGTTTAGGTTTTTTTCAGTGAGATACTAAGTTAATTCACCAAAAGGGGAATGTCATATGACCCTTTTTACTATTCTTACTCATCAGGGTTGCCAATAAAAATAATTGTGGCGGGGACTGTACATGATGGCCAGTGTCAGCATGAGACACACCACAGAAAATATCTGTGACAAAATAATTGCTAAGGATGGTTTGATTGCATTAACCAGAATTTGCATGGTGAAACATTTTTACATTTTTACTAGTAACTTCAAACACAAAGGCGCACCTGGAATCTTTTAATAGTTATCTGAGGATTATTTTCAGTGATCCTTATTACCTGATTTTTTCCCCCCTTGCTGTTATGAAATACGAAAGATTATGAAAGTGCACAAAGTTGTGCTTTGTATGTTATGTGGGACCTGCCAGCAGCCAACCTATGATTATGTGCTTAATTTCACCCTTATCTAAAAAAGAATAGATTTTAAGCCAGTGTTTGATATGTTGCCTGGCAAAATGTTGTTGATATTTGAGTTCAACAGCCAATCAATCGGCTCTGTCAATCTGAAACAAACACAGTGATTTGGACGGCTTGGGCCAAGTCACTGTGTTTGTTTCACATTGACAAAGCCGGGACTGTGTACAAACACCAAAGTTTTATTTTGAGCGCACACACTGAGCGGACAGTTAGACAACCATTAGGAACAATGAACTGAAATTGACTGAAAGAGAATTGAAATAGAATTGCGGCTGTACCTTCAAACGATTTAAAGAGGTAGACCTAGTTGCGAGCAGTAGCCTACAATAGGTAAGGTGTGTAAAAAGAGACACTAGTTACAAAGAGGTGAGGGGGAGGAGAATGAAATAGACTGCATGGAAAGCTGACTGAATGTAGGCGTGTTAGGTTACTGTGCAGGGCTGGACTGGGGAAATTTTTCAGGCCGGGCATTTTTAACCAAGAGCAGGCCACCACCAGGTATTGACGGGGAAAAATGTAAGCGCGCTGTGTGACTGCTTTTGACATGCGTACCCCTTAAGCCTTTTTGTCACACCATGAGTACCCCTTCACTCATGCAGTGACTATGCTGCACACATTCGTTAATTTATCAACATACCCCCTGCAGTTTGCTTGCGCACCTCAGGTGGTATGTACCACTTACCCCTTGTTGGGAATCACTGCTTTAAACGATCAATGTGCACTAGGAGACACAAACATTTTAACACTATGAGAAGCATTATGAAAAGTTCTCCCAAAATACTGTTATCGTAGGCTTATCAAAAGTATGATCACATTACTTTTTAGACATGTCATTTCTTTCAACCTTGTTACTTAAATTTAAGTAAAGGAATTATATTAAAAAATATTAATTAACTTAATCTGATCCACTATGAGTGTTTCAAGTCAGCGTATTATTTTACCTCATCACAAAAGCAGCCTTTTCATCAAATCGCTCTTCTCGGCTACCCTGTCAATGATGACATCTGTACAGTGGCGTAACGTGGTTGCGACGGGCCCCGGTGCACGCTATTTTGACGGGCCCTAGAGTTACTTTGGCTTTCCCTATTACGCTAAACAAAGATGTTTGTAATCAATATGATTGTGACAGGTGTGTACACAAAGAACAAAATCTTGTTTAACTCGTTAGAAATGGTCAGAAAGTAGCCTAGATAGCACTGTTTACGATAACCCTGATCTTAGAAATGACAGACGTCCCACATAACGTAATTAACTAATTTATTAAGAGGAACAGCAAACAATGTATTAACAATATTTACAAGAAGAAGTTTCAATAGGATATTTAAATTGTGTATACAAGCAACGCAGACACGATGAAACTAACTAAATTATTAAACACAGACACACACGTTCTGTTTTCCATCCTCCTGGCCATGATGCGGTCACGGATGGCCCGACACCTCTCTCACTCAAAGTCCTCTTGCTCTTTGAAAGTAGACAGGACAGTCACAAAGGTATTAGAAACATGGATAGCGACGCACTCCGACTCGCGGTAACGTAAACACAGGGTCAAAGTGTGCTAAAGCGTTCTTAAAACACGGATGACAAGCGACACACCTGCTTTACCCACATCTGAAAAACACATAATGAAACGGGTGCTCCACTGCGACTTGTTAAAGGGGGCATGGCAGCCCATCAAATACCCTTGTACTACTCACCTACAGTATTTGAATGGCATTCGACGAGCCTTGCGGGCTAGCAGGAGGGTCGTACGTAGCACTAGCAGACTCCATGGACTGGCGAACGCTTGGTGAAAAATCAAAATAATCTAATTTAGGTAGCTTTGCCACCTTCTCCTGCAGCTCTTTTCTCTCTTGCCTTTTCTTACTGTGACTTTTGTGTTTATAAGACATTTTCAACAGACTCGTGGGTATAGCAGTCTTGCTCCTTTGCTATTGACAGTTAGCAGCCTTAATGTCACTCTGTTACCTTTCTCGCGAGACGAATATTTAAATGATCTGGTCCATTAACACTGTTAAACATGTTACCCAGAAATCCCCATTGCAAATCTGAAATTCTGAATGACAAAATACCAAAGAAAATAACTTATTCGTTTCATTGAATCGTTTTTCTTTATTGTTTCTTCAGTGTATGTTGGTTAATCATGTGCTGTTGTTCTAAATTGCTACTATTTTTTTTTGCAAAAATAATTCCCACCATGACGAAGATACGTACGGTATTATAGGAGTATAAATAGTTGTCGAGACACTTACATCTTTAAAGAAGGAAGTTAGCG
Source organism: Sprattus sprattus (assembly GCF_963457725.1). Classification (NCBI taxonomy): domain Eukaryota; kingdom Metazoa; phylum Chordata; class Actinopteri; order Clupeiformes; family Clupeidae; genus Sprattus; species Sprattus sprattus. The sequence continues at coordinate 39,477,715 of NC_137921.1, read as the reverse complement.
CTGAAAACTTTAGCTAGACTACTTGAAGGCCAGGGCCCGCGGGCAAATCTGCCTGTTAAACTTGCATTAACTTGAATTGACGTTAATGTGGCCTGCTTTGAAGTTAACATGACCTGCTACGTTAGACGCGAGTTTGGCATGAATACAAAAAAAAATAAAAGGTCTCAGGCTACCGGGCATATGCCCGCCATGCCCTATGCCCAGTCCAGCGGTGTTACTGTGATCAGATGCTCTCTTGAGGCCAAGGCCCAGTAGAGACAAAGATCATCTCACCTAGGGACAGGACATGAAGGACATAGGAAATGGCAAGTTGTTTTCTTGTTTCACACATGCGTGTATGGAAGTTTGGCACGGTTTCCAAGGAAATAATTCAGTTGTGTGTAATTGCCACAGGAATGCTATCTCACCATGGCCTTCCTAGGAAACATCAAACCATGATAAACCACGGCCACCCATAAACTCTGTTCAACATCAAAAACAAGAACAAAAGTGATAAAATGGGGGATATATCACTTAAAATAAGCAAAACTATCTGCCAACAGAACAGGAAAATTTGACTGACCAAGATTTTTTTTAAAGAACCGAAATATATCTTAGTGTGGCCAGGCTATAACTAGTGTGGCCAGACTAAAAATAAGTACATGTGTCTTGATTCTGACTTTGACAAAGCACTTTTGTCAGTGGTCATCAAACTAGTTTTAAAAATGTACTTTCTCAGAACCAGGGGCCGTATTCACAAAGCCTTTTATCTTACCACTAGGAGTGCTCCTAACTCGCGCTAAAACCTTTTACGTAGGAGTAATTTCTTTAAAGTGATTCACAACGGCTCTGAGACCTACTCATACTAAGGATAATACCAACTCCTAAGCTTAAGATAAAAACTCCGTTGCTATGGATGACGTCGCTTCTCATGCACGAGTTTAGAAAGGGTGAGGACGGTGATTGGTTGTTGACAGGCTCTCTCATTAAAAACTCATTCGTGACGTCTCTCTAACAATCCCACTATATCGACTGAAAATACGAGAATAACCTAGGCTTCAAATTAAGTCATATTAAATAGTTATGGACAGTGCAGTTAGCAGAATGCACACGCATGATGACAAGTTTGTGCATCCAACGGGAATGACACTTTGCACGTTAAGAGAAATATAAAGCGATCAATATAAAATATGGCAATTGCATGTAATCAAGGCAGTAATAATTAAAGCACCCAGCAAACTGTAAGGCTATTATATTTCCAGCCCTTGACCACTTCAAATATCAGCACATGCGGCCCTTTAAGCCCTCCAATCTTAATTGATCAAAGCGAAACGAACGTGAAACGTATAGCCTAAGCGAAAGCCTACTGGTCCCAGGACCAATAGCCACTGTCACCCCAGCGGCATCCAGCTGGTAAGTTCTCAAAAACCTGCTGCAGACCGCTCTGCGTTCCATGTCGGCTGCAGCCATCTTACGATTTTTTGTGAATAGGTCTTAGTGACTTAGGAGTCCTCATGAGGAGTTTTAAGCTGTCCTAGACTTAGGTGCTACTTTTAGGGATAAAATATTTTGTGAATTGCTCTTAGTAAAAAAAATTAGGAGTCCTACATTTAAAGGCACCCAGTGCAACTTTCGAGGCTTAAAAATAAACATTCAATTTCTAGTCTTTTTTACCCGTAGTAAGTTTCAATAACTCCATACCATTACATACCGACATTCAAGCAGCAAAGATGAGACGTCGTTGTGTGGTAAGAACTGATAGAAAATCGATAACAACAACAATCGCCGCCATTTTCTTTATTTTTTGGTAACCTACAATAAATAAAGCAGGTTCCAGTCAATGGAAAAATGGCTTCTCCCCACCGTCGATTGTTGTTGTTTACGATTTTCTATCAGTTCTCACCACACAACGACGTCTCATCTTTGCTCCTTGAATGTCGATATGTAATGGTATGGAGTTATTGAAACTTACTACGTGCAAAAAAGACTAGAAATTGAATGTTTATTTTTCATTGAATGTTTACATAAAGTTGCACTGGGTGCCTTTAAGACTGACACGCCCATTATTTTTAGGAGTTTCTCCTAAATTCGCCACTTATGAGCTACTTTTAGCCCTAAGATTCTTTGTGAATACGGCCCCAGTTATACAATCTCAGTAACAAGTTAAAATACATTATTAAGATTATTCAGGACTGAAAAGCATAAAAAAGTGAAATGCTCTTACATAAAAAATGCCTGGTAAGATGAAATATCTTGTCAAACAAAAAACAAGCACATATTGCCTTGATTTAAGATATTTCATCTTAATAACATTTACATTTTTGCAGTGTGAATTACTGAGAGGTTGGGATTAAACTTGTTGGTGTGGGAGATGGTGGCAGTTGGTGTGGGAGTGTCAGAGAGTAATGAGGAGTGCACGCATTGCCTCAATCGTAAACAAAACAGTGTGAGAATACTGGCCCAACTAAATATGATAAAGCAGCTGCTGTGTCCACCAAAAGTTGGCCAGCATAATCTTCGTAATAGTAATCTTATCATGGTAACAAAGGAAAGGTCCCCACACTGGAATTGTTAAGATACCTGAGGTCAGGAATCAAACTGAGGTGTGAGTGACAGCAATTAATCATAGTATGGGAAAGGGGTAGGCCATTGAGAACCATCTAAGGCAGCAGGTCATTTACATTAAAAACCTAGGAGGTATCTTAAACAGTATATATGTCTGGAGTTGGAGAATGCTTGTGGTTCAGGGGCCGTATTCACAAAGCCTTTTATCTTACCACTAGGAGTGCTCCTAACTCGCGCTAAAACCTTTTACGTAGGAGTAATTTCTTAAAAGTGATTCACAACGGCTCTGAGACCTACTCATACTAAGGATAATACCAACTCCTAAGCTTAAGATAAAACCACCGTTGCTATGGATGACGTCGACTCTCATGCACGAGTTTAGAAGGGGTGAGGACGGTGATTGGTTGTTGACAGGCTCTCTCATTAAAAACTCATTCGTGACGTCCCTCTAACAATCCCACTATATCAACTGAAAATAAGAGAATAACCTAGGCTTCACATTAAGTCATATTAAATAGTTATGGACAGTGCAGTTAGCAGAATGCACACGCATGATGACAAGTTTGTGCATCCAACGGGAATGACACTTTGCACGTTAAGAGAAATAAAAAACGATCAATATAAAATATGGCAATTGCATGTAATCAAGGCAGTAATAATTAAAGCACCCAGCAAACTGTTAGGCTATTATATTCCAAGCCCTTGACCACTTCAAATATCAGCACATACGGCCCTTCAAGCGAAACGAACGTGAAACGTATAGCGAAAGCCTACTGGTCCCAGGACCAATAGCCACTGTCACCCCAGCGGCATCCAGCTGGTAAGTTCTTAAAAAACTGCTGCAGACCGCTCTCCGTTGAAATGCACGAGTCGAAAACGTCCTCATCTTTTGATGGGGCAATTATTGTAATGTGTGGACATTCACTGGACATTCCTGCGATCGCCATGGAATTTACTTTGATCTTGTGTAATTGGCGATTGTCCAAAGGGCAAAGGCAACTGGATAAACTGTTGGATGATGTGGGGTCTACAGTGCGTTGATAGTTTGATGAATTAAACGGCTGACTGATTCCCAGTGTCGTCATTTGCGTTTTCCGCGAAGCCAAATAGGCTATATTTATGTTTCCAAACATTTCACTTCGGGACACAAAGTTGTTTAAAGGCGTCATTGCATCCCGCGCTAATTCTACGACAATATTAATACCTTCACGGTTTAAGCAATGTCTTTTATCAATTCCAAGTCGGCTGCAGCCATCTTACGATTTTTTGTGAATAGGTCTTAGTGACTTAGGAGTCCTCATGAGGAGTTTTAAGCTGTCCTAGACTTAGGTGCTACTTTTAGGGATAAAATATTTTGTGAATTGCTCTTAGTAAAAAAAATTAGGAGTCCTACATTTAAGACTGACACGCCCATTATTTTTAGGAGTTTCTCCTAAATTCGCCACTTATGACCTACTTTTAGCCCTAAGATTCTTTGTGAATACGGCCCCAGATCTGCACCACAGAATCTGGAGTATGTTCCACGTGTTTCGTTACTGCACTTTACCGGAATGAAGACTAATTGCTGGATCAACCAGGAAAGAAACATCGTTTTTCCAACAATCTTAAACCTGTACAGGTTGAAGAAATAGCTGCAGGGATGTTCTGACATTTCAAATAGATTCCTGATAGGTCAAATAAATTGTGATAAGGAGGAGGTGAGGGAACAGTTTGCGTTTGTTTGTCTGCTTTGTTCACCAAATTGAGATGTGTGATGACATTAAGTGGAATCAATTCATTTATAACCTAGTTCGACCAGCTTCACGTTTGTCATGATCACAGTCTAATTGGATGATCACCCCTTTAAAATAATGTGTGCAAAGATACTCACAACCACCCATGTAGTCACACAAAAACCTGTTCAACTTCTTCTATTTCTTGCATAGAATTCAGTTCATAACACATTTAATTATTGTTCAGGGCACAGTTTAATCCCATTTTCAAAGTATGTGGTTCAAAAACAACGCCCAGACAATTAAATCATTAAATGTCACTTACATGCCTTTCTGTTGTGAATCATATTTCTTCCCTTAAGACTCAGGAGACAGGAATGAACTTCATAATATACTCCACGAAGGGATGGTACAAATAGTATTGACTCTATGGCATAAGCCATATCCTCAGTCCTGTTTGGAGTATGTAGTGACCTTCGCAGATCCTTCCCGGGTTGAGGAGGGAGAGGAGGAGGGGACCATCGGCACACTGTAATCAGCCAAGAATTAGGAACATAGATGTAATCTATTTAAAGGCTAGTCAATAATGATGTTGTGTCCCATCAAACCACCACATGCATGCACATGCACATGCACAGGCACACACACACACACACACACACACACACACACACACACACACACACACACACACACACACACTTCACCCAGACAGCACTAGTCTTTGGCATATGCTGCATACACTGGTGAAATCGGTCAGTTCTAGCGAAAGACACACCAAACCGACAACAAAGAACTTGCAGTGACGAAGGCTGACGGTTGTACCTACGGTCACCTTAAGTGCCTCAGGTCATCTGTGCCAAAAGGTTGCACACAGCACCGTACTTGCAAGTACGTTCTGTGTTTCAGTGCAAAGGCGAGTGACTTCTCTCCTTGGGTACACGGAAGTGTGACAGACTGTGAGCATTTGCATTTACAAAGGGACACTCTAAACTGACACAGCACTGTATCAAGTATTGTTAACCGGCCATTTTCTTGTATAGTCTACTTTTCACTGTATCAAGTCTTGTTAACCGGTCATTTTCTTGTATAGTCTACTTTTCAACATGGACGCTACATACAAAACCATGTAAATTATTAACAAAATGTTTTCAAACATGATATTTCAACAATATTTCTTCCTCATACTCGTATGTACATATTAACTGAATGCTGGCGTCGCAGAATTCTGCTCTCAAAGACTGATTTTAGTTACACAAAACAAGTCAATCAATAAGGAACCCTAAAGGCCATTTTATTGTATATCTTTTTTTAAACTCTATTAAGGTTAGATTACAATGTTTGCAGTTCTCCGATCTGGTCTTCTTTTCAACACTAAAGCCATTTTACCAAGTGTTCGACCTGAATTAGCAGTAAATTATTATTACACATAATTATTGGAATAAGAATGCATTCACACATTGAAGGTGGAAGGGGGGGGGGGGGGGGGTAACCAGACGATCCGCGCGAACCACAAAAAAAAAATGCCTCAAAAGGCTTCACATGGAGGCATGTAAGTTACCCAATCATGACCTGAGGCCACAACGCCTCAGTCTGACAGAGGATTCATTACATCTGAGTGATGAATTGGCACAACGTTGACTCAGTCTGACAAGGGATTTATTACATTTTAGCGATGAATTGGCTGAATAAAACTTCCTAAACGCAATTGTAAGCTTTCATGTTTCTCAGTTTCCCAGGTCTTCCAAAATCTTTCTAATGGCCACTTAACATATGTATGTCTTGGACAGAAGTCTGCATACTTCAGGTGAGAAATTACTGTTTTATATGTATATTATAAATGGGCATATGCTGTTGGAACTCAATATCTATAAATGTAGTAAAATTAGTCTTATACCCTCCGACTTCCACCCCCCAAATACATCCTCTGTGTCCTATACCAAGCTTTGTAAGCTGGGTGTTTTTTTACCATTTTTTTTTTTTTTAAATAATTACAGGTCTCAATTACAGAATGTGGCCAACCATGGTTAGGGGAGGAGCCAATGGAGTTTACCGCACCCAGAGAGAGTATAAAGGAGGGAGTTAAACACACAACAAGACAGAAGGATAGAATTGGAAGGAAAGAAGTGCTCCGGAGATAAACTGAAAGAGCCGCAGATTATATAAAGGGAGAGTAAGAGAGAGAGAGAGAGAGAGAGAGAGAGAGCACTGGGCTGATAACAGAAATCTCCCCCATCTGCCACTGGTCTATCCTTAGTGCTGGGTACATTGGGATGGCCTTCAGGAGTCTGCTCTTACTGACTGGACTGGCTCTTGTGGTGAGTAACCGTAGACAATTATGGACTAACTGGTAGGTTCTGAGTTGTACTTGCTGAGCAGGGACTGATGGTTTTGAGGGTGTGACAGCCTGCATGATATGCCTGTTTTTTTGTCTGACTACTTACCAGGCAGTTTTTTAAGAGCATTACACTTGCTTCAAGTGCTTCAGTCCTTAATTATCTCAATAAGGTATTATAACTTGTACCTGAGATTATATTACTGGTTCTGAGCAATTTAAAGTAACACTATCCAACAATTTGACACTTTTCGAGGTATGGTTTTATAGGCAACTAGGTTTGGTGCCATCCTCAAATTCATTTTGATAGCATATGCTCATGTGAAGGACAGATACACCTGTGTCTGTCCCACTAACCTTCCAGGATTTGCACTATGTAGTTCTGTGTTTCCTGGCTAACAGGGAAAAAAGGAAGAAAACCGTTCCTTTTAGGTAGTTAGCGTTCCTTTTAGGTAGTTAGCTTGCTAGTTACGGAACAACTCCTTATTGCTGCTTTTATTCTATTAATGCTTGAAACTAGTTTAATCACCACTGACCACTGACAAGTACAAAAGTAGTATACTTCTTTGTCAGAATCAAGACAAATGTACTGGTATGTAGTCTGGCCGCACTCATTTAAAGACATATTTTTTTAAATTCTTTTTTTGGCAAGTCACATTTTCCTGTTATATATAATAATTTTCCTGCTATGTATAATAATGATTTAGCTTATTTTAAGTAATATATCCCCCATTTTATTATTTTCTTTTTCTTGTTTTTAAAAGCTACATTTTTGCCTCTAAGGGTCATCAACCTTTTTTCTACAGGTACTTATACTGTATTTAGATGGTATGGACACATACAATCTACTACTTTCAAGTAACTTTTATCCCTAGCTTTCGCCATTCAAATTGTTATTTGGCATTCAATTTAATTCATTGTTCTGGCTGGGGAATTAAGAGAAGTGACAAAATAAGAGAAATAACAAAAAAACGCAATCTTCGTGTGTAGCCATACCTGTGCCCGATATGTTAGATCCTTTATGGGGTTTTTTTCTTGATCATTTTCTTGGTCATTTGGTTTCCCGTACTTCTTTGGAGTTTGGATTTGACCTGCATATTCCTGGCAATTGTTAAATGTAACAAGCAGGTCAAATGGTGGTCAGATGGTGGTTCCTACATTCGCTTACAGGACCATAAGAGCAAGTAGCAATGCTGAGGTCTAAGGTTAATGGTTTAATATCACTCATCATTTGCATCTGATGACTGACTGCATGACACCTTGCTACCTAATGTATTTTTGGCCAAGGTTGCCAAGGTTTTGTTTTTAAGCTTCTTTGCCTATTACTTTCCCTCTGAGTCAAGATGTCCACACAATGATACTTAAGCATTCCAATTTCCAAAGTTGCTAAAGCATGCCTCTGAGCTTTTTGTAGGAATGTGCGGACTCAAAAGCAATCTTTTTCATTCAAGAAAAAAGCTGTTAGCTGTTTGTGAACTAGAGCATGACCCTTTCCAAGGAACTGGATGTTTTTGTGTTCTTTGCATACTTGCATGCACACTTGCATGTCTACACTAGTTTGATTGTTCTCCAGAACTAAATCATATGCAATAAGTGCTTCCTCAGAACTGCGGCTCTTACATTGAACAAAACACATAAGACGTGACGGAAGACTTGACGTATGACGAAAGCTCAACAAAACATTTTTTTTCTATTTACAATGACCATTTCTTTTCATTGACAAAATGAGCGAAAGCGAACACTCTGATAGTGAGTTTTTCTATCCAGATGAACAAGAAATAGTTACAACTGGAGGTGGAGATGACTAAAATGAAAATAACAACAACAACAACAGCCAGGAGGAAATTGAAAACATTCTAAACACTGCAAGAAAAACAACATGTGACCTAAAAACACTGAAACGAAAAATGCCATATAATAAACAATTTATTAACCTCGACCATTCGGTCATGCAGGGAAATATCAAACTTCAGCTTTGGCCTATTACCAATGCAAAGCTTTCGTTTGATGTTACTCGGCATGACCGAACGTTCGAGGTAAGTAAGTAGTTTTAATACTGGTCCAACTGGTTGTGAACTGGAGCATGACCCTTTCCAAGGAACCTGACTCAGGATTACAGCATGATTGTGCTTGTTTTTTATTTATTTTTTTACATACCACTGTTTTACATTTCTAAGTAAATTCCATTTGGCATTAGATGAATTGTTTTGCTCAGACAGTGAAGATGCTCAAGGGATGTTTAATCTGGAAAGGCAGAACTTGATTCAGACATGACATAATGATCCATATCCAGTTTACCGGCTTAGCTGAAACACTACACCTCTTTGGCCCCTCTGTTTACAGTAGACACTTATTTCCCCTGAGGGATTTATACCGGTGGTTGGATTTGCCTTGGCAACGTTTTGTGGTCGAATTGTTAGAAGTTGCTTTTTACACAGACCTAATTCTCTTGTATGACACCCATGTATAAAACATATTTTTACTCCCTAGTGTAAAAGAAGTGCACCTGCATTTATAGAGAGTCATTCCATTTCTCATGTGTCTCTTGCTTTCTTTCTTCCTCCTATTCACATTACACAAAACTTGATATTCTTGTTTCATAGACTTAGCTCTGAAGACAAAGTCAAGGTTTGAGTGCCTGCCTTTTTAACGTAGCCTAAAGGGAGGCCATTAGTATATAAATTACACTAAAAGACTGCTCCACCACTACTACTTCTACTGCCACTATAGTCTAAACAACACAGATACATACTAACCGGTGGAGGGCTCTCCTCCTCTATCCTTTTCCTGAAACCCTGAAGCACTGGAAATGCACCACGCCTGTGCAGTGTAATGCCTTGTGAGATGAGGGCAGACAGACTGGGCCTGGGGTGCTTGTCTTGTCACTCAGAGCAGGTCATGAGACAGAGACAGCTACCCTCAATCTTGTTTATTCACACACTGAGAGCCTCATGATTTGCAGTATGGGCAGATAACTACTAGCCTGACGATATCATACTCATAATTCTAGTCAGAATATGTATCTGATACTGCTCCATTGGGCTGTGATTATGGGGCGTGTTTCAACTGAACCAGGGATGAAAAAAATGCCTCTTCGCTCAGTTGAATGTACCTAGAACCAATCAGAGCAACGTAGTATGACCATAGAGGCCAGCTGAACCAATATACTTTTACGGCAAAAACATCTTTTGGATCGACAAATGCCTTGTTTGCGTTTCTTTGTTCCTCTTTCAAAACAGACTTGAATCCCCACATTTAAGCTCTCCAGCGGCAGCCATGTTTGTTGAAAATAAACTCAACCCAAGCGTTGGTGACATAGTTGATTACGTTACAGTTGATCATCTGGCCATCACCATATAAAGCCCGCGCTTACAATTTGATTGGTCTGGCCGAATCTTAAAATCTGATAATTTCTCCCCAATGGAGCAGTGCCAGACCGAACTTCCAGACCTCAAATGTTGTGGGCGGGGCTAAGTTCAGTCTGGTATCCAGGCTAGAAAACTACAGCTCATATGTCTCATATGTGTTGCTGAAGTTTTTTAGCTTCCCGTGGTTCAATTGGACACCACAGATTCTAGAGTGCCTTGTGTGTGATTTATCAATGTTTTTTTCTGGAATAAATTCCAGATTTTCTTCATGGGGAAGATTTGCCCTGCTTCTCTGCCCTTTTTTTGTCAACATCCTGTGTTTTCTGTTCGCTTGTCGTTTCAACGGTATGCTGCATGGGTGTAAGGTTTTGTTGATATTGTTGCTTATATATATATATGTGTGTGTGTGTGTGTGTGTGTGTGTGTGTGTGTGTGTGTGTGTGTGTGTGTGTGTGCAGGCCTTGTCTGAGGGGGCAAGACAGAGACAAAACTCTCAACGGAAAAGACAGAAGAGAGAATGGGTCATCAGTCCCAAGCTTCTGACTGAGAATGAAGATCACAGACACCTGGATTCCGTGGCCAAAGTAAGAATAGTTGTGACCTCTGCAGAAATAATCCTAAAGCATCATCATAACGTGATAAATGTGTCTATTCATAAATGATAGCTAGTCCAAACATAAAACTGATGTTTTTTTTGTAATGTGTACAATTAAAGGATCATGAATGCTTTGCAATCATGTACTAGCACTATACATAAGACAGTATAGTGTTGGTGAAATGATGTTGCCATGGTTTTCCAAACAGATCCGATCAGACCGGGATGATGGACTCCCAGTGTTCTACTACCTGAAAGGGCCTGGGGCAAACGAGAACCCAGTAAACCTATTCATAGTCAACAAAGACGGCCTAGTCAAGATTACCGGCATTCTGGACCGAGAACAGCAGTCAGAATACAATGTCAGTGAGATTTACATCAGGACACATTTAAGAACATGTTAACAGTTACAATGTATAATATACACATACCCATCAACACACATTTACTTTATGGTCAGATTTACACTAATCTGTGGAAATGTACTCTCCCTATCATAACAATTCTTTCACCAATGTTAAAATGGCTTTGAGGATGTGTTTATTACTTTCCGTGTGTGTGTGTACTACAGATGACTGGTTATGCAGCTTTCAAAAAAAATAATTCCCTGGCCGAGGACCCCATTGCAGTAAATATAAAGGTACAGGACATGAATGACAATGCTCCAGTTTTACCACAACTGCCAACTGTCAGCATCTATGAGGATAGCCCAGAAGGTATGTCTCCTCTTCATCCACAACTACAAACACTTGTTTACACAAAAACATTGTATGAATGTATTTGAATTGTTCCGTGACCTTGAAGCTTAAAAACAGTATCCAGTTTATTTGAAAACTGAGATATAGGTAATATTTCCTTATCCAGGTGGCAGGATCTTGGAGCCCCATTTTGTGTTTCTTTTTAGTGGGAGTTAAACTCTGGAGTTGGACGACATTTTCCCTTTTTTCTGGAGATCCACCCTGTTGTTCTACAACCCGCAGTCCCGCACTGAGACCATAAAAATGATATCAAACACCAATGTGTTGACAACAGATATTTCACCAAATACATTTCACCTGTAAATTGTGGCCTGTACCCAAGAGAAGGGAGGGGGTAAAGGAGAGTGAGTGGGGCAGGAGCCAAACAGTAGAAACCCCAATAGAGAGGAGGAATGTGAAAACAATGTGCAATCACTTCAGACAAACCTCAGAAGACGGAGTGTAGATTATAAAAGTCATAGACTATGAAAGTGACTATCCACAGGAAACACCAGATGGGTTTCATGCTTTATTCCACTCTGTAGGAACATTTGTGACGCAAGTGCATGCAACGGATGCGGATGAGCCAGGAACCGCTCACGTGGCTATCGCCTACAGCGTGGTGAAGCAGGAGCCAGAGGATGGCAAGATACATTTCCGTGCTGATAAAGCCACTGGCAAGATTTATGTCAAGTCTGAACTCGACAGAGAGGTAATCTCTCTCTCTCCAAATTCAACATTCTACCAGAAACGTTATAGAAGATATATGTACTTTGGAACTCCAAAATAATTTAATCTAGCGCAATTAGGAGAAATACAAGGAATGGTATTGTTCCTTTTTATTTCTTTAACTAGTCTTTGAAAGCATGATCGTGTTGAAATTAATAATGTTGGGTTGGTTAGCATTTCATCAGGGTCCAGAAGTAATTTTTCTAAAACACTTGTAACATGACATATAACACAATAAGACGTATAAAACACAAAAATCCAAAACATAAAATCTGAGCAAAATGTAACATAAACCACAACTTGCATGTATATATTTATCTGTGGATTACAGAAGTATCTTCCTGGGATAATCACTGTGTCCTTTCACAGAGAACCAGCTCCTACATCCTCACTGTCCAGGCAGCAGACATGGAAGGTGAGCCAGGGGGACTGACAGGAACATCCACCATGATGGTGCACATCTTGGACGTCAACGACATAGTCCCCAAACTGGAAAAGGATGAGGTGAGAGTGCCATCATCATACAACTTAAATGAACACCCTTTAACAACCAACGTTTAATTTTGCTAGTGCATAATATTAACGCAACCTTGCACAAGGTATCAAGCCATTTCTGATTTTGGAATGTAGAATACACTGAACAGGTGCTCAAACAGGAGGGAATTCAAATAACCTATTTTCTGAGCTGGTAAATAATGTGCATATTGGTAAAGTAAACATACAGAAAATGTTTATTATTTTTCTTTGATGCAACTCCTGTTTTTTAGTTTTCAGTAAGTATTGATGAGAATGTGGAAGATGTCGAGGTTATGCGCTTCAAAACCTTGGAGGATGACCTTAAAGGATCGGACAATTGGCTAGCTTTGTTTCATATTGTGTCGGGAAATGAGGATGACTACTTCAGCGTTTACACCGACCCCAGGACTAACGAGGGTGTGCTGATGCTCAAGAAGGTATGACAGTCTCGCCAGCTAGATGCGGTGCGGTCTCAGTTTCTGTACCGGCGGAGAACTATCTTGTGTCAAAGACCTACAACTTTGGTTGCAATATTTTAAGGGTTGATAAATTAGATGTGGGTGCACTGTAGAAGTAGATAATAAAATAAGACCTTACCCATAATACTATTATTGATTAATAGCCTTCCATGTTCTTCAAGATTGATGACACTCATGTGAGGCTCCCTCATCTGCTCCCTTTCTTAAATTTGCAGCCTGTTGATTTTGAGGCAGTTCCTAACCTGAACCTGGGGGTTGTGGTGATGAATCAAGCACCTGAAGGAGCCAGGGTACCAGGAGATGCAGGGGGTTCTGGTGGTGCCGGTGGTGATGGTGGAGGAGGAGGAGGAGGAGGAGGGGGAGGAGGAGGAGGGGGTGGTGGAGGAGGAGGAGGGGGAGGAGGTGGTGGAGGAGGAGGGGCAGGTGGGCCTGGTGGAGGAGGAGGGGCAGGAGGGCCTGGTGGAGGA
>NC_137921.1:39391733-39459233 GCF_963457725.1 Sprattus sprattus | reverse complement strand
AGAATTCTTTACACGGGCTCTGCCACCCCCTGCATGTCCCTGGTGCGTGTGTGCGTGTGTGTGTGTGTGTGTGTGTGTGTGTGTGTGTGTGTGTGTGTGTGTGTGTGTGTGTGTGCGTGTGTGTGTGTGTGTGTGTGCGCGTTTGTGAATGTGCGCATGTGTCTCTGTGCATTTGTCTATAATGAGGTCTTCCTTTTTGTTTTACAGAAAGCAGAGCTCTCAGCAGCGACTTCTAGTCCGAGGGACAATCTGTTGGTGTATGAATACGAGGGACGGGGATCCCCCGCTAACTCTGTGGGCTGCTGCAGCCTCCTCGAATCTGAGGATGACCTCCAGTTTCTCGATGACTTGGGGCCAAAGTTCACCACCCTCGCCCAGATCTGTGGATACTCCAAAGTCACAAGCCCAAAAATGGACCATCAGATCACACCTCCCATGTCAGAAATGGACACCAGTGTCATCACGACAACCGATGTTAGAAAACTGACAAGGGAGTCCAGATCCTCAATCATCAGCAACCACGAGGCACCACCTGTGCTGATGGAGAGGAGCGTCAGCTTTGTGGAGGAACACAGCACACCCCCACTTCCCAGGATGCAACTGCATGAGACCATGGCCATGCCCACCCAGACTGTGTTGGTGCAGCAGCAGCCCATGTACTACATGGTGGAGCCTCAGGTTCAGAGCACAGTGCTGCTGGCCGAGAGGCCCCCAGTGGGTCTGGGTCAGGGAGTGATCCTGGTGAACAGGAGCCAGGCAGCCACAGAGAGGGTGCTGCTGCAGGAAGGTGGGCTAGTGCAGGGAGGAGGTCTAGTGCAGGGGGGAGGTCTAATACAAGGAGGAGGTCTCATGCAGGGGGGAGGTCTAGTGCAGGGGGGAGGTCTAGTGCAGGGAGGAGGTCTAGTTCAGGGGGGAGGTCTAGTGCAGGGAGGAGGTCTCATGCAGGGGGGAGGTCTAGTGCAGGGAGGAGTTCTAGTGCAGGGGGGAGGTCTAATACAAGGAGGAGGTCTCATGCAGGGGGGAGGTCTAGTGCAGGGGGGAGGTCTAGTGCAGGGAGGAGGTCTAGTTCAGGGGGGAGGTCTAGTGCAGGGGGGAGGTCTAGTGCAGGGAGGAGGTCTCATGCAGGGGGGAAGTCTAGTGCAGGGGCGAGGTCTAGTGCTGCAGCAGGGCGGGCATGTTCAAGGGGCTCAGGAGATGATAATCCAAAATGGTCAACATGTTCCTAGATCTCTGGAGTCTCCAGGCCGGTTGCTGGTGAGCAGTGGCCAGGCAGCCACAGGGGGGTTGGTCCATCAAGGAGACGGGCTGGTACAAGGAGCGCAGATGTTAATGGTGCAGGGGGATCAGCAGCACAGTCCTGGATCTCCGACCATGTTTCTGATGAACGGAGGACTGACACTTGGGCCCGGATCCCCTCTCACCAGCCAGCCTCTGCTTGCAGCCAACACGTGCAGCTCTCCAGTGCTGCTTGTGGATAGAGGCATGAGGCAGAAAGGGGAAATCCGGCTAGACACCATGCAGCAAGGTTCTACTGAGGCTCAAAAGAGGCAGGTGGCCAATGGGCAGGTTGTACATGGGTCTCAATATTTTGTGGAAGCACAGACCTTACCCAGAGGTCCGATTCTTCAGGGGGGTGGGCACATCCAAAGAGAACCCTTGAGAGGGTCCAGTAGCAGGAGAGTGTGTGTGAGTGGCCCAATGCCCGCTCAAAGGGTTATGCTTGATCTGGGGACAATTGGCAGTGGGCAGGTATCGACAGGGCAGAAGGGCCTGCAGCAGCAGCTTGGGGTTTTTCCCCAGGGGGAAGTACAGGGAGAAGGAGCAGAGTAAATAGTGTGCTGCTACGAGCTCATACCTGGGTTGAACACTCAGCAAAGACTAAAGAGAACCACAAAACACTGACCAACGTTACATTCTGTCAGTGACAGCTGGGAAAGTGTGAATAAAAAAAACGGAATCTTCCACCGCAGCACCTAATGGAATAAGCTCTTGCTAGTGATCATCAATCACCTCTTCAAGGGAAGTGTAAACAGAGTTGTGCATTATATTTTCTGAGATTAGTGTAATATAGTGAATATATGCTGTAGTATAGATTGTATGTGACAATTCCTGGACAATTTCAGGCCATGTCATCCGCATGCCCAACAACCGTCTCCCTAAGCAGATCCTGTACTCCCAGTTAATAGAAGGACAGCGAGCCCCTGGTGGGCCAAAGAAACGCTTCAAGGACAATATCAAGACCAGCCTGAAAAAGTCCAAATCACATCTAGCAACTGGGAGGATCTTGCGTTAAACAGGGACTACTGGAGAAAAGCAGTGCAAGAAGGTGCAGCACACCACGAAATTGAACTCCGCCGTGCCGCAGAGGCAAAGCGGCAACTCCGCAAGGACAAACAGAGGAAGGCTCCACCACCACACACCACCTCAACATTCCAATGCCCACACTGCAGCAGAATCTGTGGGTCACGGATCGGCCTTTACAGCCACCTGAGGACCCACAAATAAGAAATAAGACAACCCTATAGAGAGGACAGTCATACTCGTCTCGAGTGACCGCCGCAGAAGATTAAAGAGCATTTCTCTGGCTTGCCAAGAGTCCAACAAAAATGAGCACTCACACTGAACCCGATGTTTTTATTTCAAAGAATTAAGATTGTGAAGGAATACAAATATCTTGGTATCTTGATTGATATTCAACTTACTTTTTAAAAACATGTTAAAAAAATATGCAAACATTTTAAATTCACCTTGGCCAACTTTAGGCATCTTAGAAATCACATGTTCACAGAGGCTGCTAAAATGTACATGTTCTTGCCGATTTTATCTCACATTAATTACTGCTTACCCACCTGGTCTACTGCCAACTTCACTACCCTTAAACCAGTCATGTCTCTTTACAAACAGGCTCTCAAAATACTTGACAAAAAACCTAAATCACACTATCACTGTTCAGTCCTCCATAAGTATAGACTTTTAAGTTGGGACAACCTGATTACATTTAAGAAGTGCTGTTTAATGTTCAAAATCCAGTTTAGACTGGCCCCCCCACCATTATGCAGCCTAGTCAAGTTTAGAACAGCAGCAACCAGTGCTACTCAAGGGGCAGCAAGAGAAGTTTCCTTTAAATTCCTTTAAAGAAAAGTTTATTTGGACAGTCGGTCTTCTCAGTTTGGTCAGCCAGGGAATGGAACCATCTCCCACAGAACATTAAAGAATCAACCTCATTCAACTGCTTTAAAATAATTCTCAAAACATGGTTGATAAATAACCACGTTGGTGGAACGAACTGCCTAGCACTACCAGAGCAGGGACGTCCCTCTCTACCTTCAAGAAGCTCTTGAAGACCCAACTCTTCAAAGAGCACCTCCCTTCCTAACTGGCACCTTTGCTTAACTTGCACTTAAGCAGTGTCAGTCCTGCACTTCTTTTTCTTTCTGTGTCGTTTTCTATTTCTTAAAAAAAAGTAGTATGTATTGTTATACCAGGTTGTATTGCTCTTAGCTTGACTGTTCTCTCCCTTGTAAGTCGCCTTGGAGAAAGGCGTCTGCTAAATGACTTAATGTAAATGTAAATAAACAAAAATGTGATGATTAAGCAGTAAAAAAAAATGTGTTTATCACTTTGTTCTTTCCCTTCTACCCATAGTTAAGGACTAAGTTGAGCTTGTATATTGGGATTTTATTTTATTTTTTGATATATTGTCAATGTTATGTTTGATATATACGTTAATGCTTTTTTTTAGGTTATATAGCCTTTTTTCACTCTGGCAGGGCAACTGGCAATGAAAACTAACCTTTTGGCTATAATAAGGTGCATTAACATTTTAATGTTCATGTACACTGTCCGTCTTGATCAAATGAATAAATTGATTGATTGATTGATTAAAGTTCTTGCATTTTCACACAAGTATATTTCAATACATTTTCTAAATGTACACTTGATATACTTCAAGCTGTTCCAAAATAACACACTTAATAGGCTCTTTGAAATGTAATAAGTGCATCGAAGAAAAACACATCCGAAGTATATTTATTTTTCAAATTCTTTTTCAAAATGACTGTATAACCAAAACAGAAAGGGTGAATTTGGCTTCTTCTTAACTTCCCTAATGATATAGTACCTAATTCACCTCCTTAAATGACTACTTCATTGTTTTGTAAGCAATTCTTAGTTATGTAAATTTTTCTATCATTGGTCTCGAGAACTGGGGCTTAGATGGCGGCCCACGGTGGTCGTTGACCCATCCCCACCCTGGACTGGACCTGGGACGAGGACAGGATCTTGAGCTTGGCTTCGTCGCAGTTGCTTGGAGTCAATGAGCTCCCGTTTACTGGTCACGCTGGTGGCAGCTGAAGACTGGGGTTCTCTGCTCCCTGCTGCTGTTGGCATCATCAGAGCAGCTACCACTGGAACAGCAGTGCAGTCTTCTCCCCACTGGAACGGCTGCCTATCTGAAATCTTGAACAAACATCAAGGGTATCATCGATGTGGGGTAAGGGGCAGGAATGACCTCATAGAGACACAGAAATGCCAGGAGCCGCCTTTCCGCTGCCCCTGTCTCTGCCAGTCCCTTTGTCTTCCACTTCGGGCTGCCCGCTTGGCACGACAGCTTTGTAGTCGTCCACTTTGACATCTCAGTGGTTATGGCGCTGGGGGCTCGCTGGTCAGGGAGCTGGTCAACTTCAGATCCTACTAAAACCATTGTAACAAAAAAATGTGGGGCGCTAAAATGACAATTAATATGGAGAATGGCCTCTGTGCCATTGCCATACCAGGGTCCGTAGGCATATTACTGCGCTATGTGAAATTCTGGAACGCTTGTTGCTGTGGCTGGTCCCATGTCAAGGCCGTCTTTCCCTTAAGTAGATCATCCAGGGGGCCTGCTACGGTTGCCATAATCATGCCCATAGCTCCCTCATGGCACTTACTTTGCTTGGGTCTGCTCTTATTCCATTAACGTCCACAATGTGACCCAGGATTCGCAACTCTGGTTGTGCATACACACACTTTTCCTTGTTCACCTTAAAGTCAGACTCCTACTTGCTTCATGCATGACACTCCTGCTCTAAAGCGTGCCCTGGAGGTGTCTGTTGTGAGCCACCATGTATTTGCCATGCATAATCACATCTCCATGTAAACGGCTACGCCCCCCAGGCCCTCTAACTAGTGAAACAGTACCTGCTGAATGGTGTGATGAAAGTTGTCAGGCTCCTACTTGCTTCATGCAGTGGGATCTGCCAAAAGCCTGAGGCAGCATCAAGGGAAGTGAAAACAGTGGATCCTGCTAGCTTAGCTTATGTCTTCTCTGTTGTGGGTAGATGATATCTTTCTCTTTTAATGTTCTCATTCAGCTTTTGGAGCCCTACGCAGATTCTGACTGTGCCGGAACTGCACCCTCTCTTAGGTTTATCCTCACAGGGTCAGTTTTCAGCGTGCACTGCAGGTCTGCTGCTTCCTTAATCTGCTGTACTCTTTTCACCAGTCCCATCTCTACTGCTGTCTCTCTGCCTAGGAGGTTGCTGACTGTTGGCCCTCTTGCCACATATAGGCCTACATTGAAAATATGTTTTCTATTTTTATGAAATGAGCTAGCAGTGATTTGTCCCATTATTTCCAGAGCTCCACCTAGACTCTCTACTGCTCCACAGGACATTTCCAGCTTTCTTTCTGGTTTGTGTGCACTAAATGTTTTCAAGTTCATCACAGTGACATCTGCTCCGGTATCGATTCTAAATCTAAATTCTAAATTGTTTTGCTTTTGTTTACTCACTGCTCCTAGGTAAAAGCTTTCCTTCTCTTCATTTGTCTGAGAAACTTGACCCAAATGAATAAGTACAACTGTAAATAATAGCTCCCATTTACAGATCATGCTGGTGGCAGCTGATGACTAGGAATCTCTGTATATGAATATATGCTGTAGTATAGATTGCAGTTGACAATTCATTGGCTCAAGTCAAACATTGGCTCTTGTAAAACGCTAAACACTTCACAAGGCTAAACATGTCAATTTTGCTCAGGGCTTAGGGCCTAGTTTTGCTTGTAAGTTATAGAGTCGCTTGCCCCATTATGTACAATTATCCATGGGTGTTGAATTGTGTATTAAAGAGCGTTTCTCTGGCTTGCCAAGAGTCCAATCAAAATGAGCTCCAGGGGACCAGCAGGTTTGGCCATGTTTAGGAATATGTCTACCATTGAACTAGCATGGGACACAGTTAACATGCAGATAAACCCAATTTTATTAACACATTACATGCAGTTGCTGTTGTTCTTGGAATGATGATTTCAAGCGGTGGCCCCAACTCCAATTCTTTCAGCCGTTCTCCCATCTTCTCAAGCATGGCCATCTTCAGATCCTACTGACACCATTGTAACAATCTCACAGAGTCAGGGGTACTTTTTGCTTTTTTTCCTTTTATTGGGAACAGAATGGCAAATGGAGCGGGCTGATATACACAGACACAAGTAGTTCTTAGTCTACAGGAACTGTCAAAATTGATCGATTATGGTAATAAAAGGTATAAATTTGTCATAAATTTGCCCCAAGACTTCTACCCCTCTTCAGAGTCAGTGCTGCTGTGAGAATGAGTGAGAAACACTATGTTATTTGGTTGATAATTGTTTTCATGTCAATTCCTGATGCATGGGTATCCTGTCCTGACGGGTCATAAGTTAAACACAACTCTCTACCCCCCTCCCCAATGGGTCCTGACGGGTCATAAGTTAAACACAACTCTCTACTCCCCTCCCTAATGGCCCAGATGAGCTTTTCAGTGACAGGGCTAGGGTGAGAAAAGGTTCTGGTTGGCCTAGGTGTGAGGGTTGTTTGATAACAGACCCCTGGTGGAGAATGAGGTCGTAAACCGAAGTTAACCAAGACCCCATTGATGTGTGGGGGCCTGTGAGTGCTGAGTGGATGCCCCCCAAACTGTCATTAGTTGTCAAGCGCTCAAGCACACCAAAGTCTTGTCAGCCTGTGAGATGACATTCTTTCAATCTATTATAGCAAACTTTAACACGATATACACATAACCCTGCATGGTCTAATGGTAATGATACAGGCTTATTTAATCTGGTGATCTGGGTTTGCTAGTGGGGCAATATATATATGAGTCTTATAGACTTGGTTTTGTTCAACATAAATGCTAAGGCTTGCCCCATAAGACATTTGTTCATGAGATGGTAACTCAACAAAAGAAGATATAGTTGAACAGCACACACACACACACACACACACACACACACACACACACACACACACACACACACACACACACACACACACAGACACACAGACATACACACACAGATGCACTGTATACTAATAGTTATGTTATAAACAATAAAACAGGGATATTGTGTAATATGTGACTGTATATTTTAGTTTAATCCAAAAACAGAGTGATGCATTGAAGACACACATACACATACACACACACACACACACATACACACACACACACACACACACACACAGACAGACAGACACACAGTAAGAGATGAGAAAAGTGTTAAATCCACTTTGGCCACTGGAATATCTTTGTAACAGTTAGCCTATAATAATGTAAGACGAACGTTACCAAAAACCGCACAAGAGGTTCTTTAAGAGAGGAATGAATTGCCGAAAATAAATAAAGCTCCGCCTTATCCAGAGTCAAGCTAAATAACAAATGAAGCACCAAACTTAGGTCATTGCGCGCGCATAGCGCCATGTATAAATCAACACCAAGTATCACAATCACAATTAAACCCAAAACCCATACATTTCCCCAGCCCTTAGTCCACAACATTTACCCCCAAAAAGTCTAGCTCTGCAGAGCAACGTCCACGCGCAACTCAGGCGCTGATCCGAGGGTGAAGAAGGAGGCCTGTACCTCGTAATTCCCACGGTGATGAACAACGTGAGCAAAAAAAAACAAATAATCCAGCACAACGTCAAAAAAGGCAACAAGATGAGCAATCACACCCGGCCGAGTATATCCTACACAAAAAAGAACAAAACAGATCGATCTCACCGGTATCCCAGGTAAAAGAATCCCACGATATGAACGCTTCTCCCGCAAATGCCGATCAGTGCCGTGTATATTAATTATCTCACACTCAGACGCGATCATCAGTTTTTCTGCCGTCTGAAATGTTTTTTCTCTTAAATGGCTGCAACATTCAAATGCTGGCGCCACTCTCCTTGGTCTCTCACGCACACACTTCCTACTCAAAACTTTCTAGAAGAAGGGTCAGACGCACACCTCATATACAAAGTCAGGTGCGCAACGATAGGTGCAATAGAAACAGAAATAAAAGGAGCATTTTAAACGGACAGACCCCACCACCTTATCATACATATACAGGGATATTTGACAGACACCAAGGATATTTAGTACATACTGTATCTTTTCATTACATACAGTACTTTACATATACATCATGTAATTTTAATAACCTTTAGGATCTTTTATATTTCTCTTAATTTACGATGTTTCATTAATGTGACAGTGTCACATCTTCTATAGAACAAAAACAATTAAAAAATAAAATAAAAAATCATCCCAGTACTTGATGGTAGAAAATGGACATAACATTTTGAAAGAAGGTAACCAAAATTCTGAACAAAAAGCCTTAAATTCTCAGTTGAGAAAACGACTTGAGAAGTTGAGAAAACGAATTGAATACAAAATTGAAATACCTCAAGAACAAAAAATCATGTGGCGTAGATGATGGGTACAATCAAATGCTGAAACACAGCACAGCTAAATTAAGAGAGGCAATCTTGAAATTATTCAATTTAATCCTTCTTCAGGCCCCTTTCCAGAACAATGGAAAGGTGAGCCACGTCACACCAATTCATAAAAAAGGTGACAAACTTAAACTTGAAATCTATAGAGGCACAATCACACAAGGCCGCAATTTAGGGAAATAGTTTTGTGGCATCCTGAACAACAGAATAACACAATTTGTCCACAACAATAATATCATAAATTCATCCCAGATACGTTTTTTATTTGCAAAATAACAGACCAACTGATCATGTAAACACATTGTATACACTCATAGAGGAACATGTACAACATTTTAAAAAGGTAAAATAATGTATAAAAGGTAAAATAATTGGTTGTTTCATAGACTTTAGCAAAGCTTTCCACTCAGTTTGGCATGATGGACTTATGTTGAAATGAATTCATAGTGGAATTGGAGACTTAATGTATGACATCATTAAAGACAGGTATAAAAAAAATTATAAAATCTGTGTAAAAATGAACAACAGAATAACTGTAATTTTGACTAGACAAAAGGAGTTCAACAAGGCTGTTGAGTAAGTCCAACCTTATTCAACATATAGATCAATTATTTGGTTACAGAGTTTGAAAGAACTGCTGCCGCAGGTCTTAAACTTCTAAATGAAGAAATAAAAGGCCTGCTTTTTGCTGACAATCTCCTCCTACACTCCCCTAGTGTAGAGGCGCTTCAGGAAAGTCTGAATATTCAGTCTAACAAGGCCCCCTTCCAATTAACCGGGATAAGTCCAAAATCATGATATTCCAGAAAAGACACACCATACTTAATAGTGTTTATGGGCCATTCTACCGAATTCGTGTAATATGCAGTCCCTCAACAATAAAATCTATTTACAAAACAATTAGGTATTTAGGCATAGATATTAAATTAGAAAATGTTATGGTCTATATAAACCCAATGCATTACATGAGATAGTGATAAGCTAAATATATACAAAATCATCATTTATAGGGTACTTTCTATTGGGAAGTAGCTGTCCCCAACCTGACATCTAAATTTCAATGCCTTTAAATAACACTTTTCAATTTTTTTTGATTTTTTTCAATGATTTAATTTCAAAGATCTTTATGATTGGGTTGAAACAGAACTTGGAATATTTAGATTTATTGTGGGTTTAATTTTTAAATCAATTTACTATACTCAAAAAATCATGTCCCTAGTTTTCATGTCACTACCGAAACACAAGAGTTTTAGTCCATAGGCTGAGCCTGTGTTTTAGCCACGACTCTGCATTTTTGACCATGCAGTGACACTGCATCTCTGTCCCTCATGGTTGAATGGTAAGTAGCTAAATCCCATAGTTTTTATATAAATGTGTTCCAAAGTCTGAAAATCGACGTGTAACCTTAAGAATTGTCACTACCGAAACGCATGTTTTCTTCAATTAAGTAAACCTTTTGGGGTTTCATGGAAAATCTTATGTTTGTATGTGTGTACACCTCTTCAAAGATGTGTTTGCAAGCCGTGTGCTTGCTAGAATTCTTTATTTATGCTTAAAGTTAGCTAGAATTGTCACTACCGAAACAGTCACTACCGAAACATATGGTAGTGACCAGATGATTTTGGTAGTGACAAAATGAAATGGCAAGTAGTTCAATCCCATAATTTTTAAATAAATGTGTTGTGTGGACTAAAGGGAGGCCCAGAGCACCTTTTGGATGATTTTGGGAGAGAAATGAACATCCATCCAACAGTGCAGTCACTACCGAAACAGATCAATTTACCTTGAAAATTTGGTAAAAAATTCATTTCTATGGATTTCATTGTGAAAAGCTTCAAGAAATATTTTTAAAAATACTCTTCAGAGAAGGGAAGGAAACACAATCTGAACAGGTCAATAATAATACTTTTTTACTATAGTAAATGTGATGTTTCGGTAGTGACAATTTTTGGAAGAGGAAAAACATTCCAACACATTCTGAAAATACAATATAAAACTTGACAGTTCTTTTACTAGATATGTGTACTTTAGATATGGTACAATATACATTCGGTCAAAGTTTTGGGAAAAAACCATACAAAATTCAAAATATATCCGACATGACTTTGCATCAATTCGGTAGAATGGCCCTTATAGGATCACAACTGGCGAACAAAAACTTGAACAGGTAAAAAGATATTGTTATTAAGGATTCATGATTTCATCCACAGGATATTTTGATGGTGCAATAAGATCAGTGGTGGTCTGTCAGGGCCAGCAAGGCCTTCTCTGCTGGCATAAACATCATCAGAAAATAAATGTAATAAAAAAAAAAATATTTTAATATTTTCTTTTCATAAATATGTATTAAATTATTCCCCAATGTCCATTTTTTTTATTTCATAGCTTCCAGCGTTGTTTATTTATGTTAGAGCTTTCATCCAATCATATTTCAGCTATCATGTGTTGCCAGGCTCCGAGAAATCTTCCCTGAGGCCTTCAGAATTAACAGTGAGGGCGCCTGTAGTGTTGCCAGGCTCCAAGAAATCTGATTGGTTATCACAACTGGCTGTTTCAGTTCATTTAAATTGAATGAACTGAAACAGACAGTTGTGATAACCAATCAGAATTCGATTTGGCGACATTGGGGCCAGCAAGCCAGTGGCGGACGCAGAACGTGACAGTTGGGTGGGCGTGGAGTAAGTCTGGGTGGGCCTGATCATCACCACTTCGCTAAAATGTATAATGCCTATGTAATAGTTGCCAGCGTTCAGACATACCACTACCTTATAGTGGGTTTAGGAGTTATCGACCGATTATAATTTTTTTTTTTTAAACTAGCCTGTTCAACGTGCAATTTCAGGGGCGTAACTTGGGCGAACACGAGTGTAAAGACATGTATCCTACAGGATTTTTCAGGCCTACTTATGATGTAGGCTACAATACACATTAAGGGTTGCCACAATACGTTTGAATAAAAATACATTTTTTTTGTTAAGAGTTAAGACTGACTATTGTTAAAATGTTTAATGGGCAGGTGGTGACTCATAAGTATGAAAACGGACATCATATAAATGTTTGCGAATTGAATATGCTATCCACGTTATAGGATCTATTGAGCATGTAAACGTCCCAATCACAATCTGTAAATTGAGCAAGAACTTGTATTTATCACTGTTGAAGACAGTAGCCTACGTTTTCGCGATCGATAGTGGGCTTCCCTTGACGCCACTGGGTCAGAATCAAAGATCTCGGAGCGCTATACGTGCGTAGCTCTCTATGATCTTAGGTCAGAATTGTACGTTCGCAACAGGTGGGAATCCCCATCAGTCAGTTCTGTATTAATTCAAATGAATGCACAGACAAGGCTTCCTTTGCTGGAAAATAAAGACATTTAATTTCCTCAACTCAAAAGAATCCAGAATGTCATCACAGACAGCATGGTAATAATCAAAACATTTGGCTACATTTACCCTGCGAAAGATACAAAACATTCTGAATATCGAGGCTACCGATTGATAAACACAGGTAGGCCTAACACAGTTCACAAAACATACCCCCCACCATAAATATACAAGATTACACTAGCCTATAATAGGCCTACAGTCAAGTAGAAAACATCTAACTCCATAAGTCTCGAACACAGTAAATTCAATTTCGCCGAATAGCGGCTAACAACATACAAATGTAGCCTATCACAGTTCAAAGTGTGTAGTGCAGTGTAGTAGGTTATAATACGGCACCAAAGTCCATCTACCGTTACCGTACCGTATCTAACTACAATAAAATAAAACATTCACCATTAGTGACAGTATATTTCCCCTTCAATGTCATAAAAAGAATAAGTTAGGCTACTTTGCGCATAGGCTAGATCTAGGCCTAAGTGATGTTGTTGGAGGAAGTTTTTGTTTCTACTGATGACAGCAGATGCAGTCAGCGCCTCGTCTGCTGCAAAGTGGCTGTTCCCATAAACCCAAACGAATGTTCGTAATTCACAATGTTTTATTACCCCCTGAAGAAGTTGTATTAATGTTTGTTGTCTATCTACTCATTATACATTGTTTCACCAAAATCAGTTTAATTGATATAATACTGTGTTCATTTGTGTACTGTGTTCATTAAAACAGATTTTAGCAACCCTTAATGTGTAGCCTATTGTAGGCCTACACAATAGGGTAACTAGATAGGCTTGCGCATTTATGCAATTCACATCGACCAGCAACTGACGCAAGCAGCCGTGGTAAAACAAAAAATGATAAACCAATTTTTTTACGTAAAATCTGGCAAGGGAGTTCAGCGTCTTTGGTGATGAGACAGACTTCGATCTGCGATACGTCAATTTATCGCAGTGTCTAATTAGGGCGGGCGAGTAGTCAATCTGGGCGGGCATACGCCCACCCATGCCCGCCCGTGGCTCCGCCCGTGGCTCCGCCCGTGGCTCCGCCCCTGCAGCTAGCAGGCATCACGTTGAACGTGACTCATACACGTACTTTGATTTGATACGCACTAGTGCGGCAGACTGAGGCAGTGCCTCAGGAAGTGCTCATTTTAGTTGGCGTAAAAAACGTAAAAACGTAAATTTCAGTTTATTTTCAACCCACAATGGCTGAAGGAGGAGGAGATATCGATCTGGTCGCTAATATAATAGAAACGCCATTTTCAAGACGGACCTTTCAAGAAAAAACTGGATATCGTGAGGATAGGGTCAGTTTAATGTAACTTCTTTGCAGGTGGGACAATGCGATGTTTAGTGGACAAACTTGTTAAAGCTCACAAAGGCTACTTTCGGTGGACTTAATAAAACTTTGTAGACTAATCCCTGAAAATCGCCTTTTATTTTTAAGTTGTGACAGTATCCAAGCGATCATATAACTGAGAGTTTACTACTCTTAATTGTTAATACGGGTGTATTGATTTTAAATGCTGTTGTACTCGACTATGTTAAGGTGATGCAATGCTCACTTATACTGCCTTTCTGTGTAAATATATGGCTCGAGAGCCATGGCGTCATAATGATGGTATTAAGGGGTGGATTCACTCAGTTTAACTGTCGTGTAGGACATTGCTGAAGGCCTAGTCGTGAAATGCACGGACCGCCACTGCAGGAATGTACCTAATCATGCCCATGCACGCTTTAATTCCTGCACGTTAGTGGGTGCCCGTAGCTCCCTCATGGCACTTACTTTGCTTGGGTCTGCTCTTATTCCTTACACGTCCACAATGTGGCCCAGGATTCGAGACTCTGGTTGTGCATACACACACTTTTCCTTGTTCAGCTTGAGGCTGCCTGTTCCTCTAAAGCACATGTGTCATACTCAAGGCCCGGGGGCCTGATCAGGCCCGACAAGCCATTTAATCAGGCCCGCCAGCTCCTCAGAATGTTGCAAAAAGTACCATTGATTTGAATGAGCAACGGTGACATTTTATTTGGTTTGCCTAATTTTCCATCAGGATTAATAAATTATCCATCTATTTATCTATCAGAGCTTGTCTGACACGGCCACTAGTATGTCGAACGCACCACAAATACTGCAAGTCGTACAATGCACTGTCCCCTCGTTGGTAGCATACGTCAATTTAGGGAAAGCTTGCCCCACTGTCCGGCCCTCGACTTACACCCATTTTTTTATTTCGGCCCTCTGTCTATTTGAGTTTGACACTCCTGCTCTAAAGCGTGCCCTGGAGGTGTCTGTTGTGAGCCACCATGTATTTGCCATGCATAATCACATCTCCATGTAAACGGCTACGCCCCCCCAGGCCCTCTAACTAGTGAAACAGTACCCGCTGAATGGTGTGATGAAAGTTGTCAGGCTCCTACTTGCTTCATGCAGTGGGATCTGCCAAAAGCCTGAGGCAGCATCAAGGGAAGTGAAAACAGTGGATCCTGCTAGCTTAGCTTATGTCTTCTCTGTTGTGGGTAGATGATATCTTTCTCTTTTAATGTTCTCATTCAGCTTTTGGAGCCCTACGCAGATTCTGACTGTGCCGGAACTGCACCCTCTCTTAGGTTTATCCTCACAGGGTCAGTTTTCAGCGTGCACTGCAGGTCTGCTGCTTCCTTAATCTGCTGTACTCTTTTCACCAGTCCCATCTCTACTGCTGTCTCTCTGCCTAAGAGGTTGCTGACTGTTGGCCCTCTTGCCACATATACGTTGAGAATATGCTTTCTATTTTTAAGTAATGTGCTAGCAGTGATTTGTCCCATTATGTCCAGAGCGCCACCTGGACTCTCTATTGCGGCACTGGGCGATTCCAGCTTTCATTCTGGTTTGAGCGCACTAAATGTTTTCAAGTTCAGTGACATCTACTCCGGTATCGATTCTAAATCTTACTGGACTTCTGTCCAATGTTCTGCACTGTTTTGCTTTTGTTTACTAATGTTTACAGCATTTTATTTCCCGGTGTCCTCTCTTGCCACACTTCCTGCACTCAGATTCCATGGCTGGGCATTTGGTTGCATTTTTGTGTCTTTCTTTACCACAGAGGCGGCATTTGTAATCCCCTGCGTTGTCCTGCTGCGATCTTTCACTCCTCTCTGCCTGCAAACTAAATAAAGTGAAATTTTGAACATACAAATTCGTAGTGATACATACAAAATAAATACGGACTGGTGGTTTCATGCAGGTTACCTTTATAGGATCGATTTTTATAGAAAAGTTGGAAAGAATTAGATATACCATGCACAGTTCCAATCTCATCGTTAAGTTTGCTGATGACATAACCATTGTGGGCCTCATCACTGAGAGTGACAAGTCAGCCTACAGAGGGAAGGTTGATACCCTGACAACAGGGACGTGCACAGGAGGCGGCTAAGGTTGCCTGGGCAACTGCCCGTTCGCCCTCTTCGCCTGGAGTTGCCCCTCAGAAGGATTTTTTTTTTTTTTTATAGTATCACAGCTGCAGAATTTCATGTAGGCCTATATAAAAAAAAAACACGGAACATGTGCGCGGGGGGAGGGGGCGTTGCGGCGGTTGGTGACTGTTAGAAAGGCCAGAGACTTTTGTAGATTGTGCACGCGCAGAAATCCGTTGCCCAGCAACCTCCTGTGTTTTGAGTTAGTTCGCGGCAAAAACCTGAAGAGTCTGCACGGTGTTAGTTTGGCTGTTAGTGAATTAGTGTAGTGTATTAGTAGAAGTAAGATATATTACATATCAGGGTTTTTTCTAAACAAGGGAACAGGGGCGCTGCGCCTTGATACTCCCGGCGTGCGCCCTCCTACCGAAATGCCGACTGAACCTGTCAGACTTGGATCTGTACTTACATGCTGCTGTACAACATATATTTCTCAAAACGATCTTTTCTCCGCAAAAATATTCCAACACCATCACCTGACAATGTGTCTGATCCTCAAATAACTTATAATTACTCCAAAAATATTCCGATCCGAATTGGAGTTTCCCAGACCGAGTCGACATGTTGACATGCTAACGTTAAAGTTATTAGCAGCTTTGCCGGCTGACGTGCGGCTCGGCTGCAGCTCGAGTGCTCACTCACTTTTCTCTTGGTGTACAGAATTTTCATATTGTAAAACAAACATCTAAAATGCATATTTTGCACGCAATATATTTGGAAATACAGACAAAAAGCTGCCTGATTTGAATGGGGAATTTATTCATGTATATTTTGTCTTCACGCGATCTTGAGAGATGTCTTCAAGTAACGTTAATGTTCCAAACATTAAACATTCTAATGTGTGCACCGTCTCAGAAAGTTACTAGCCAGACTAGCAGTATCTACTGATAGAATGCCATGGATCCAGCAAAGCGTAAAGCTAAACGAAAATATGAAGATACGTTCTTGCCTGAATGGGAGGAATTATTTGCGGAGCGAAATGGAAAACCCCTCTGCTAAATATGCCAGACGTCACTGTCGCATTTTAAAGCCTCAAACTTGGAGCTCCGTCTCTCCACACACAATGCTAACATAGCCCTGGAGTTCCTAAAGGCACAGAGCTGGGCAGGCACAAGGTACATACTTTGAAACGTCAGTCAGAGAAACAGACTCGTTTTTTTGGAAATGTACTCTGAAGTAGGCTACTCTGAAACGGTCACGTTGGCATCGTATCAGGTGTGACGGAATATTGCTCGAGCAAAAAAGTAATATAGTGAGGGAGAGTTTGAAAATTGAGCAGAGGATATCTGACATTAACTATAATTCAACAGATGTCTTTAATATGTTTATTTTTGTGCCATATTTTTAATCTACATTCGTTAATTGATCTTCCTACAACCCACTAGAGGACACTATTTAAAAGGTTATTTTCAAAAAAGGGGAAGCAACTGCTGTGATAAAGCTCTTCTGGAGGCACATTCTGTTCCAATGCTTTGTTTTGATCACAGTCATTGCAGAGAATGAGGCCTCACATAAATATGTGGAGGAAAAGGGTAGTAGCTGCTCCTAAGCTTTCTCTCCCAGGTCAGGGCGCTCCTGCTTCACACACATCCAAAACAAAATCCCAGCAGATGTCTTCAATATGTTTATATTTGTGCCATATTTTAAATCTAAATTTGTTAATTTCTCTTCCTAAAACCCACCAGAGGACACTATTTAAAAGGTTATTTTCAAAAAAAATCTACCAGATTTTAAGGTCTACCAAAGTCTACCAAAAGTTGATAGTATTTTAGTTTTTCAGGATGACCACAAGAGCTAGAATTTCTCTCTAAGATAGCCTCAGAATGTACCATTTAATCATTCATTTACAAAGGCTTCGCACCGTGGAAGGGGGGGGACCTTCCACACCATCCCCTGCCTCGGGCGCGTCGCTACCTCGGTCGCGTTGCTCCCTCGGCGCGTCGCAGGGGTCTGCTACCTGCTACTAATTTTTTCTAGAAAAACCCCTGCATATTATCCTTTCAGACATGTTTGTGCGTCACTGACGAACTGTAAGTCTGTGTTTATTTCCTAATATATAATCTATAATGTGTAATTCCATACTTTAATAACGTTAGTTTATTTAGCAGTTAAGATATAAGTGTTAATATGTGGAGATGTTAGTTGTATGTCTGGCTACTCTACTCTAAGTTTAGTTGAACTGTTAATAATGTTAGTGAGTAAGTTAGACATGTGTAATATGTGTAAGCAGGGTGCGATTTGCCGGGGGGGATGGGGGGGATTTACCCCCCCTCTGGTTTTTACATCCCCACCTCAGCTGGATGAATTTCATACATGGGGGGGATAACCCTCAATTATTAAAAAAACAAAGAAAAACAGACAGGTTGTGACAGCGTTTTCTTACACTTGCTTACATCGCTGACACTAACGTTCACCTTACCCGAACTGTCGGCATTCTCAGAACTCGCTGGCTTTCCTTACTGTACAATGAATATGAAAATAGCCTATTTGTTCACTGAATTAGCGAGTTCTGTCCAAAACAGTTGCGTTTCAGTTTCAATTTCGGTTTCAGTATTTCAACGTGAATGAGAGGGAGCACAAGAATTGAGCGTCTAGCAGCGATTATCATATCATAGACATGTATGATGCATAAAGAGAATTAGGCCTATGTATTGCTTGTTTTTTTTTTTTTTCATGATAAAAAAAAAAAAACATCCCCCCCTCTGGTTTTTGGACAAATCGCACCCTGTGTGTAAGGTTTCTTGTACTATTATTTGTAGCATAATTAGGTTTTCTATTCCTACCGTGAGAATGCCCGTTAATGGCAGTTAAGCTATAATTAGATGACTAAAGCGCATTTAAATGACCACTAGATGGCGGTAAAATGACATAGTGTAATCACTACTATTTACTATCATAACCTATTTGCTGTGTGTCAGATATATGTATATTAAGCCTTTATGTTAATGTTTTATAATAATGGTTTATGCATACTAATGTATAATTTGTACTTTATTTCTTTGATAGACCACAAACACAAATACAAACAGATAAAGACAAAGATAAAGATCCTTGAGACTGCATTCTGACTGTGTTCTTACCGACACACCAGGGCGACACCACCACATCTACCCTACCTATACAGTCCTTACTATCAATTTAGTCAGTTTTACAGTGATCGACCCTGACAATTTCACATTTTTAAGTGATATAGGCAGAATATACGTGCAGGGGGCGGGGTGTGGCGGCGGCGGTTAGTGATCGACCCTGACAATTTCACAGTTTCAAGTGATACAGGCAGAATATGCACACAGGGGGAGGGGGCGTGACTGTAGCGGTTAAGAAAATGAATGTGTTGCCCTCTCTCTTCAAGGCAGAGCAAAGGCACTTCAAAATTCCTGTGCACGTCCCTGCCTGACAACATGCTGTCAGGATAATTAGTCTCAACATCAGCAGGACTAAGGAGATGATTGTAGACTTCGGCAGGCGGTGGAGCATGCACCCCTACACATCAACGGATCTGAAGTGGAAAAGGTCAGCTGCTTCAGGTTTCTGGGAGTAAACATCAACAATGATCTCACCTGGTCTTCCCATTTTTTCTGCCATGTTACTGATTGTTTCCCCTCCCCTATTACCACTTCTAAGGAGAACATTTTATTGTTTTTGCACTTTATAAATAAATTGAATTGTAATCAGTGGTTTATCAGCCTTGTTCAGTGAAGGAATCATTCAGGTTGAAATTATGTTGCTTTTATGTGCATTTATCAATATCACAAGTCAATCTCAAGCCAATATCAAATCTAACCTCTCAAAAAAATGTAACCCTATCGAAAAAAGGACACAGTAGTACATGACCATGTAACATGCTACTTGTGCATTATTATTCCTCATAGTCATAATAATAAAATTAGCAGATTTTGTTCCATTTTTTCTCAATGATGGTCAAATAGTAGTTGTCAAAGATGCACTATTTCGTTAGTTTAGATTTATTTTCAGTATTTAAGAGTGAATGAGCTGTGGGAGCACAAGAACAGTGAGCGTAAAGCCGCGATAATCATAGACATACATGTATGTAATATACAGTAAGTCCATGGCAATTATAGCCTAACTATCGAGATTCTAAGTAACATGGAGATAAAACTTTTTCTGGTTCTTCACGTAGATCATAAACCCTTGAATACAAAAGCGACTTAGTGAAATCGGTTGAGAAATGTAAATGCTGTAGTGCTTTTTTTTTTTTTTTAAACGCCGCTCCACCATTTACATGTGTTTGTTTACAGGTCAGTCTTCACCTCTCCAATATGGCGGTGATGTTAGCATGTCGCAGCAACGGGCTGAAGCAGTCAATGGGGCGTTTATGTTGTATGTCTATGGTGGTGACGGCTGTTTATAGTGAGATTGACAGGTCAACAACCAATCACGCACTAACATTACATAGTTGGCCCAGACACCTCGCAAATCCCCTCAGATGTATTTTTCAGTTACAATAGGTTTTTACATTGTGCAGTGTCTACTTCTTGGTAAGTTTTAAAAAATCTAAGCAAAAAAAGGTCAAACAAATAGCTGATGACATCACCCCATTCAAAGTGAATAGGTATCTGCACCCTGAAGAAACACCCTTTTTGAAGTCTAACGATGTAAAATAAACTTGTTATGATTGCATTTTTAATGAGACATCAATAGTAAATTGTAACAATATAACAGAAAAACAGTACTTCATGAAGCAGAACACAAGTAATTACACACATTTTGGTACAATGGAATTAATAGGGAGCTCTCAATCCAATATGGAGGAGACAGACGTTCACTCACGTTGTAATTTGGGCGTGGCTTATAATGCAGTCAAGCCATACATATGTATTGTTATGAATTTCTCCTCTTGCACAATTTACGAATTTTGTAACATTGTTTATGAATTTTGTAACCCTATTTAGAAATGTTGTATGTACTGTAAATTTACAAATTTCTCTGACACAATATTTCGTATACATTGATACGAACATGTTTTGGAGATCACGTTGCAGCAACAGGAAAGGAGAAGCAGCAGCTGAGAGCTAAAGAGGAAGCCCAGAAACACTCTTAAGTGGTTTTCTAGCTTTCTAGTTGGATAAATCAGACCTTAATTGTGTGAGGGGAGGTTTTTCAGTGACAGTCTATGTTCTACTGTATCTGTTCTGTGAACAAGCATGCTCCTAACCTATTGAGCTTTTGTGTTTTGCACAACAATGACACTGACAGACTCAAAGAACAGGAATGTCAGAAACTGGGTTTGTACTAAAACTATCATCTAAAAGGACAAATGAATAGAACAATCAGTCTCATTATATATGATATTTCACTCAATGGAGATAATTGATGACAGCATAATATCTGGAGAGGGGAAAAATGAAGCATATGAAATCTGCATGAAGAAGTTGTCTGCAGTTGCAAAGTCCATTTTTTTGTGACACATAGCAATGTTTTGGGAATGTCAATCCCTTCTCACATCGCGACAGCTACAAATACATTTTTCATTATCACAAACGATACACACACTAAAGATACTATCAACGGTAATCCAATGTTGACATGACAAATCTGTTGACTCAGGCAACACCTAGTCTAAGTATTCTGGCATTTCTAGATCATCAAAGGCCATGGCTCAGGAACTCATGCCAACTGACAGAATGTCACCATATAGCAAACCGTGGAGGAAACTCGGTCGACAGGTTAACTTTAGATGAAATAATATCAAAGCAGTTTTGTGACCTAAAACGTTGTCTTCTGCACTCTGCAATGAAAAGTGAGGTTTGGAAAATGAATGGTCAGTTGGTTTACACAATCAGAAAGGGCTTGGATTGGTTTGTGAGGAAGTCCTTTATTTCCTCCTTTGTTTTTATTGTGTTTTAAGAAATTGAACATTGAATGAAGCCCAGGCCATATACTAAATGTATTATCACCAATGAGAAATGCAAGCAGTTCCATTAAAAATGTATCATTCCCTTCCTATTCAGTGAAATCTGAGTCAGAGTTTCCTCTGACTAATTCGATCCAGAATGGATTATCTACTGATGATTGGATTAACACTCAATGAGGTTACACTGAAATATAAAAGTCCACAATGACGGAGAAGGATCTGGAGTAAATTACCTCAGCTAGGCACCATACTGTATTATCACTGCATCTTAGCCCTGCAGGTGTCCAGATGATGTATTATTATTCATACATTTTTCTTTCTTGTATAACATTTATCTTTTATTCTTATTTTTGCTATTTTGTCAGTATGCTATATGTTTCATGTCCTATGCACCAACCACACCAAGTTAATGTCCTGTATGTGTGAATATTCTTGGTTATTAAAAACAACATGGTCAAACATGCCAGAATGAATCCCCCAGACGTTGCAGTTAGTAAAAGTGCTCACAGATCCATGTTTGTTTCAACAGACGCCTAGCAGTAATTGCTTTTGTCCACGTCCATCTTTTTGCGAATTTTCACATCCTCCCTCTGCTGTCTCACGTGGGGAATCAGTAAACAGCCAATCAAGGGAGGTAGGGGGACTGGACAGAGAGGCAGTTTTGTCCTGTTTGCCCTGACATTCTATGCCTATGGCTCCAGTTTGACGGTAAAACTGCTTTGGTTGGAGCTGGGTTGTAGCCAGACCAAAGCTACACTGCATCAGAAATATGTGGCGCTAGGACAAACCAATCAGAAGCTTAAAGCATTAGTCTTAAACATTTTGAATCCTGTGCGGCACTCACACATTATTCTTACTTATAGTATCAGAGTACATACTTATATTAAAGCAGGGTTTCCCTGTCCTCTGAATGACAGGATTGCTTTAAAGTTCTACTTATAAGATGGTGGATGTACTGATCACTTGAGGCGTACTTGATTCATGTGAAAGATGTTGACAGGTCTTAAACATGGGTGCCAACTGGTATGGGCTTTTTGAGTGGCATTTAGTATGTTGTATAAAACAAGTTGTGTGCTTTCAGAGATGAATGGGGTTTATTATTCTTGGCTTGAGTGCTTATTATTCCACTACAGGTGGAGAGGTGTCATGGCGATGGGGATGACACTGTGCCCAATAGAACTCATCTACTGTGTCATCTACTAATTTTATCCCATAGCTGATGTATTTGTCAAACCAAATATGCATGTGCACACAGACTCAAGGTACATGTTTAACCAAAAATGCTGAAGACACGAGTGACCTCTTTGGCCTATTTGTTGACACTCTTTAAGCACCCTTGATGACATAGCTAGATCTATATTTAAAGATTGCACTGTTCATCAACTAAGAACGATGTGCCTGTTTCTATTTGTAAACTCAATTCAGGGGCGAGGGGGATGAAGTTCTTTGCCAGATGATTGGCGGACCTATTAAGCAGTGCCTAAGCAATTATGAATACATTCCTTGACCCGCTCTGTTCTCACAGTACATGGCAGAACATAGTGCGCCTCAGATGACGCATGACCTTTGAAAATGAATGAACGTAAATCTACATGTGTGTGTGTGTATGTGTATGAATGGCAACATATCTGAAGGAAGGGGAGGGTCTTAGATAGGAGGAACCAAGTACATACTTGGTTTAGTTTATTTTCTGTTCAACCTTTTTTGCAGATTAAGGGGGAGAAGGGTAGGAGGAGGAGGAGCAACAGTGGGACTTAAATGACAGCCTTGACAAGGTGTGGGGTAGTGAGAGAAGAACAGCCGAGGGTGGACAAGTATTGGGGCGCAGCAGGATACCAGGTGAAGATGAGGCTTTGGAAAGTGTGTGCCCTGATTCTTCTGGCCATATCTGTGGTAAGTAGCACACACACAAACACACACACACACACACACACACACACAGGCACACACACACACACACACACAAACACACACACACACACACACACACACTCAGTGAAAAAGAGAGACTTAAATAACATATTTAATTGACCAGAAGAGCTAAAAATGAATTATTAAATACACCTAAAACCACATGAGATTAAGGATCCTAAATAAAAGAAACACCATTATGTCAAAATAAAATATACTCTATCATTCAACATCTCAAAACCAAAGAAAGAAATCACCAGCTACATCCAGGCCTTATAGTTCATTTCAATTGACTTAATTACTTCTTAATGTATTACAGGGGTATCCTTTATCTCTCCATCTTTAATTGTGTCTTCTTCAGGAGCATTACAGCAGTATATTTCAGATAGAATATGCATAAATATATTTAAAGGGAAACTAGTTTTGATCACCATCAACTACATTGCCAAGCACCAAGCTCTCCTGGTGTTGATTTTTGCATGCTTTTTATGTATCTCACTGGTTTTAGTATTTATTCACTTTAAGTAAATGTATTAACTTATTTTTTTAAATAGTAAATTAGTAAAAATAGAACATTAAGGAAATTAATTCAATACATAAATAAAGCTACTTTAAGTTAATAAGGCTGCCTTTCTAGCCAATCCCTGAATCACAAAGGTACTTTTTGTCAGTGGTAGTTTTGTCAAAAATCTTTAATGAGAGTTTTAGTGATACAAATGGATGCCAGGCACAGATGTTGGGAATATATGCAGTAAAAGAGCTATAAAACACTGGACTCGTTCCAACACATCTCCCCCTGGGGCAGCACCTTAGCAGGCAACAAGTTCGTTTTCAAATGTGTGTAAATGTTTAAATTGATTGAGTTGAATTATAAATGAATTGTACATGTAATGTCATTTTGGTGATCTTTTCTGAAATACAAATGCTCAAAATGCTACAGACTACAAAGGCAGTGTAATCTAGTAATCTAATCTATTCTATTCTTGATGTGAAATTACATTCAAATTCACCCCTGTACATAGATGACTTACACATCAATCATTTGACTGGAGTATTTGATCTAACTTACAACAGCTACTGGGATCATTACTCACTAATAAATCATATATTTTTTTGCCTTGAGGCTGAGGTTGGGTTTAACCAAAGTATGTCACCCTAAGCAGCACGACAAGAATTCTCTCTCCCCCATTTTGCAAATTCCAGCTCTTAGTCTTATTGTATCTATGTTGACAAACCCTCAGCAGGTTTGGCAGAATACTAGCAAAATACAGACCATCTAATCCTTATTATGAGCAAACAGCTTTGGACCTACATATGACCTTTTGATGTGGATAAGAGCATAGAGATCATTGCAAACATCACAATGAAAAGACTCAGATGGGCCATATGACATGTTCAAAGCCAACAGTTATAGTTAATTATTAACGGCTCTGTTTTCTTGTCTCCATTCTGATGGGCAATACAGTTGTGGATGGCTAAAACCGGCATTGTCATCAGGGTCCCAGATAAACCAAATGTAATGGAAATGAAACATGTAATGAAATGACCACCCCCCAAAAAAGATGATGACGTCATCAAGGGAATGGCTGCAAATCAGCTCGTTAGCTGGATGTGGAGGGCTGTTTACTGCATCAGGCTCTGAAACAATGACACAGGAGCTGCATTACTTTGTCAGAGAATGGAAGTCGCTGCCTGTAGGCTTGTAATAGTAAAACCTCCCTTGGGGGTTGCTGTAATGAGAAGAGACTGAATGACAGCAAAACAGCATAGGAGCATCCATAGGAGTGTCTTTGTGATTTGCGCGTATCAATCAAGTGATAAATTGAATTTTGTTTGTAATGTGCAATTAGCTGAATTGTATATACCGGTAAGGTGCACTGGAATAGAATCACAGACAATCCCTTTAAGACAGGTATAGAGTGCAGTATTACATCGGCCTGAGGAGTGAGGTGGTCAGGAGCAGGGGAGTGAGACCGACACTCAGTCAGAGTGGTGAAATGTACATGGACACTTGAGAGCCCACATGCCTGTTTTTTTTTTTACAATCTCAGAACAACTAGCTGGGAAGATCAAGGCCAGAAGAAATGACATTCAGGGACTGGAAAGACAAGTTTGGGTATAAACACAGGGCTTCACAGTGAAAGGTTGACAAGGAAGCATTGTTGAAACGCCAAGCCCTTAAGGGAATAGTAGCCAAAAAAATGAATGAAGGTCACACATGTTAAAATTACTGCCATTAAATAGAAAATATAATCTAGATTGAAGTTGGTAGAATCCAGATGTAAAAGCAATTTTAGACAGTTATTCCAAAGTCGCATGTATTTTTCACATTCAGCAAAAATTCAGGTATAGGTAGTATGCTTTACTTCCTGTGGATGCCCTGTTCATATGACATCACAGTATAATATGTATCAGCAGGCCTACATTTCAAGGCTTTTCTGATAGGTAACGACATTACTCTCTTTGCATGTTATAAAGAGGGAAAATCATTATAGATGGGGAAGAGAAACTGAACTGAAATAACTTAACATGGCTTCTGTCCTTAAAGGTCTGCACAAGTTCAGCTCAGGCAAACAGCCACAGACGACACAAGCGAGAATGGATCCTACCACCCTCAAAACTGGAGGAAAACGTGGACTATACCGAACGAGAGTTCATTGCCAAGGTGGGTTTCAGTGTGTGAGGTATGAATAAAATAACTAAGCTAAGGCATGTTGTGTAATTAGTATATCAACACTGAGTTCTCATTTTTATATATATTTATTTTCCTTGCATGTGTCTCTAATCAGTCTGAACATGCCTGGCATCACGCCCCAAGGCACTGGGCTTCTTACTTCCCAGGTTTATGCAAATATGAAATACAGGTTCATCAAGTTTCTGTGGTTACTATGACTGCAAAACAGAATTCCGATGAGACATTTGAAGTAATGAAGCCTGTGCACCCATTCAAACTGAAAATCTGTCTCCTTTCCAGTCCTGCCAGTCTTTAAAATGTCAGTGGTTTCTATCAGGCAGTAATCACTGAAAGGTCTCATCCTCAATACTCGTAAAAGTTTCTTGATATTTGAGCTCAACTACCAAGCAAATGCACCCCTCCCTACCATGCAAAAGGGCACAACCTTGCATAGCAACAAGATCACATAAGAGCACCAGTGCAGAACTTTGTTGTTGATTGTTTGTATGGTTTGGCCAGTACCACTTTTTCTGTTTTCCATTAACGTATCCAGGACTAACACTTTATGCGGTCCTGCCACTTAAAACACACATACACTGGACAGACAGCTCGAGTAACATGAGGAGAATTTTGCTGAAACCAACGTAAAGTGCAATGAATTGTAATCAAGGACTTTCCCACTGTTTTTTTTTCTTTTTTTTAGATTCGCTCAGACAATGATGAGAAGAGACCAGTGAAATACAGCCTGATTGGACCAGGAGCAAACCAGCCACCCGTCAACACCTTCATCATCAATCCCGACACTGGCTCTGTGAAGGTCACCAGAATTTTGGATCGAGAGGAAATCCATCAGTATAATGTAAGTTTCTCCGGCCTTAAAAACAACACTGTAAATAGAATCTGCTGAATCTACAGCTGGTCTACAGAGGTGCTGGTTTCACATGCGTGGGTTTTCACACAACATGCCCTTTTAACTCCACATTAGCATGTCACGTCAGGTGGTAGGCTACTCTGCATAACTATACTGTGCATGTATTTACAAAGGTCCCCACCCACTTTCATCTGCATGTTAGCTCTTGACTGTCCCCTTGAGGCCCATATTGGAGTGATGTGAGTGATTTAATGTTAAACAGAGACCATGCAAATTTGAGCGGACAGGTCAACCCTTACAACTTACATTACTAAAGTTATTTGTGTCATTTGTGTGAGTTTTACATTTACACAAGGCGACATCAGACACCAACAAACATCTACTACAAATAAAATAATTAAATAGAAAATATGAATACATTACTCACCAAAGAAAACTCAAAAAATGGGTTTTGTGTTTCCTCAAACAGCTCACTGGAATTGCCAAGTACACTGACGGTTCTGAGGCAGAGGAAGCCATTGATATGAAAATAATTGTCATTGATCAAAATGACAATGCTCCAGAGTTTAAGATCCACAGGGGCAGTGTCAGAGAATGCAGCACAGTCGGTATGGAAACTGTCTGGTTTGTGTGTAAAAGTATCTCCTCCAGTGTTAACCACAGTTTAAGTAAAATTGTAATGTAAAATTGTCACTCTAAAATGACAATTCCACAACAAATTCCACAACTAACATTCTGTCTGTTAGTAGACACTATTTGCTGATTTTTTTTCTTCTCATTTGACTCGTCTGTGTTTCACCAGGGACCGTTATAATGGATGTGTCTGCCCATGACGAGGACAAGAGTGGCACAATTAATTCAAAGCTTGCCTACAGCATCGTCAAGCAAGAGCCTGCAGGTTCTGGAATGCTGTTCTCCATCGACAGGGACACAGGGCAGCTGTTTGTGAAAGAGCCAACTCTGGACCGCGAGGTGAGGCTGGCTGGGTGCTGAGTGAGGTTCTGTACTTCCTCAAAATAGGATTGCTGTCATATCTATTGCAAACCATATTAGAGTTTACCGTCAAGAGGATTTGAATGCAGTTCAGTGATTCTGTGCATCTGAGTTCAGAAAAATGAAGATAAAAAAATATCATGTAAACAGTTAGCATTCTCTCCCTAGAGTAACGACTTCTATGAACTGGTTGTCCAAGGAGTGGATCTGGATGGGGCCCCACATGGAAACACTGCCACTGGCACAGTGCAGATTACTCTACTCGACATCAATGACAATGTCCCTACTCTGGAGAAAGAAGAGGTGTGGTAAAATATAACCCAAAGGCCTATAATAGGGATGTACAGTATCACTAAAATATTTGTACTTTGAACATTTTTAGGAATACTCTGTTAAAGTTGCAGTCTGTGATTGTAATCCAATATGCTTTTTGTCAAATCTGCTCACGATCCTCTGGCTGTCTGGCTGAGTTCTTTGTGTGCGCCCAATATAAACTCTGCTGTTTGTACAGAGTCCGGTTTTGTATACAGGAAAACAGACAAAGTGGCTTGAACCAAGCCATACACAACCAAGCCAGACAAGATTTCAGCCAATCAGCATGTTGCTTCAAGAACAAGGAAGGGAGAGGTGTACTTTGATTGGCTGTTGAGCTCAAACATTTGCCAGAATCACAGACTTGACCTTTAACAGGCGTTAAACGTTTGTGGCTGATATATTTCAAATTAACTTTCAGAATATATCACACAGGTGAGAAATTTCATAGATTCCGTAGCTGATGTATTTTTTGCAGTAAGTTCGTGGCGGTGTCCCATAGCACACCAGGCAGAGATAGTGGTGACATGTCCTAACCAACAAATTAAGAATTCTCAATATTATTATTCTGTGGATAAATGCTCAAAGACATGTCATATTGCCCCTCTCCCCAGTACTTGGGCAGTGTGGATGAAGGAGCTGTGGATGTGGTGGTGATGAGAATCAGAGCTTCCGATGAGGATTTAGTGGACAGTGATAACTGGCTGGCTGTTTTCAACATTGTTGCTGGTAATGAAGAAGGTCTCTTCACGATTCACACAGATCCCAAGACCAATGAAGGTATCCTGAAGCTGGTTAAGGTAGGGCTACAGTGTTATCCCCCAGATCTCTCCTAATAGGCTACAGTACCTCTTTGCTTATAAATATGTCAGACGTAACTTTGACTTCCCATTTTCTTCAAATAACACTTAACCTTCCCTTCTGTGTTAAGCCTCTGGACTACGAGAAAATCAAAAAGCTGGACCTTGGGTTGGAGATTGAGAATGTCGCTCCATTCATCAATGGC
Organism: Sprattus sprattus; assembly: GCF_963457725.1. NCBI lineage: Eukaryota > Metazoa > Chordata > Actinopteri > Clupeiformes > Clupeidae > Sprattus > Sprattus sprattus. Next base: position 39,430,028 of record NC_137921.1, on the reverse strand, counting down.
ACGGCCTTAGCCCTTGGACTGGGATTTGGCCTAGATCTGGACTTGGATTTAGATGCTGGAGCTGGTGTTGGTGCAGGTGGTGGAGTTGGTGCTGGGATCAATATCGGAGTGAATCCGGGTGTTGGAATGGATTTGGATTTGGATCTGGATGCTGATTTGGACCTGGATGCTGATTTGGGTCTGGATGCTGATTTGGATTTGGATGCTGATTTGGGAGGTGGCTTAGGTTTAGGAGTTGGCGGCGGTATAGGCGGCCATCCCAACATTGATTTCTCCCCTGAAGGTAAACCTATCCACTCTGGTACGAAACCAGGGAAACCCAGGCCCAAACCAGCCAAAAAACCTAAACCGGGTAAAAAGCCACCTGGTAAAAGTTATCCTATTTCAATTGCGGTAAACAACATGCCAGATGGACCTAGTTTTGATCCTGGGGTAAAAGATGTGCCACTGTCAGAAAACCCAGAGGAGATTGAACTGCACTCAGTCATAGCTGTGTACCCAGCTGTAGACGGAGATACAGGGGAGGAATTGGAAAATGTCAAGTAAGTAACGGAAAAGTATCATCATGCATCATGACAAACAATTATAACATCCCCCATAATGAAATTTTAAAATGGTCAGACAAATAAACATCTTATAGAGAGGCATTAAACAATGAAACGTTTTCTCTTCTAAATTATACAATGCTCTTACTCTGTGTCAATTGACCAAATGTGTAGGTATGCGAAAGGACATGACCCTGACAACTGGTTAGTTATTGATGAGGACACGGCTGAGATTAGACTCAACAAGATGCCAGATCGAGAGTCTCCCTTCGTAGTGGATGGCACATACATTGCTGAGGTCCTCTGTCTAGCCCAAGGTGACTATAAAGCTATATACTGTATATTCTATATAATGTCAGTTGCTGTTGGGTTCCTAAACCAATTTGTGGTCTGTCTGAAAGGGGATGTATGGTTATAGTCAGTTCAGTTTCAATTTAGTTTGCCAACTGATTTCATGATTAACCCTCAATATTTCACACAGATGGATCAGGCAAGACAGCCACAGGTACCATAGCCATACAAGTACAGGATTCAAATGACCACTGCCCACAACTGACGAGCACATACCAGAACATCTGCGAGGATTCTAAAGTTGTGTACATGTCCGCTTTTGATGAAGATTTCAGTCCCAATGGAGAACCGTTCCACTTCTCCATCATTTCAGAGGAGAGCAGAGGACCATGGGAGATGGAGAAGCTCAATGGTGAGGGCATTCAGAATCTTTTTACAAAATCTCTTATAAAGAAATCCTAACAAAGCATATCTGAGATGGCATTGCTATTCAAAAACAACCATAGCAGACCATGGGGGCTCCCAGAGGGGGACAAAGTCATTGTTGGCCGGTCAACAAGTGTCACATCCTAAAAATTAAGTGCTGAGTGAAGTACCAAGTCAAGACAGAGAAGTCCCGAGCCATGTGACCTCACCTCTGGAGGTTTCTTTTGACTCATTATGCATAGTCAAACCCCTTCTCCCCCCCTCAAACTTAGGCAGATGGGTCCCCCCTGAGCTAGGGATGAGGGCTCAGGCTTTGAATTTCAATTGTTATTGGCACTATATACGTAAATAATAAAAGGTAACTGAATTGAAAATTGAAAGCTTCTTTCTTTGAGTTGACGAAGCTGTGATAAAATGGCCGACCTTTAAGTATGGCTGTGTGTTCCATTGCATTTGGCAGACACAACAGTGGCACTGCGTCCACTAGAGCTCTTGTGGACAGGGATCTACAAGATCACGGTGGACGTGTCTGATGCACAGGGCCTGTCCTGTCCAGACAAGCAGACGCTGGAACTGGAGGTCTGTACCTGCACAGACGGAGCTAGCTGCAGCCTCAGGGGATATCTGGATGGTTCCTCCCCATCTGCCTCCTCTGTCAATTTTGGGGCTCCTGCTATTGGCCTTCTGTTGACAGGGCTGGTCGTCTTGTTGGGTAAGTCAACACACATAGACACATGTAAACACAAACCCACAAAGGGTTAAAATACCCAGCATCCACTGTGTGCCTAGCCTTGCTATTGGGGTGGCAGTGAAGTGTCAGCTGCCTCTTAACTCAAAATGTCTCTGAAACTCAAGATGTGATGGTTAGATAAAACAATGTATGGCAATGTATCAGATTAGCCTATAACAGCACAGCTGTCCAAATAACTGTTTAACATCTCTTTTTGTTCTCTGCTTCTGTGTGTATGTGTGTGCATCTGTATGTGTGTGTGTGTGTGGGGGGGGGGGGGGGGGGGGGGGCATTGTGTGTGTTTAGTGGTCCCTCTCCTGCTGCTATTCTGCCAATGTGGATCTGCAGCTGGCAGCTCTCGTTTCATTGATCTGCCATTCGATGCTAAAGAGTACCTGATTCCATACCACATTGAGGGCAAGGGTGAAGACAAGGTAAAGCACCTCTACAACCCCTGACTGTTCTTTTATATTTTTATACTTTTATATTGCTATATGTTACTTGGTGCTAGGAGGCATAGTAAGAATACTTACTGATATCTTTTTAACAAGATTTTATTATGTGTAATTCCAATACATAATGCTTGTTCTATTTGTTTGTTTGTTTTTAGGAAGTCCCCATACACCTACTGCCTTTAGTTATTTCAGAGGCAGCGCCCGTGGCCCTCCAGTCAGCAGTGGAGCAAACCACTCAAATGTCCAGCAGCAGCTACAGCCTCATGCAGCAGATGAGCAGGTTTGAAGCAACCCAACATGTGGAGTCAGACATGTGGACCATGGCAGAGTATGCAGCAATGGGCCAGAGAAATATGCTAAACACTCACCAAAGAGGCTCAACACACCAGGCCTTCATCCAGCAGAACAACCAGCAGTCCGGCATGTCGGCCCTATATGGAGATATCGCTCTACCTGAAGGGCTCCTGATGGAATACTTCTCCCAGGTGAGAGGCATAGACGGGGAGCGTCTCACAGCAAAGTACACATATGTAGGTTACTGGTAATGAGTTGGGGAAGAGGCAGTGGCCTATGGGATGTCCAAAGTGGCGGTTCTTAGTGGTGTGTCACCTCACATTCTGAGCACACCCACACCACCCCCAAGATGAAACATCTGTAGCCTAAAACAACCAAAGAGGCTACAGGATATATTATTGCCAACTCAACTCGTGCTTCTACTCAGCTCTCTCCCACTTTTACTCCAAAAAGCTACTTTATAGTATGTCTTCATCTTCAATATTTACATTGGCAAAGTAAAGTGAGATAGAGTTGGATTGAACAGTAAGACTTCTACATATTGACATGGTCAGAGGATCCCCCTATTAAGAAATAATCCCCCTATTTATTTGGTCCGGTTAAATTGAACGTGTAGGTTATGTGTGTATATGTCTGTGTGTGTTATAGAAGGCAGCATGCACAGCTATGCAGGTTCCAGAGAAGGACACTTTGCTGGAATATGGCTATGAAGGGAAAGGATCTCCTGCGGGTTCTGTGGGTTGCTGCAGCCTCCTGGGCTCTGACGATGACCTCCAGTTCCTTGACGACCTGGGTAAAAAGTTTACCACCCTTGCCCAGATCTGCAAGCCACCAAAACCGATAGTGGAACAAATGGAAACATCGCTGCAAGCCAACATTAAGCAAGACAGTCCCATGTCTGTCAGCACAGTAAAGGTAAACAAGGATCCTACTCCTCCTTCTGCCCCTTCTGTCCACGCTGAAACCATGGAGACCTGCAGGACATTCAGTAGCTCTGCAACTCTTCCCAGGATGCAACTGTGCGAGACCATGGCCATGCCCACCCAGACTGTGTTGGTGCAACAGCAGCCCATGTACTACATGGTTGAGCCGCATGTTCAGAGCACAGTGCTGCTGGCCGAGAGGCCCCCAGTGGGTCTGGGTCAGGGAGTGATCCTGGTGAACAGGAGCCAGGCAGCCACAAAGAGGGTGCTGCTGCAGGGGGGAGGTCTAGTGCAGGGAGGAGGTCTAGTGCAGGGAGGGCTAGTGCAGGGGGGAGGTCTAATGCAGGGAGGGCTAGTGCAGGGGGGAGGTATAATGCAGGGAGGAGGACTAGTGCAGGGGGGAGGTCTAATGCAAGGAGGAGGTCTAGTGCAGAGGGGAGGGCTGCTGCAAGGTGCTCATGGGCTGGTGATGTCCCAGAGTGAGCACATTCAGGGGGCACAGGGTTTGGTGGTGAGGCAGGGAGGGCACATTCAGGGGGCACAGGGGCTGGTGATGTCCCAGAGTGAGCACATTCAGGGGGCACAGGGTTTGGTGGTGAGGCAGGGAGGGCACATTCAGGGGGCACAGGGTTTGGTGCTGGTGGAGCAACATGTAGGTTCACTACAGACAGGGCTGGACTGGGACAAAAAATCGGCCCGGGCATTTTGAACCAGACCGGCCCACTTAATTCGATAACACACCCTTTGGTCTCTCGAATGTCTACACACCAACCAGGCTTTTAGCTAGCAGGGCGTCTGCCCTATAGTCTACAAAAAAATAAGAAGAAATGGGACGCCCTACTTTTAGGCAGGACGGCCTAAAGACGCCCTATTTTTCTCCCGTTTTACCTGTTAACTTTCGCTGAATGTGATCAAAATTCACCGTTTCAGTCGCTTCAGCGAAGTCTAGAATCATATGCCCTGCCAATTAGAAAATAGCATTGCTGTATTCCCGCTACAACAACGTTACATCATGATTCCAACGAAACATTGATTCATGGGCTCGCAGAAGCTACAGAAGACAGCTGTCTCACCGCACGTCACTGAACCTACTACTTTATGAGTTCAACAAGAGTTTGTGTGTTAAGGTGGTGGTCTTAATTAATCTAAATTCAATACAATACAATATACATCATACACTTTAAAGCTTTGTTCAGAATACGGAGGTTTAAGATCGGTCGATATTTTCCGTCCTTTTTTGGAACCAGAAAATAGCGACTGAAGAACCCCCTGTTCTCGTCTACGAGAGGTACAGACTGTATTGCTCCCTTTCCTAGAAGGGAGTCTATTTCCTCCTGTAGGAAACGCGCTTGATGAGGTGGCACTAACGTTTGTACCACGCCCCTGAACTTCGGGGGGCAAACTGGAGCGTATAACGGGCGATCATAATTCGCTATCTGGACAAATTGGCATATTTTCGGAATACCAGGGTGTGGGAATACTGGGCTTTCGGAACATTGACATGGCACAGCGCACCAATAGGCTAAGGGGATAGCCCACCACTCAAACACACAACATAGAGTGTAGGCTAACGGCTGGCTGTTTCAGAGTAGAGTAGGCTGAGGGCTAGCAACAGCTACAGACTTGTCTTGTATTTACAATGCAAACGAACTTGGTCATAGAACATAGGTCCTAAGTCAAACATATTTTAGAGACATTTTAATTCATGATCAGTAAGCTTACCGTAGGTCGTTGTATCGTATCTCCCTGGCTGTCGCCACCAGTATCACTTTCATCCACGGTACCTGATGATGGCCCTGCCGTGGCAAACATTTCCGATATTTTGGCACATTTGGCAGTGTAGGCTTGAAAAGCAAGCCTCTTCTTATCTCGCAGTTTCTCCGCACCCTCTTTTCGCTTTCTCTCCATTTTGGACTGGAGGATTCTAACGAAACGTGCGTTTCTGTGCACCGCCCAAGCCAAAGGTAGAAGATGTTTGTTGATATGATTGGACGAGCCCCTTGTCACTAAAGAAGACAGCCAATGGGCCGCAGACTAGCATGCGCTTGTCAAGCATGTCAAGGCCATGGGCCACTCTGAGTTTGTTTCCCGTCCTAATGCATTATGTAGGCAGGTCCAAACCAAAAGGGGTTGGTGTTGGGTCAGCCCAGGGGATGTGATTGGGCCAGCCCAGTGTCAATAGGGCCGCTCATGAACTACTTTCGTGGGCCAGCCGGTCAGACCATTATATGTGAAAAAAAAAATATATATATTTTTTTTTAATTAAAAAAAAAAAATTATAAATTCGGGACTCTCGGCCCATATTGCACCTCGGCCCACCGGGAAAACGCCCGGTATGCCAGATTGCCAGTCCAGCCCTGACTACAGAGAAGTGGAGTCCTGGGATCCCATAGTGATGAAATGGTGATGGGTGAGGAAATCATTGGCTGTCCTTCCAGTCCAACAATCCACACTTTACCCAGAGGTAGTCTCCTACGTGGCAGTAGAGTCTTAGGCTTTAGCCTTGGGTGTGATCCCGCAGCACAGAGCCTCAGGGTGAAAACAAAGAGCCAAATAAATGAGCAGAGTAACAGTTAATGCTAAAGAGATTCTTGCTATGCTAAGTTAATGTTTATGACTTTTGCATATCGTATGCGGTTACTGACATGATTTTATACTGTTATCTAGTAAAATACCTGTTAACATACAGCAATAGCAGCAAAATAACACGATTGTACCTTGATTATTTATTTAACGTAGTGGTAAGATAAAGCTGGTAGTTTAGCAATGTCAAGCTAACCTGAAGATTTGCCTTTTTTATTGAGTGGTTATTGCCTGGCATGCAAACTTAATGCCTAGTCTTGGGTTACTCAATATGTTTTTTTCCTTTACTGCAATCAATAGAGCATAAAACTCTGCATTGACCAGTTTAACAACTCCATTTGTTTTTCATGTTTCATATTTCCATTTTGTACACGTTTACAATTAAATAAAAGATTAAAAGATATAACATTGTGTCTTTATTGGTTTGGCTTAATGGTATTAACTTTGCAAATAATCCCTGGTAGATAACTTGTCATCCGCAGAATTGTAAGATAGTGTGAAGGGTATTACAGACAGTAGGCCCAATAAGTACACCAACCTTTCCAATTAACAAATGTTGTTGCTTATACTTATTACTAGTAACGACATCTGTAGAGGCATTTATTACCAGTAGCTATTTCTTTATCAAAATGGCACAGCCTAGACATTGAGAGACAACCCATTGCGTGAGTACTTTTACTTTTACTACTTAAAGTACATTTAAAAGTAAGTACTTTTTACTTTATCTAAAGTAGCCTAGGATTGTTGATGTAGTGCTTTTACTTTTATTTTCCTGGGTACTTGTACTTTTACTTTAGTACTAAACTTCAGTACTTCCTCCACCACTGGACATGTAATAATATAAGGTGCATTTGTTCTTTATGTATGTCCCTGTCCTGTAAAGGTGATTGTGATTGATTGTTTAATGTATTCAAAATGCTACACTTACTTTATCTAAACAAGGATAAATCAGTGCTGTATCCTTAGTTCAGACAGCGATTCGCGGTGTACTGTTTTGTTATCTGGTAAAATTCTGTACAATCTGTACTGAGGATATATATACAGTATATTGTGACCCTCCCTGTTTGTACTCAACCACAGTAGTGTGTCTGTTAGCGTACCTGCAGAACAAACTCCCAGGAGCTGCTGAGCACAAGGTTAATGAGGATAGTGGCCTCTTAGTCCCATCATACACAAACTAATCAAATGTAGCGTCATGAACACCTTTTTCAGCCTGGTGAACACACTTTCAACCACAGAGAAGCTTTGATGAAACACCTGCTGAGAAGAGGTAATGTGAGGATCTTCAAAAGAAAGCCAGCTGTTTCTGCCTGAGAGATAGAAAACTGAGATGAGTATATGTCTGGGGGGAAGAGATGCAAAGTCTGACTTTTGTGCATAGAGAAAAAGGAGGTGACAGCAAATGAGTCGGTTTTGTATCTCCCAAGGGTATATTTTTCTTTTTGTCAGAATGTACTCTACTGAGAAAATATTGCAAAAAAGATTACTGGTGCACACTGTAATTGTGGCTGTTATGCATTCATTAGCAAAACCTTAGTCCTGAATTTGCGAACCAGAACTGGCCACAGACTCAGGCTGTTTACAAGCTGCAGAATTCTTCACATTCCCCAAGATCTCTGGGAAATGCAAGACATGTGACCTGACAGAGGTATGGCCTCGTAAGGAGCACCCCCAACTGGCCAAATGGTGGTAGTGTTGGTGTGTCCAACACTTCACAGACAAGTTTTAACAGCAAATTACACATTACTATGATCACAAACCCCTACACAAACAGACATAGATGCAGCAACACAAACATACTAATCCATCAACAAAACTATGTATTTACTGGGCCTGTCTTGCGTGTTCCCTTCATACATGGCTGCACTCTTCTACAGACACACCCATTTGGGCCTACACCTGCAGGGCCTAAACCCACTCAAATATCATATATAACCTGTTTGACATTTGTGCACTTTCACTTTTCTTCAAATTCTCATTACACAGTTTAATCATCCTTTTAGAAGTCAGGTCACTGTTATTTGATTTTCACAGTCATACACAATATAGCTGTACAAGCTTGTGTTAACTACAAATGCCACACATTAAATATCCAAGTCAATAATTTTGTTGTTTACACAGCACCACAGAAAAGGACAAAAGAACCGAGTGAAGTGAAGAATAAAGGAACGAAGGGGGAGAGCTGTGGCAAACCTACCTATGTGAGGGACCGTAGGCTGACTATTTAGGGGGAAGGCTGGGGGGCTTGTTTTGAGGCCCATGGCAATTGGCTGGTCTTGCTGTGAAAAGAGGTAAGAAGTAACTTGGGGAGAGGAGGCATAAAGAGGGAAGGAGAGGAGAGACTGAAGTGGAAGTGGAGGTGTTGGAAGAAAGTGAAAAGGGGGACATGAAAAGAGCAGAGAGGGAAGAGGAGAAAGGGGAGGAGGGTAGAGGCGCTCAGTGCTAAGCGGGCCAAAGTCTAGCTGCATTACTGATGTGATCTCTGCCAGTCAGTCTTACAGTCCCCAGTCTTACAGAGCACATGCTGTTCTTGTGTCCTTTGTCCTCCCTCTGCTGCTGCTGCTAGGTACAGCGCTCAGGCATGTTACTCAACCTAGACACAAAAACACACACACCCTCATGTAATCCCCCCACCACACAGACACACACACACACACACACACACACACACACACACACACACACACACACACACACACACACCCCAAAAAAAGTCACAAGTATTGTTTTACATGCTCTCTCTCTCTCTCACACACACATATACACAAACATGTATACTCCCAAAACAGACTCAGAACCAGATAGACAACCCAGTTATCAGCAGCACAGTTAGCAGCAGCAGAACAAGATAGTGAGATCTATATGAAAAGACAAGGGTGGGGGGGGGGGGGGGGGGGGGGGGGGGGTGGGTAGAGGAATGGCCGGTGAGACGGCGACAGGTAAAGGGAGATGAGGAGTGGGAGGGGGCCAAGGGGTGTGTGAGAGCTGTTGTAAAGGGTGTGTCTTTGGCTGCTTGTATAGAAACACCCACCACACACACATACACACACACACACAAGAGGACAGAAACAACAAGTGAAAGCCAGAGAGAGAGCTAGACAGCAGACAGAGCAAGAGAGAGGGATAGACTGCTGCCCAGTGCTCTGCCTCAGGCTGCCATGGCTCCATGCGGGCCAGCTGGGATTGGTTGTCTCCTGCTTCTAATCGTGTGTTTCACTGTGGTGAGTAGTCCCCCTCCATAACTGTGTGTATGTGGCAGTTAGAGAGAGAAGGAGTGAATGCATATGTTTGTGCGTTGGTAATTTATGACCCGAAACCTAACTGCACTGCTATTGCAGACCAGACTATACTGAGCAAGCATATTTTATTTGCTTTCATAAATTTGGGGAAATCCCTATGCCATGTGTAATCAAAGTAGTAGCGTGTTTTTCCGATATGGTCCACTATCTACAAATGGACATCAAGTCTGGCCATCTGATTTCTGGCTTTGGCAACATGTGGGATATCCATGCACCAAAATTAGACGTTGAACAAGAAGGTATGCTGCAACCTGCAAAGGACTTGCTATGTAAACCCAGGGACCGTAAAAGAATCTGCTGTAAGGCATTCATTTCTATGAACACAAACCGCTTGTGGAATGCAAAAAGGGCACATTCTACCAGACCATTATTGTTTTTCTGCTATTTTGATATAGACAAAACAGTATGACAGTTTTTTTGTCAAATCAAATTATGTGATCTAGGTTGTTAAATATATCCTTCACACCACAGCAAAATATATGAGTTATACCTATAGACTACAAGAATAGCATATATGTTTAATATCTATGATGAGACTGTGAAAAATAGTAGGCATGTGCTTAATGTAGCTAAGGTGTGTGCATGTGTGTAGGTAGCTGTGAAAGAGGGAGAATGTGGGAGTTTGTCGTGCGCGTGAGAGTTTACATTGGCACAAAATGCCTCAACTGTCTTTCTGGTCTGCCTGGAAGATCTCTGAGGACTGTATTTGCCTGCAGGCTGGAGTCATATCCCAACATGCAGAGTCACTGGAGACAGAGAGCAGGGGGCTACTACTCTCAAAAAACGTTTAAAAAGTGCTTAACCACTCAAGAGGTTAATGGTGTTACACAACACCGCAAATCACACATGTCTTTGGGGGAAGATCATTTCTTGTCTCTATGAATAATGTTTCATGTTACAATCAGCTTAATTAGTGAGAGATGGGCTAAAGGGTGGTCTTTAATTATTCAATTAAAATGTGGGCAACCCAAGCACATGTCTTTCATTTCCTAAATGTCAAGAGGGTAAAACTATGTGAATATTTTTTGTTGTCTCACATTTGAGGGACTTTGTTTGTTACATTGGGCTTCCTTTAGGCATGCTTTCGAGCACCTTGAAGCATAAACGTAAGGTTACAACAGTGCTTCTTCATCGTGCTTCTTCATCTGCAAAACTCCCCACACGGACAAATTGTTCTAACGCAACCCCCCACCCAACCCCCCTCTCTGCACCCGTCTCCCAGAAGATTCATGACTTGCAAACAAACAGGCTCTGTTTTGTTGGCTGGCAAGCATTTGCATTGAAGTATCTTTTCCTTGTTATCCTTTCGTTTCTACCTCACTTTTTACCTTCACTAGTAAACTACCAGGCCTATAAAAGAAAGATCTTGCATTAACAAGGAATGAACTAGAGGTCAAATCAACTCAATATTACTTGGTTAGTTAATGATCACTGACTGAAAAATGACTAACCACTTTTCTCTGACACATACACACACAGTCATTATCATTGCTTGTGGTTTCCAAAATGACTGGCAGGCAGTGCGATGTAGCCTGGTGACACCAGCCTACGTATTTCCGCCTGAATTGATTTCAGGCTGAAAGACGGAATAAAATGGAGTCACAGGCTGGTAATGGCCAGGCTAAGTGCGATGTGCTCTTCTCCCAAAATGTTGATGATTTAATGAATTAGAAGACATTTTATAAGAGAGCTTGTCTTGAGTTCTGTCCAAGAGATGGGTGTGACATAACGTGTGCAAAAAGACAGATGTAGCATACGGTAAAGTCATACTTTCAAGTCCCTATGAATCCAAGTAGGTGTGCCATCACAGGTGTGCCGGCGCAGACAAATATCTTCTAAGGAAGATAAAGTGGGGAGGCAAATACATTTAGCTTGTGCTTATGACTGAGGTGTGAACTTATATTCATGGCATGCAGATGCACTCACAGTATCGACTGGCGCAGTGGTATATGGATGGTGAAGTTGAATGCTGATGTCATGAGAATCAGACACCTGTACCCTGGTCAAACAAACCATGTGATCAGCAGAAATATTTCATGTCATGTTTTATCTAAAAATCTTTAAAGCTTGTCACTACTTTTATTACTCTCCCCTCTGTAGTCAGTACTGCTAGGCCTAGTCTTGGAAAATTTGGTAATTTTCCCACGGATAATTACTGTGACAGGATTACTACAGACAGTTTGGTTCCTTCAAACACCACACCTTAGCTACAGGGTCTTTCCACAGTTTCAGGGACCAGTTGTTGTTGACTGAGTGACTATGTGAGTGTTATATGCGTCAGAGATCCTTAAGTAAACTTGTTTTCTGTCTGTCTGTGCGACATTTATTCTTTGGAGAAACCAGATGTAGTCTCACTAATGTTTTGAGACTGAAGGGTTATGTGGTTGTCTTCACTTGTCATTGTACAGTTGGTTACATGTTCTCAGTTGGTCATGGCCTTTATAGCACAGTTTTAAACAAGTATGTGCATAACTTTTAGTAGTCGGTATTCATAAAATGTGACTATATGCATGGGATTTGTTTATGGCTATTTGATGAGCACAGAGCTCATGGATCCGACTCACTTTTCTCATCACCACTGTTTGAGATTAGATGGGGGCTAACAGGAATTAGCCTTTTTTTTTAGATGGCAGAGGTTGCTATGACTGCAGCTTCAGCAGGTGTAGTCTAACAGCACAGTGATGTGATATGTGGGAGGCCTGTGCAGTATGTGTGAGCACACTGCTGCCTGTGGCTCATGTCAGATGTTATTGTATGGTCCAGATGCATTGAGCAGAAGTTCCAGACATCAAGAGGGCTTGGTATTACTGATGATGAGTCCACCCTTATGTTGCATCATGTGTCTCCGACAGCCTGTGAATCTTTCCCTGGGTTAAAAATGTCACCATAATCATTTAACACAGAGCAGTGCTCTAAAATCGCTGCTGCATGGGAGCAGGAGTTGGGCGTACAATTTGAGGAAGATTTCTGGGAGAGAGCCATCAACAGAATACGTAAATCGTCATCATGTGCCCGTTTGGGCCTGATTAAATTTAAAATTCAAGGCTATCCAAAATATACCCAGACACTGAGGACATTTGTGTTAAGTGTGGAGGCACACCCTGCCACTTGACTCATGTGTATACGTCATGCCCCAAACTTGAGCATTACTGGATCTCCATCTTTAAAATTCTCTCAGAAATTTAAGGAATCACTTTGGAACCATGCCCTCTTGTAGCCATATTTGGTGTTTCACCCACCCCACACGTTCTAAACAAGACCCATGCAAATGTTGTGGCATTCACCACCCTACTGGCTAGGCGTAGAATTCTATTTAACTGGAAATCACCACAGCCCCCTCTTGTATCTGTCTGGTTGAAAGACTTCATGTTTTTCTTAAAATAAGAGAAAATCAAATTCACTCTACGTGGGGACACAAGTAGATTTTTCAAGCACTGGCAACCATTTATACAATACTTCACTGACTTACAAACACTCCCATGATTTGGTATCCTATACTCCTTCTACACTGCCCTAGTATTTATAGGACATATATCTATTCCTTTCAATAATCTGTTATGCAGCTAACCACCAATGCTCTGTCCACCATGTTTTTTATTATTGTTATTCATTATTATTATTATTGTATTTGTATTTTTATTTTTTGTGTGTGTTTGTTTTAGGTTCATCTTTACTGTGCTTATGATTCGTGTGTCTGAGTTGTATTTGTATGCCTGTTTTGTTAAGGGAGGTGGATTGGGAGGGTGTGTGGGAGGGGGTGGGGTGGTGGGAGTTTGTGCTCTTTGACTCTTGAATTCATATTTGTACTGTACAATTTTACATCTGTGCGTTAAAAAGCAATAAAAAAACCTTGTTTTTAAAAAAAAAATTCACCATAAACTGTAAGACACACACACCACCATACACATCATCACATGGCTGTAAATATACAACAATTCCCTCGGACTTACCAAAGCAGAGTCAAACTCAAACACTTTATTTTAATTTAATCAAATCAGACTTATAGTACAGATACCGGGCTACACGTTTTTTTAACATGTGTGCAACATGCATATAAAACTCATGCACTTGGTACTGTTGGGAATGGAAAAGGAACTCACAAACAATATTCACAAACCCTAGAACAAGACAATCTAAATCATCATTCCAGACATGCACGCACACCTGGAAGAGGAGTGTCCATGCTAGCTGTAATGAAAACAGGCAACTACCCTGCCCTTTGTAGATCTCATTGCCCTTGTCTTACAAAAATAACAAAACCTTGGCGTGCTACAGACATGCATTCTTATATCCTCCATTAAAAATCCAATGTTGTTTGAAACTTATGCAAGACTAATCTTGGACCTAATTTGTCTAAGAACTATTGCATAAATGATGACAGACATTAAAAATGACGAGCACATCTGTTTCTCTTCTTAAGTTTTTCAAGGCAGAAGCAACAGCGAGGAAGAATGGTCTACTCAGGAGGCAGAAAAGAGAATGGATCATCCCTCCAGCCAAATTGATGGAGAACGTTGACTACACCAAGAGAGACTTTATTGCCAAAGTAAGAGAACCTCAACTCTGAGATACAGAGTGTTCTACTGCTCTCTCTCTGTCTGTATGTGGGTATCATATCTGTAGTGTGTCTGCTTGAAGAAGACCAATTGTGTCCCTGTCCAGTGTGCTTCAGGGCTTAAAATACTGATGAAAGGCATATTCAGGAATGGATGTAAGGATGTATGAATTATTTAGACTATTCTAATCAGATTATTTTCTTTTTTTGGTTGAAATGTATCCACTGAAATATATGGCAACCAACTGTTTGTAAACTCCATGTCTGTGTACAAAGCATTAACTCAAGTTGCCAAAATCTTTGTGATAGGTTGGAATAACTCGGATAAGACAACAATCATCACTGTTGATGAAATTACACATTAGCAAAACTAAGAGCAATTATTCTGTTCCAGGTTCGCTCTGACTTAGGCACTCAATCTGTGAAGTACTCTTTGTCTGGAAAAGGTGCAGACCAACCACCAGTAAACCTTTTCATTGTGGACCCAGATACAGGATTTGTTAAAATAACAGGAATTCTGGACAGAGAGGTTTATCATACGTACAATGTAAGTTTTTATGTTTTAGGTCAACCCAGTAAACTCAAATACTAATATAAAAAATGGAAGTGGAAGGTTAAATGTTTTTTTTCCGCAGCTAACGGCACGCGCAAGGTTCACTGATGGCAGCTTGGCAGAAAATCCGATTGACTTATGTGTAATGGTGCTTGACCAGAATGACAACGCACCTGTATTCCAGCCCCTGTCAGCATCAGTCAGAGAATGCAGCCAAGTTGGTAAGAAGGACTTGTTGCTCCTAAATCTTGATTCTAAGTTCTCTAAAATACTGAAGGCTCACCTATGATGGTGTGCCTTCATGATGCACTCACCACATGACTGAATGCACCAGGTACCGTTGTTGCAACGATGACTGCCGCCGACGCTGATGAGGAGGGAGATATAAATTCAAAGATTGCCTACAGCATCTTGAGCCAAGAACCTGCAGGGTCGGATCATGTTTTCGCCATTGATGAAAACACAGGAGAAATCACTGTGAAGAGACCAATCCTTGACCGAGAGGTGAGAACCAGCTAAACACAGAAACAACAGAATGTGTCTGCAACCATTAGGGAACATTGGGGTGAATGTTTAAGGTTCAGGTTTCACCTAGATTATTTCACATGATTATGACATGATTTCTGCATGAATGAGGTAGGTAACTAATGGTGGGTGAAAATCAAAAATCTGCTAATCAAAATCTATACCTACATTCACAAATAGGTTTACTACAATAGGAAAATCCTCAAACCCCTAAAGACATCACATAAAGACTATTAATCAAACCAATACTTGAATGCAAATGCATTTTTTCAGATGCATGATTCGTACACAGTCATTGTACAAGGAGTTGATGGGTTTGGAGCTCCAGGTGGAAACACAGCGACTGGGACAGTGCACATCACAGTCCGAGACATCAACGACAACGTGCCCACTCTGGAGAAGGACACGGTGAGAAGAGTATAAGAACAATGGGCCTCCTCGAACGCAGTTGAGAAGAATTTAAGAAGGACTTTCTTCCAGTAATTTGAGTAATTAATCACTCAACTCCAATGTCTTGATAATGAGAAATGGCACACCTCAGTCTGTTCACATTTCTTGCCAAGAATGTCCCTGGTGCGACGCCAAATGTAAATGTGAAGAATACTTTCAGATCAATCTGATCAAAGTACACACCATAATGAAAGTATACCTCTGTATGAATCATTACTTATTACTGGAAATATTCAGTACTTCCTGTCAGTTCAAATTGATTTTGAGATCCTGAGAGACAGGGGATTGACCTTGACTTAGACATGCCTGACTGCTGGTTTATCACCTGATATATCTTCTTTTCTCTGACACATCCTCAGTACGATGGAAATGTGGATGAAGGAGCAGAGGACGTGGTGGTGATGAGACTCAAAGCTTTAGATGTGGATTTAGTGGACAGTGATAATTGGCTGGCCGTTTTTCACATTGTGTCCGGAAACGAGGAAGGCCTATTCACCATCGAAGCTGATCCTGTAACTAATGAAGGCATCCTGAGGCTGGTTAAGGTATGAATTTTTAGACTTGAGAGTTATAAAATATGTATCATGACAACATTAGTGAAACACTTCACAACAGGATGAATCACAAGCTCCAAAGCTAGCCATTTTCGTTTGTTTCTGACAAGCATCATTTACCTGAATATCTAACTACTGTTTTATCAAAATACTGAGTCTGGTAGTGCTTGACCAACATTCAGCTGTCCAACTAGTGCATACTGTCACTGCAAAACCTGAGCTTAGTCTGTTAGTGCTAGCACTGGTAATTTTAAACAACAGGCCATTAAATACATTCTGCATGAGGGTTACCACTGATTAACGTACCCAATTACTGGGTAACTAAATGGAAATGCAAAGTTAGTGTCTTATGTATCTTCTCCTGTTTCCCATATGTGTAATGGACCACTTCAAATAACAACCGATGCCTCCAACAGGCAGTGGATTATGAGAAAATCAAAAGTATTGACCTGGATTTGCTAATTGAGAATGTTGCTCCTTTCGTCGATGGATCTGCTATAGCTTTGGGCTTGGAGCATGATATAGCTGGAACAGGAATAAGCCCTTCAGGTGGAGGAGGTGGAGGAGGAGGAGGAGGAGGTGGAGGAGGAGGAGGAGGAGGAGGAGGAGGAGGAGGAGGAGGAGGTGGAGGAGGAGGAGGTGGTGCGGGAGGAGGTGGTGCAGGAGGAGGAGGTGCAGGAGGAGGAGGTGCTGGGGGTGGTGGGGGAGGTGGGGGTGGAGGAGGTCCTGGGGGTGGTGGGGCAGGTGGGGGTGGTGGGGGAGGTGGGGGTGGAGGAGGTCCTGGACCTGGGGTAAAACCAGGCATCAAACCCGGGCCAGGTATTGTCCCTGGGCCTGGGGTAAAACCAGGCATCAAACCCGGGCCAGGTATTGTCCCTGGACCCGGGGTAAAACCAGGCATCAAACCCGGGCCAGGTATTGTCCCTGGACCTGGGGTAAAACCAGGCATCAAACCCGGGCCAGGTATTGTCCCTGGACCTGGGGTAAAACCAGGCATCAAACCCGGGCCAGGTAAAAAACCAGGGAAAAGTTACCCAATCAAGATTGCAGTGAACAACATGCCAGATGGACCAGGCTTTCAACCCAAGGTGAAGGAGATACAGGGGTCAGAGGACCCAGAGAAGGTGGAAGTCCCAATGATAATTGCCAGCTACCCCGCCACAGATGGAGATACTGGAGAGGTGGCAGAAAATGTAAGGTATGTGAAACAACCTAATTACATTCACTAAAAATTTCACTATGACTGGAAAGATTTTGCATATAAAGATACATAGGACAACACCTTTAATTATGTGCAAAAGATGCTTAATGATCTTAGTATAATTATTTTTGTTTGTAAACAGATATGCCAAAGGTCTTGATCCTGATAATTGGTTCACCATTGATCATATGACAGCAGAGATTACCCTAAACAAGGTGCCAGATCGAGAGTCTCCATTCGTGGTGAACGGGACGTACACAGCCATGATCCTTTGCATGACAGAAGGCAAGTTATGCAACAGTTAGATCAGGTCAAACTATGTATTTCTGTTCAGACAAGAGGCATTCCATAAGTGGGGAAATACTTTACCAACCCACTCTTACTTATGTCATATTGGTGTCATACATGCAAAATCTGTTGCTGCTGGCATGTATAATGTGGACATAGGAATGTCAGACAACACTTGATGTTCAAAATCTTATTTTGTACCAGACACTCTTATAGAAATAAACTTAGATATTACACATGAAAACATACCTGGCCAGGAACTCTCATAGAAATAAACTGAGATATTACACATATCTGAAAACATGGCTGCATTCCCCCCCCCCCCCCCAGATATGCCAAGTAAAACTGTTACTGGAACCATAGCGATAAATGTGGAGGATTCAAATGACCACTGCCCCATGCTGGTGAGCACGTACCAGAATGCCTGCAGCGACACCAAAGTTGTGTATATTTCTGCTTTTGATGATGATGACAGTGCAAACCCGCTGTCCTTTCGGCTCATTGAAGAGGAAAGCCGAGGAGCATGGGAGATGAAGCCAGTCGATGGTAAGAGCAACATTTCTCTGGGCTCAGCAAATATCCTTTGGGGATAAAAATCCTTCATATTAGGCTCACTATACAGTACCATCTGAAGTCCTGCAAGTTTAGGAAGTATTTTGTCTTTGCTTGGATTAAACTTCTAGCTAAAACTCAAGCATACTATCTATAAAGTAAGCCAAATCATGGATCATCATTCTATTGTAACCAAGCTCTTTTTTATCTTCTTGACAGACACCACAGCTGCCTTCTGGACCAAGGAGCTCTTGTGGCCAGGGGTGTATCATATAACCGTGGAAGTGTCTGATGCACAGGGTTTGACCTGTCCCGACAGAGAGATGGTGGAGCTGCATGTGTGCACTTGTGTCGACGAGGGAGAAGATTGTGGCGGCCTCAAGGCAGCTCTGCAAGTCAACTCAAAAACCAATGTGGGAATGTCCGCTATCGGCCTAATGTTTCTGGGGCTGGCGCTCATGTTGGGTAAATCAACACACGCAAACACACACACATACACACAGGAGCTGCCATACAGAACTTGATTCACAACATCCATCCATGTCATCAGATAAAGAAACACACCTCATCTGCCTCTGGGCAGCCCCATCACATATTTGATTGTCACGAACACCAAGCGAAACTGAACACACCCAATCCTGTGGCAGTTTGTGTCCTTGGCATTGCCTTTGAAGTGTCATTGTTCCTGATACTCCCACAGTTGATACCTACTGCTGTGAAGATGAAAGTTGATTAATCACATTTAATTATACCAGAGTGGAAAAATGGAAAGCTACTCATTATTATTCAATTCATAATTTGATACAACTTCATTTAATATTACAAATAATTGTACAGCTGTTTTACTCCAGTTCAACTGACAACACTGATATAAACAATGCCTTTTCAATGCGTATATCTATTGAATTCAAGGTAAAACAGTGTTGGAAATAATTGTCTTTTGTGTGTGTGTGTGTGTGTGTGTGTTTGTGCGCAGTGGTCCCGCTTATGCTAATGTTCTGCCAGTGTGGATCAGCAGCGGCACATTTTACTGAACTGCACTTCGGTGCTAAAGAGTACCTGATCCCATATCATATTGAATCAAATGGAGAGGACAAGGTAACATACTGGACATCACAAAATTCACATTGAATTTAAATTATTTTGTCCTGTTAAATAATATTCTTCTAGTTCTAGTTAGTTGAGGATTCATTTTACAAGGCATACATAAGCTTTCTCTTTAGTCTTGAGGCACCATGTTGGACCTATAAAGGGTCATAATGATGATTGTCTTCTTTTGACACGCAGGAGGTTCCTCTCTTAAGTATTCCGGTCACCCTTGGCAATGCAGGCTATAATGTAAGTGCTGTGAATGTGGCTAATGTTGCCACCAAGTCCTCCATGGGTCTTCTCGGCAGAGGAACAGGTAGCTTCTACGGCGAAACAGGAAGCACATTTCACCAGGGGATGATGGGCGGGATGCGAGAGATGGACCATCGGTATGGGTTCACGCAAAATTCATCTGCCTCAGGGCAGAGGCAGGACTTTTATGCTTCTTACAACCACGTGCAGCAAGACATCTTTGAACAGATTGCGCTACCTGATGATTTGCTCCATGAGTACTATTCTGAGGTAAGAGAGGTTTCACAGTCTTGTGTAGGATTGTGTCAATATGACTCTGAATGTGATACTGTATTTGAAGTTAAACCAAAAAAATGAATAGGTAGACAAATAAAAATCTGAATGTCACATTTTGTTTCCACAGAAGGCGATATGTGAAACACAAAACTTCAAGCTAAATGACGGCCTTCTTGTGTATGACTACGAGGGGCAGGGATCTCCTGCTGGCTCTGTCGGCTGTTGTAGCCTTCTCGGGTCTGACGACGACCTTCAGTTCCTCGACAATCTGGGTCCACGATTCACCACACTTGCCCAGATCTGCAAACCCCCAAAACCATTAGCAGTTAGCAAGGCTAAGTCACTGCAAACTGATGTCATGAGAGAAAGTTCAATCTCTACCAGCAAGGTTAAGGTTGTCCAGGCTCCTCCCCCACCTCCTTCCATCCAGACCACAGCCACTGAAACCACCAGGACCATCCGCAGCTCTGCCACACTTCCTCGAATGCAGTTGCGTGAAACTGTGCCCACCCAGACTGTGTTGGTGCAGCAGCAGCAGCCCCTGTACTACTTAGTGGAGCCGCAGGTTCAGAACAGAGTACTGCTGGCCGAGAGGCCCCCTGGGGGACTGGGTCAGGGCATATTTCTAGTCAACCATGGACCCATGTTACAGGGAGTCAGCACCCCAACTAGCCCCACGCTAATGTTTCAGGGCGGTCATACCTTGGTTCAACACACTGATGGCTCACAACGTGTGGTGCTCCTGCAAATGCAGCCTGGAGATGTACCACAGATACCAGACCAGACATTCACCCCCCAGCAGATGCATATCCCCAGACAAGAGAGGGTGATCCTAGAGGACAAGCAGGTAGGGATGAATCAAGATGCCCCAGGAAGTGTCAGAACACTGTGGCCAACAAGTCATTCAAATGAAAGTCCAACAATGCCAGCCTATGAAACTGGTCAGACGAGCAGTGAGAGAGTTAACATGGCACGTAGCAACATAACCCATGTTGCAGAACCTCAACCCCAGCAACCCAATTTCAGCACACGATTCTTCGAGGGCTTGGGGGGTCCGGGTCCAGATCCAGCACCAGAAGGGCCCCCGATGAGCTCTTTTCCAAGCATACACGTAAAGGAGGTACATTCTGTTACTTCCATTCCAAAAGTTCCTCATATAGCACCAGGAACTTCACAGATTGAGACTGAGCTGCAGAAGAAAGTTTTTTTTGAGGAAACTGTGGTGGATTTGACCACAGACACATCCCAACAAGAGGAGGTCTCAGTGGAGATCCAGGGGAGCGCTTTGGCTGAGGAACATGTGGCAATGGAAGTTGAGTCTTACAAACCGGAAACTCAACTGAAGATAGACAGCGTGGAGAAAGCCACAGTTGTGCTAGAAGATCTGTCTGAAGACCTTGTTGAGCCTGATGTGGACGCCACTGTAGACCATGGGGAAAGCTTGCCTGTGTCCTCACAGGACGTGACCGTATCATCACAAATGTCAGTGACTGAGGACCCTACCCAACACAGTGTCCCTAAGGTGGCAGAGGGGAATTTAACAGGAGCCATACTTGGAAACACAGATTCTGGGTGGACAGTGGATGACTATTCATCTGACACAACTCTTCTATCTGTACCTGAGGTATCCCCAGATGACTCTGACATCATTGATCTGGTAGCAGACCAGATCAGTGCTGGTCACTCATTGCAGTGCGAGTCAGGAATGGTAGATGATACAAACTTTCTGTCAGTGGGTGAATTGGTGTCTTCAACAGACGACACACATGAAAATGAGGTATCCTGTATATCACTGGAAGACACTCCTGAAGCCGAAGAGTCAGGCCCTGGGGAGGGAAAAGCAAGCTATGTCGATGGGCCCACAGAATTAACTCCTTCAGTAGACATTCAAGTTTCACTTCAAGAGACAATAGATGTTTCAGATACTGAACTTCAATCTCCTTCCTTGAAGCTAGATATAGACAAGAGCCCCAGCCCAGAGTTATCTCTGGAAACCGTCGAGGGTACTGACCCAGTGCAGAGTGAGAATGAATCTAACATGGACATCCCAGAAGCAGAGAAGCCAATGCAAGCAGAGATGGAACCCCTTAGTCATGAGCAGCTGTTGAGGGAAGAGGAGCTTGGTTCTACATTGGATGTAGAGATGCCCAATATACTTTTAAAGGAAGCTGAGCAAGACCTTCAGGGTGGGTCTTCCCATGACCAAATCACCACACATGATCAGGAGAACTTGGAGGAGGGCAATGATGTGGGAATAGAGGGTGAATCTGGACAAGATGTGGAGAAACATCAAGATCTGCAGAGTGAGGATGACTCTAATATGGACCTCCCAGAAGCAGACAAGCCAATGCAAGCAGAGATGGAACCCTTAAGGGAAGCTGAGCAGGACTTACAGGGTGGATCTTTGGAGGTCTCTGAAAATCAATCAGAGAGGAATGGAAAGTCACAGGAGCCCATAAACGATGGGGACATGTCTGATGCAGGGAGCATGGAGGTACAGTGCTCCACAGCCCATTCAGACCAAACAGGTGATTTGAGTGAGTCAGAGAGTGCAGAGGAAGGAAAGATGAGTGATGGATATGATGAGGCAGTATTAGATGCAGAGGTCACACCAATCAGGTCAGAGGGGGTGCATCTGTACGACAATGAGGAAATCATGTTGGTGGCCATGAATGCACAGCCTGCCGCTCCAGTTGAGTCAGAGATGTCCATGCAAACTGTGCAGCATACCATGACAGTGGAGACAGAGGCAGAGTCAGTGGTTGATGAAACACTCAAACATCATGTGGCAGATGTAGCAGGAGTAGAGGAGGGTAGAACCTCATTTGGAGCAGAGGGAGAATCAGTAGGGGCTGTGTTTAGAGTAGCAAGAGCAGAGCAGCCAGACAGTCAGCTGGGCACAGAGGGAGAGTCTGAAGGTGGAGTGGCAGAGAAACTTGAGGCTGAGGTTGTGACTACAGGATCAGAGAATGCTGATACTGATATAGTAGGAGAACAAACAGAGCAGATAGTGGCCACAGCAGTTCTTGAAGAGGCAGGAGAGCCAGTGGGCTTGGAAAGAGCAGTGGAAGAGCTGGGGTCACAGGCACAGCAGGGTACTCCACAGTTAACAAGTGAGGAGGCAGAGCAAAAGCGAGCTGAACCACAACCAAGGAGAGTAGAGATGGAGACAGAGGGGCCACTGACTCTGGAAACTCTACATACACTAGAAGTGACAGGAGACCTGTATTTAGAGACAGAAACAGTGGAAGCTAGTAGCACCTCTCTGGCTGCTGAAGTAGGAGAGATTCTGCACAGTGCAGCATCTTCACAAGAGGTGGAAGCAGACTTCCCCACAGATGAGAGACCAGAGGAGCAGGACAGGGAGGGGGCCCTGTTTGAGGGCCAGGAGCAGGGGGCTACAGCTGTAGTCAGTTCCAGCAGTCTGGGTAAAAAGGAGAAAAAAGCCAGCAAGAAAGGGCCAAAGAGTCCCAAAAGCCCAAAGAGTCCTATGGGAAAATGTAAACAACAGTAAGCAATTCTAGACTAGAGCTGTTGCCGAAGTATTCATTTTGTATCAAGACTATGTATTTTGATTACCTGAGCCTTGCTTGAGCCTTGAGAATTGTTTACTTTGGGTTCATTTTTAGATGATTGAAAAGCAATAACATATCATTCTTCGTCTTTAATTATTATTCCGGTCATTGTTCGTACCTTTTTTTTTTTTACTTCTATGGTTTTCATGATATCGATTCCATTGAAATGCTACCAGGTCCATCCTATTGCTTTGCTGTGTACTCAGCTATTTCTATTATTTCTATTTTCTATTATTGGCCCTTTTTAATGGTTTATTTTCCTATAGGAAAATGAATGATGACAAGTTATATGTTTTGGTGGTATAGCAGTTAGCATCAATACCAGCAGATGACCCAAGTTTAATTCCTGGCAAGGATGTCTTTGTGAGTGTGAACATCTGCTTAACACTCAATCTCTAATGGTATTCTGAGGATGTGTATTTTGTTAGATTCAATGGTCTTGAACGGCGGAAGTTATATGTCTATTGGTATGCTGAGGATGTGTATTTGAAAGGCTGTGAGTCTCTGTCATTTGAAACATTCAATCAACTGCATGCTTAAAAATATATATTTTGCCTACACACCAACAATCATTTGTATAACACTGGTGAATGGGTGGCCCATATAATAAGTTTATGATGGCTGAGAGAATTAAGAATGTTCTTGTGGTGTTGTAACAGGTTACGTGATCTGTTGTAAGCTTGTGATCTAGCAGGCTTAAAAAACAATGTTTGATTTAACACAAGTCGGCCTACAGATTCAACACAAACTGGATTGTGTCTCATGAACCAACACATCACTAAATCAGCTGAAAACCTCGCCAATAACTCATTGAATTTCTGTTATATAAAATGTATGGGAGGCAACTATAGAGACATTCAATCGCCCTTTTTCAAATGTATTCAATTTGGATGACCGAGATAGAAAAAGCTGTGACTACTGTAAACACAAAAGCATGCAACGGCTAAGAATCTTAGAATATGACAGGTGTCTTTGCTAAGTGTGTAATTACCAATTATGCTTAACTGGTGCAGTTTCTCTGTAATAATACTCCACATCTGTCTTCAAACCACATGTGCATACACACTGTGTTTAATAGAATATACAAGAACACACCAACAGATTGCTGTCATACCTAGCATCCAGTGTCAGCATCCATGGACTGACTGCTTCTGCAGCGCAATCACATTAGCATTTTCTTGCAGAAAATCGCCCCTAGTTTAGACTGAACTTCGTTCAAACTTGTTATGTTGATCCCTTTTCTATATCTAACCTTCAGTAGTTTCAGTGTTTCTGAAGGCTTGTATAAGCTTTAAGGATTCTTCAGACATGACATGGTGTGTGGACATTTTTTTCAAAGGGGTTGCAATCCAGAAGGTTAGACACTCATCTATTGGTATTGGGTTTAGAGGTAAATGGGTTTTACACATCAGATTAGAATATATGGTTATATTGAGATCAATACGTGTTATGACTATTTTTATGAATTCTATGCTTTCCACTAAATGCATTTCCTCTGGTTTGTGTGAATCTGAGAGACAAAAAAAGATTTTGCACTAAATACAAAAAAATAATAAAACATAGTGATCACTGCATTCTATGTTTGCGGGTTGATGTTAAATAATAAAGCCATGTGATCTTCAATTGTTTTGGTGTGTGAATGGCTTGATGATCAATCCAAAAATAAATGTAGAGCTTTCTCATGGTGAACTATCATAGGAAAACCACAAGAGGTCACCTAAGCACACAGTACAGCCCAGTCATTTGCACTGAAAACAACTTCAGAGGCATCCAACTGATATACTCCTCAGGCTCACATCTACAGTTAAGAGATCAGGCAAAACGAACAACAACACACTCCACTATGTTATTTAAGGACTCAAGAGGTCTCTCAGAAGGTGAAGTTGAGCAGTATTATGAACTATAACTGAAATATATATTGGATACCAAGCTTTTTATCACCCTTTGTAAACTGACTAGATGCTGTTGGCACATTTAAAGAAACACAAATTTGCATATACAGTACATAAAATGTATTCACAGTTAAACCAACCTCATGACGAACCACCCTACAACACCACATTCATATTGTACTATATGCAGTCTTCCATTTGAATCAGGACTGTTAGCAGCTTTATTATGCGTCATGATCAATGTTGAACAGCAATGTATTGAACTTATTTCTGTCTGTGGATGGAGGGAGGCAGGACTTTAATTCTGGCTTTCTCAGTAGAAATCTAAGACCGTGAAGATGCTTTGGTCAGCAGTGCCCAGAGTCCTGCAAGTGCGAGACGCGAAAAGGATTTTAAAGGTCACTTTACCACAACAGTCAGTCCATTACCTGATTAGGGCCTTCACTCACTGCATCACATTATCACTATAAGAATAACATCTAGCATCCAAAGTTCCTTTCTATCAATTTAGCAATAATCTTCTCCCTACACTACATATGTGTTTTTTTCTTTTAAAATAAAGCCTTATTTCATCATACGGATACCAGGGTAATTGCAGTTGGCAGGCACCTTTTTTTCGCTGCCGGTAAATAAGGCTGCACCCTATGGAATAAGAGGGTTGTGAGAAAAATCACTCCTTCAGCCTTTTAAAGTGGTCTGTTCTGTTGTCACTTCACCAAAGTCCTGAATGAAAATGCAACAGTAAAAAAGAGGAGGGAGCCCTGTTCACCAGCCAAATGTATTCTTGATGCGGATTTTCATAAGAAAAAAAACCTTCACTTCAGCAAAACTGAAACTGGCCCAAACTAAATATCCATATTTCTACAGTGGGGAACGTTGAACACTAACAACATATTTCATCATAGAGGCTTTCTGCCGGAGGGCTTAATCAGGTTCAGGGTCAAGGGGTGTTTCAATCCCACAAACGGGCAGTACCTGAGAGGTGACTCCAGGCACAACAGTCTCACACTCACAGCCTAGGCAGGAGACCGCTACTCCACGTGTTTGTGGAGGAGGATGGAGGAATACTGTTCTCTGGGTTGGCTGTACTTTTCCCTCTCCTGACGTCTCGCCTAGGGAATGGGCAATGGTGTGAGACGGAGATTAACCTGCAGACGGCTGCCGGTGAATTAAGCCTTTTTCTAATAAGGGCTGCCACAAAGCCAGCTCTGTGCTGAGTTATTCATCAGCCTGGTATTTACACAGTCAACAGAGAGGGGCAGCGAGTGTGTCTCAGGTCAGCTGATGCCGCCTGCCTATAAGAGGGCACACACTCACATGCCTGGACAGCACAAAGCTATCAGCTCTTGCCATGCACAAGAGCACGGTCTGTGTGTTCCTGGCCTCTGCGCTGCTGCTATGCAACGCCGCCCCAGTGGTAAGTACCTGAATTGCACCTGTGTTGTATGGTGAAGGAAAATTAAGAAACTTGTGGTAAGACTGGGGAACTATAATGTAGCACTGTTGGTCTCCAACTAGCAATTAGATCTAACTACAAGGAGGTTGATGTGGTTTGTGAGGTAGATTTGACAGGAGGGCTCGAGGGTTAACATGGTTTTTCTGCCGCATGAGGTCTCTCACAGTACGAAAATGAAAGGAATCCAGCACATGAAATCAATTGTTCATCGGGCTACCAGTATACTGGGTTAAAAAGAGCAAGTATGCTGTCCATATGGTTGGCTTACCTGACTGTCTTGCTATGTTAAACAGAGGATATGTTACATAAAAGTCCACAGATTATCTAAAGGTACTGTATAAATCTACGCAATTAGAGAAGAACAAATGCATTTCAGATCAATAATCAATTCTGTGAATGAAGAGTGATGCACGGGTAAGCACTGAAATACACACAAGGACAGCTAGTTTCTCGTAAGGACCACCCACTTGTCCCAAAGGGCAGTGGCCTGAACAGACAAACACACACATTTCTCTCTTCAATTCACAGGAAAAAACTGTGTCAGTTGATTTAGTTGAGTTAGCCTAGTCTTAGATTTACAACATACATATAGCCCATTCCAGCAGTGTTCACATGCCAGGAGCTTGGCTGTTAACTTTCTATACCTTTCGAAAGGCCTCTAAAGTATGTCTTCTGAATGTTTCAATTTCTTAGTGGCAGCTATTATTAGGGCTGGTCGAATTCTCTAAATGCTATGGATAGTTTTTTTTAGCCTAGACTACAGTGGACCATCTTTACGAAAGGAAAAGAGATAATGCCGTCCCACAATTCCTTGCAGTAGTAACATTTAAAGACCCATGTCAATAACATCCGCCATTGCATAATTACATAGTGAAGTGTAAGTGCAGTCGGAGTCTCAGTTGTCTTTTCCAAAGTCCTTAGGCATTCTCCTTCATATTTTTCCTTGACCTCATATCGTTATCCATTGCAGTCAAGAAAAAGGGGTTAGGAACTTTTTTTTTTTTTTTTTTTTACTATTGGACCGCAGCCTAAGGATCCAGACTGTCACAGGAAATTGCCTAGACTAGAAAGACTTCCTGTTCTGATCACAGTTAGACCGCATATGTGACCTCTGACCCCAGGATCCCCACGGTGGGTCAGATGCTAAGTGTCCGCTGATGGTAAAGATCCTGGACGCAGTGAAGGGGGCCCCTGCTGGCCGTGTGGCACTCCAGGTCTCGAGGCGAGGTGCAAACGGAGAGTGGACACAAGTGGCAAGCGGGTAGGCTGAGCTCAACAAAGTACTCCCAGGAACAGACACAACATAAATTACTATTTTATTGCATGGGAACAGTTTGATGGTGAAACACTTCACTTATAGAAGTTGTAATACAACAAATGACGGACGACCTAATTGTGCAAGACTGGAACACAAATTGGAATGATTTTATAGACAGACTTCTCTTTGATGTATGTGTATACATAATTAATCACAAACAGCTCATCTCTCTGAGCTGGGGCTTTTTTAAAGAGTGACACCATCTTTTCCTCTCTATCGCCCTCTCAGAGAAACCGACCCAACTGGAGAGGTCCATGAACTGATCACAGAAAAGGACTTCACAGCTGGAGTGTATCGTGTAGAATTCGACACAAAGACATACTGGAAAGGGGAGGGGAGAACGC
The DNA here is from genome assembly GCF_963457725.1 of Sprattus sprattus. Taxonomy (NCBI): domain Eukaryota; kingdom Metazoa; phylum Chordata; class Actinopteri; order Clupeiformes; family Clupeidae; genus Sprattus; species Sprattus sprattus. The sequence continues at coordinate 39,401,602 of NC_137921.1, read as the reverse complement.
CATTCCACGAAGTGGCTGAGGTGAGCCGGTCAGAAACAATTGAACAAAGCTGGAATAAACCTGAAATCTTAGTTCAGTGCCAAACATTGACCTCCACAGTTACTCACATAAACCTTGATCCACATGTGGCTTCTTTCCAGCAGAGTAAAATCCCATTGTAACTGAGTGTGTTTCCTGCTACCTTGTGTGTGCTCTGTAGGTGGTGTTTGAAGCACACGCAGAAGGACATCGTCACTACACTCTTGCCCTGCTGCTGAGCCCTTTCTCCTACACAACCACTGCTGTGGTGGTCAAGACTCATGACTGATGCCCAAGCACACACCACACCACACCACACCACAACCCAATACACACACCTGTATCCTCAGCTGAAGTCAGTAAAGAATACCAATGACTCTCCACTATGCTAACACATATTAAACATGTGACGACATAAATGCAGTAAGTTATTTTTTTCCCTCAATCTCATGCATCTTCGAGCAGGGACAAAGCTTGGTGTACCTCTGAATTTGATTGTTTTGACTGTAAAGCAGTTCCCAAAAGTGTGTGCCAGGCTATTCAGAATATAGAGGATTAAGATAAAATAAGTCCTTCACATTTACTAGAGCAGCTGAAAGAGCGGTGTGATACTTAATAATGGTTGATTAACTCATAATAAGTCTCTACCTATCAGCTACCTGCACACTTGCAGTGGCGCAATGTGATGAGATTAATATGTGTCTAACCAACGTGGTTGAAAGGTTCACTCAAGATGAATGAATATTCATATACAATTCATGATAACTGAAATTTCAGTTGGTGGTTGTTCGGGTTGGAAGGATGAGGATCAAGCTCATCAACGTAAGGCAATTAAAACGTTGACAACAGCAAATATCTGGGAACGACGCTTCTGACGACTGGTCTCACAGCGACCATGTTTGCGATTAATGTTGTAACTCTGCTTTCGAGAAACGACAAATGGCTGAACGACATTTGTAAGCACCAAGATTGTGGGATGTGTACCAAAAGGCTTCCACTGTTTAAAAAAAAAAAAAAAAGTCATAGTCCAATACGTGGGTGGCACAGGCGCATCCACCAAAAATGCCTCCTCCTCTAAGACTGGATCACTCCTCCTCTCAGACTGGATCAGTCCGTAGGCAGGAACGGAGATAAGGACGACATAGTCCATAACCTAGGCAGCGAAAGCACCCACCACAGGGACAGGCCAGGCGTATGATAATAGTTGTGAGCGAGTGTCGTTTGAGGCTATTTATATAATGTTAACTATATACAGGTCAGGTGCATCAAAAAATATTTATTAGGCTATAGTAGAAAAGTTATTTTTTCCCGCGTAATTTAATTGAAAAAGTGACACCTTCATATAGGCTACTCTACAATTCACATTTCTGTATTTTGAATTCTTTATTCTAATATTTTTTGAGATAGGCCTACTGGATTTTGATGTAAACCGTAATCATCAAGATTAAAACCAAAAAAAGACTTGAAACCGGCCAATTTATGTGTCAGGCTAATGATTCTAGAATATATGAACGTGACGTGTCACTTTTTGAATTCAATTACGGGAAAAACATCTACTTTTCCATGATATTTGAATTTTTTGAGATGCACCAGTACATGAATCAGACATGATTCCCAACGCGCTCTCATGGACTTGTCCTCCGGCAGTAGTGAGGCAGTGCGCATTTATGTGTTTCGGAGGACTTGGCATTGGAGGGGTTTGACGGAAGGGGCTGCAATTGTATCAACTGTATTCTTTATACAGCCTTTAAGCGCTTTTAAAGTCTAGGCTCATATTAACACCAGCTTTGATGCATTTCATCACAGTTCAGTCATAGAATTTATTTACAGCACATTGTACATTGAATTCAGTCTACAAAACAAGACATCAGACCAGGTTTCACCTATAAACTCTTTTTAATGATCAATAGAGCGTACTGCAGTGAACAGACTGGCATAACTGAAAAGATTTTTTGGAAAAACAAGAATTGTAACTGTCAATCAAGTCAGCCAGTCACAGAGAGTTGTGAAATTGGTGTTACAGTAAAACTTTTCCCGTTTGGAAACAGGTGCTTTTACAGCGAGTGCCCCCCCCCCCCCCCCCCCCCCCACCGATCCCAATAAGCAACAGATATACACTGATAATACCCCGTCCATCACCCCACCCCGCTTGACCCCCCCCCTACCATTTACACCACTCTGTCATTTTTGAGGGGGCCACAGACCGACACCTCGACAGATAAATGAGTTCTTGTAGTCTTTTTTTTTTTTTTTACTCCTTTGAAAAATAAATGAGCACTCTATTGGCATGTGAAAGCCCCAGCCACACCAGCACACCGCATCTCAGCAACCATGCAGAAGTGAAAAAACAAAAACAACTATTATAAGAAAAATAACTCAAGGCACAAATATGAATACTGCAAAAAAAATGTAACACTCTACATTACAGCTTTGTAATAGTGAATACATCTTTATAATCTTGTCCTCTAGCTTCTCGTTTGGGCTACGTCATCATTGAACAAAGGACACATGTGGAAGGTGGGTGGGGTTCAATTTGTGGTTCAGATGTCATACTACACTTGGCAGTGAGTCCGACATACAACCTTCACTGGAATTCAAGGCATCTGTGTTGACTCTCTACCACAGTGAACGGGTAAGGAACACACAGCCTCTACTGGCTTACACCCGGCCAACCTTGGGGTCCTTCTAAAACCATCACCTCATGTCTCCTTCTCCTTCATCCCATTGATCGGAACCCCTAGTTCTTTAAGTGAGACTGGGATATGTGGAGGGAGGCATGTCAGGGCTCTGTTGCAGTGATAGTGCCCATAAAGATTAGGGCTGGGGGATAATGTTAACGCACTGGTGTGATACTGAACGGTGCCTTTTGGAACCCAGAACGAGGCCCATAACGAGGTCATATGTATACTAGGACAGATGAAGACTACTTCTGTCTGCAATATGTTTGGGCTTTCTGTACACACACACACACCCACACACACACACACACAGTCACCTTAAAAAGAACAAGTCTCCATTAACAGATTAGCTTTCAGTGCAGAAGGAGGCAGAGAAGAGGGATGCTAAGAGAGGAAAAGGAAAAAGAGAAACTGACTTTGGCACCAGACACACCAACACAAACAACAGATATGTGCACTTCACTTTAAAAAAAATATTTTTTTGGATTTGTCCTCCGTTATCATTGGTCAAATGTGTACGCTAACGATTGTGAAACCCGTAGCAACAGGGCCAAATCAAATACAGACTTTACCTCTCCTGCCTTGGCAACCGTTACTATGTAAACAGCAGGAGATGGCTACCCAGTTCTACCCTTAACCTATAAAAAAAAAAAAAAGCAAAAAAAAAAGCACCAAATCCTATCGTACCTTGGAGTACTTCCTGGAGCTAATGCACCTGGAAGTGGCAAAACACATCTCTGACCGCAAAGCATCCTAGGATGCCTGGAACGGCAATTATCGCTAACTTATCAACACTGATATGATAAATAATACAAACATCAACCGAAGAATTAATATTAAAAAAAAAAAAAAACAATCAACGGCTGAACCCTACACAGACACACACACACACACAAACCTGCATACTCACAAACTTAACTTTAAAAAGCTTAAAATTCAGAGAATGGAAAAACTATGTACAGAGACAGACAGAGAAAGGGAGAGCTCTATCTGCCCAGCGTCGGCACGCTGGTCACACAGAGCTGAAAGCTTCACGGGCAAAAAGTCTTCATGGCCCAGGGGCCACTCAAGAACGTGAACGCTCTCTCATCCTGGCCCAGCTGTCCGACAGACCGCAATGCAAAGCAATAAACACACACGAACAACTGAACACAGAGTACACAACGCACTCCACAGACACGCATACTTGTACACGCCACACCCATTAAGGGGTGTTTAGCAGCTATGACCCCAGCTAGTTACACTCCCCCACCCCACACCAACGAGCGAGGAGGGACCACTGGCACTCCTTGTGTTACATAGTGCACTTTAAAAGAAGAGAAGAGACTACAGCCGAAAGAAACCTCCCCCCCCCCTTCTTGAATGACACACTATCAAAAGAAAAAGAATGTAGAGAAGTGTAAGGCATGCACAGTGTGCCTGTTTTTGAAACGGCCCTTCTCCTGATTCTTCTCCTCTACCACTACACCTGCTAGCTTTGATAGTCACTCTCCTCTTAAAAAGGGGATTGAAAAAAAAGGGGGAGGGGAATCTACATAGCTGCCAAAAGAAGAGTGAAATACAGGAGTGTGTAAAAGGCAGAGGTGTGTGGGTGAGTGCGTACAGATGGGAGCGAGATTGTGCACGCAAATCACCTGCAGTCACATCCGCCCATTCACGTCTACACACACACACTCGCAAAAACAACATACGCACACACCAACACCCTGTTCATGGAATGCAACACAACACAGGAGTTTATACTTAAATAAAACATGAAAAATAAATACAAAAAAAATCTAATAAAAATAGTTCATTATTTGAAACACATACATAAATCAAACCGTTTCACTTTCTGGCAACTAAAGGTATTTTCCTTTAAGATATGCACTGCAACAAAAGAAAAATAAGCAAAATAAGAGTCTGTTGGCTTCTGAGAGGCAGCCGCAAGGCAGCACTTTCTGCTGAGTGGGTGAAAGCAAGTGACTGACAGGAAACAGTGGTGAAAGAGCCTATGAGTGTTAGGTTAAGGCTTTGCAGTAAACATCCGATTGGTTGATTCTGGCACTCCCCACCTCTTGGCTTGTAGTGTAATGTGGACATAGGTCGCATAAAGCCAGCAATGACATGCAGTGAGAATCAGAAAAGCACATGTACTCTTGCTCACAGAGGTGCACATGTGTGTGCAAGCACACACACTCATTCACACCTACCTCTACACACACACACACACACACACACACACACACACACACTCGCACTGATCAACTCGTACATAAGGTATTCCAACAAGCACAGACGGATATGTTTTTTTTTTTTCTTCCTCATACATCTATCCCACCCAATACCACCCCACACATTTACACACCGACATCTGGAAAAGACCAAGTGCCCCCTGCACACAACACATTCGCAATCAAACTCTACAAGACAAACACACACTCGCGCATATATCTTCATCGGCCCACCTCAAACTGACTCCATACACATACACACATAAACAGGAAGAAAATAAAAAAAATACACATTCAAAAACGACTGAAATGTGTTTCCAAACCACTAATACTCGTATCGGGTTATTTTGGCCAACTTCTTCCTTCCTCTCCTTCCTCTCTCTCTCTCAGACACACACACACACACACACACCCAGGTGGAGAGTGTCAGACATGAGTGTTTGTGTGGTTGTGTTCAGTAGTCTGCAATTGGAGCCAGCTCAGGGTGCAGGTTGACACTGATGTTCTTGTAGAAGCTGGAGATGGACACCTCTGGTGTGTAATTCAGATTGTTCAAGCCGTCCAGGTGCTGGCGCTCCTTCGAGTAGCGCAACAACTTATACCTGAGAGAGAGAGACAGACAGACGTATAGGGAGGCGGGATCAAAACACAGAGGGGCATGGAGAGAGTGTACAGGCGACAGAAAGGAGTGGAAGAGAGGAAGAAAGTCAATTCAAGACGTGTTCTAGTCCCACCCACAGCTCTCCTCTTCAGGTCTTCACTGTGGAGAGCCTCACACACACACACACACACACACACACAGACACACACACATATATACACACACACACACACCCCTCTGTAGTCTGCCTCTGCTCCATTGAAATAACTTTAAAGAGCAGCTTGGGAAAATCAGGCATGAGTCAAATAATATCTGTGTCTAAGGACAATCTACCCATTGTAAACTGTGCCCGGCTTACAGGTATTTTCCCGGCAGATCTTAAAACTGCCCTGGTGAGACCCCTCCTGAAGAAAAGTAATTAGACTAATTTAGACTTAAACAATTTTAGATCCATCTCCAACCTTCCCTTTCTAAGGAAAACCGTTAACTGTCTTTAAACAGTTAAATAATGTCCTAGATGCCTAGATTTCCTGTGCCTTTGACACTTTCCAATCAGGCTTTGGTTCCCTTCACAGCACAGAAACGGTGTGAGCCAAGGTTGTAAATTACCTCAGAATTAATACGGACTCTAATCTCTAAAATCTCTGGCCTTGCCCTTCTGGATCTGAGCGCAGCTTTTGACCCTGTAGATCATGATACCCTTATTAATTGACTTGAAAACTGTGTTGGCCTCGCTGATCCAGTCCTAAACTGGTTTAGGATCTATCTAGCTGGCCAGGAATACTTTGTCGCCCTTGGAGACCCCAGCTCAAAAGGCATACTCTTAAGGTACACACCCAGTAGATCCCAGAGGTTAGTTTCAAAGGCCAGGAAAAAGAAACATGGAGAGGTAGCTTTTAGTTTCTATGCTCCCAGCCTTTGGAATATGAAATGATTATTGCCCTCTGGGGTAAACTGAACAGAACTCCTTATCACAAAACCATATTTACCCCCCTCAGAAACACACAAATACATATGTGCTGGCCTGGGATGAACTGAACTGCAGGGGAGCAGTCAATTTGGCCTGCCATGTTGGTGTGTGTGTGTGTGTGTGTATACGCAAATACATGTATCCACACACCCTACCTGCTCGTAGCGTGGGAAATGAGTTGGTGTGCAAGAACATGCAGGTGGTGAGTGTGTGTGTGTGTGTGTGTGTGTGTGTGTGTGTGTGTGTGTGTGTGTGTGTGTGTGTGTGTGTGTGTACTAACCTGCCCAAGAACTGCACCTCCCCTCGATGATGGTGTGGAATGGACTTGTATTTGCCAAGCTCTCCCTCAGGTCTGGTCACATTGTAGCCGGCGTAGTGCACTCTGGGATAGCGGAGAGGACATGTTGCATCATGACATTAGCTCAAAGAGGTCGCACCGAACACAACTAACACAGCAGCAGCTCAAAGAGTTAATGCTTTATACACACACCCCTCTCTCTCTCTCACACACACACCCCTTGAGAACACATGTACGGTACACATGTGCCCAAATGCACGCACATGTACATACCTGTTCCACAGGTCGTCATCCTCTCCTCCCCAGCCCCAGAATGCATTGGGAAATCCGTTGATCTTGCGGAACTGCTCCACCGTCAGACCACTGACGCCCCCAAAGAACTCATTGTAGGGCAGGCTAAGGACAAACACACGTCACGTTAGCAAAGCTCACACACACCTGATGCCCCCTGACACAAACATGAAGACACACACATACAAACACACACGCACACACCTGAGCTCCTCTAAGAAATCCTAGAACTCCTTAGCCCTTAGAGCAGTCGGCTCAGAATGAACAGAAAGAAATAAAAGAACAAGAAAAGAAAGGAGAATTCTTACCCTCAGCTGTCACCTGCCAACAAAGGTGACAAAAGATAGGGCTAAAGATTACTGAAATGCACACCTCTACGAACACGGGTGTTACACGAGCACGTGCACAGACAAACACGCACACATCCTCGACATAAGCGGAGAACCCAAATAGAGGGATAGAGGATTCCGCACATATAGATTAGTACGCCCTTCTGCAGTCAGGCAAGAATGTGTGGCTCACATTTCACATACAAGTAGCCCAAGTAACCCACCCTGGAGACACAAACAAACAAACACGTAAACCCAGTCATAGCCTCCTGGCCGAGAAGAAGGTAAGGGGGGAGGAGGGGGGCACCACAATGGGGCACAAACACTGCATGTGTGCTCACCAAGACACAAGGTGCACAAAACAACCCCCGCACCAACAGGTTTAGGGAAAAAAGGAAATGCTCATTCAGACACAATCTGGACAGTCTGCACGATACCAAGGCGTGACGAGACTGAAGATATCTGCACAGATGAGTGCCATTATATGCAGCAGTTCATTCACTGTAATTAAGACAACAGTAACTGACACTGCGACCATAGGATGCACTTGGAACATTAGTGTAGAACATGGCTAAAATCAGCAGGCCAAACAAGAAATGGACACATAATGTGTTCAAATCTCATAACATTTACAAGTAGATGGTAGATATTTATAACATGATTGAAAACTGATGGAAGTAGACGTCTAGACTGAAGAATAGGTGGTAGAAGTGTTTTTCCTTTGGTAAGATTTAATGAACACAATGTCAACACACCAAAAATGACCTCAATAACTTCACTTGAATTACAGACAATTGAATAGTCAACTGTGGTTACATTTTCTGTTCAGTTGAACTGAGAACATTTTCTATGCAACTGGTAATGGTCAGGAATCTTTCCTGAGACTCTTCTTATGTTCTTATGTAATGCAGTGGTGAGTGAAACACGCAAATACTAGAAACCGACAAGAGAGAATATTCAAGAACTAAATGGACACATTTCCCTGTATCGATATGAAGGAGTTTGGCATTGTAGCACTGTCTTGGAGTGTGTATCAAAGTTTAATTTCATTAGTTATCATCTATTATTGCATAAATAGTTTTATTTTTATGTTGAAGAATTGACTAGGTTAATTTAGTTTTTATTTAGATTTATTGTTCGTCTAGATTTTCTCGTATTATAAAGAAAGCCTTGATTTATAGAATGTTTCACGTCATATATGGTTTATTTCATTCATCCTATGACCTATTTATTAGACCAGTTTCTCATAAAAAGTTGATCAGAGCAGGGCAAAGTGGTATAGCAACCACAGTGCAAAAAAAGGGATTGTGTGGCATTTTGAAAACAGTCGTGTTTATTTTTTATAGTGTGTGTGTGTGTGTGTGTGTGTGTGTGTGTGTGTGTGTGTGTGTGAGAGAGAGAGAGTGAGTGAGTGAGTGAAAGACCATGAAAGTGAGCAAACAAGCTAGACTTACATATACATGTACTTGTCCAGCTTGGCAGCGAAGTGGCGTGGCATGTTGGTGCAGCCATAATAGTTGCGGTCATTCTCCGCGAGGTGGTCCACGTCGTGGAACACCAGACAGTCCCAGTCCAGGTCCCTCATAGCCTCGCGGAAACCCACGTTAAACAGCATTGCACGGTTAAAGGGCTGGGTGCCCGTCTGCAACACACACACACACACACACACACACACACACACACACACACACACACACACACACACACACACACACACACACACACACACACACACACACACACACACACACAGGTTGGCTCACTGTCTGACACATTTATCAAGGCTAGGGTTGCAACAATAACTGCACATAACACTAGGAAGTGTACCACAGTGTTGAGCCCATCATGAGCCCATAACGGTCATAACTTCCCCCCTTATCTGAGAGTGCTGCTTGTGGATTGTCTGTGGTCTGGCCAAAATGTATCCAGATATTTTTTTTTACTAAATTTTCTTTCGGCAAGCTTCACTTTTCCACAAAGTTTCATGACAATCAGGCTGATGGGTTATTGCTGTATCCTGCTTAGACAGAAAAACAGAACGCAATCAAAATAAAATCTCCTTGGCGGAAGTTATTAAACACAAGGCGGTTTGGTTGCGGTATTACTGCAAGGTGGCTTTCTTCAAATCCCGCAGATGGTACTGCTGCAGCCATAATCAAAGCAAAGCTTCACTAAAATCCTTGTGTCTGATCTTTGCTATATAAATGCAGCCCTACGGTAGCCTGTATCAGAAATGAAAGGTTTACTGTTGTGTATGAGAAGACAAAATATCATATCGTCAAGGCACCCAAATCCTTCCCTATAGAAATACCAGCAACCCTCAGGGCTTACATGAAAATGGGTTTTGTACAAGTCTTCACTCATATTCAGTGTCAAGTGACTGGTATGTTTCCATCATTTCTAGAGGCTGTGACAGATCTGTTTAAGATGGGGATGGTTTCTCCATTGAACCACAAGAATATCTCTTCTCC